>NC_084831.1:107519534-107830192 GCF_033115175.1 Lepus europaeus
AGGCAAAGATCTCCCATGTGCTGGTTTGCTCCCCAAATTCCCCCAATAGCCAGGACTGGGCCAGGCCAAAGCCAGAAGCCAGGAACTCAATCTAGGTCTCCCACATGGTTGTCAGTGACCCAACTACTTGGATCATCACCTGATACTCCCAGGGTATGCATTAACAGGAAGCTGGAATTGGGAGTAGTAGAACTGGAACTTCAACTCAAGCACTCTGATATGTGGTGCAGGT
This sequence comes from Lepus europaeus, assembly GCF_033115175.1. Taxonomy (NCBI): domain Eukaryota; kingdom Metazoa; phylum Chordata; class Mammalia; order Lagomorpha; family Leporidae; genus Lepus; species Lepus europaeus. Next base: position 107,519,767 of record NC_084831.1, read on the forward strand.
GCCCTAAGGTGGTATCCTAACTACCAGGCCAAACACCCACAGCCATACACCTTTTGATCAACGCTTGTACCATTTTACTCTCAAAGTTACTAAGGTATGCAGCTTTTGAAGTAGGTTTGCCTACTGGTATCATACTTCCAGTTGAGATCCTTCCACAGAAAAAATTGTACAGCTTGTCCAAAGAGTTCTTCCTTTAATCCTGCCATGCTTTTATATAATCCATAGAAGTTGAGAATATCAGTGGGGGGCACTTATTTTGTACTTAGAATCTATAAAATATGCCATGTATATGAGCTAGAGAATTGTATATTGCCTCTGGCTTTCTCATATAGTGGTCTAATTGTTTTTATTTTTTGGAGTTACTGTTTGAGTGGGCAGAGATGAACTTTCTTCCTTCTATTTTTGATTTTTTTCTCTTCATTTTGTTCTGTGTTACAAAGAGGACTTTGGGTAAAAGTGGATTATATTGCCATGTTGCTTAGAAGACTCTCTTTCAGGTCTTGAATGGACATTTTATGTAACCATATTTTATAAGGCTAATTTAAAAATCCTATAAAATCTGTTATTGATTAACCATAGAGATTAGAAATGGAAAGGGGGTGGGGTGCTGTGTAGCACAGTGCATTAAGCTACTACATGCTGCACCAGCCTCCCATCTCGGAGTACCAGTTCAAGTCTTGGCTGCTCTGTTGGGTCCCTGCCACCCACGTGGGGGACCCAGATGGAGTCCCCCAGATGGATGCTTCTGGCTTCAAACTAGCCCAGTCCCTGCTGTTGGCAGGCATTTGGGGAGTGAACCATCAGATGGAAGGTCTTTCTCTCTCTCTGTTTCTCCCCCTTTCTCTTTGTCACTCTGCATTTCAGATAAATGAATCTTTTTTTTTTAAACATGGAAATGGGAAATGTTTACATTATTTTGTTTGTTGAATTAATGGTTAGTCTCTCTGGAGCCAGAGTACTTTGATGTCTAATGTGGTTTTTAGAATCTTTAACCATCTACTTTAGAAAATGTCTAAGGCTTAGTATAAATTCATATTGTTAAAAGCTACCAGAGAAAAATGCACTGTTATGGTTCCTTTAATGGTGATTAATTATATCAGCCTACTGCCTGAACCCAGAGGTTGACAATATTTACATAATGAAGCTTCTTAAAATACAGTATGAATTCTCTAATGCTTAGTTTTTTAGGTTAGAATTCTAGTCGGGTTCCCTTTCCATTATCTCTTTATCAGCTGTTGTAATGAAATATCAGTAACAGGTCTCCCACCTCAAGTCCTGGACATTCTGTTGAAGCGCTTTGATTTACAAAGACTGCTGAACCCAGTTATTGTGTTTTCAGGGAAAATGACAGGGCACAATAGATGGCTTTGTACTTTCCTGTCAAAAGGATGCAGCATAATACTATGACTCAGTTATTGTTGTGCCAACCAGGCACTGGTTATCTGGCGTTATGACAGGTTTGCTAATGATTTCTGACATGAGTGTCACAAAGAAAAAATTGTAAATAGCCTTAGGATAGCACTTTTAAAGTACTGTTTTTCTTCAAGTACTAAGTCTACATAATCCCATCAGAAGTTTGGGAAAAGGAAAAAGTCCAGTTTTGATTATTTATTCTCTATTTTTTCCCACTCTGTTCTGCTAGGAAGGTTTCGTCTTACTTGGCTCTTCCCAATATATGACTTTTTATGGGAAAATTATGACAATTTTGTTGTGTCTTGTCTAGAATGATGATTTTCATTTTATTTTTCAAATGTAGATTTTTTTCTGTACTTAACAATTGGCTCAACATTTTAAAGAAAAATTATTGCAATTTAACCTAGATATGGTGAAAATAATGCTTATTTTAAAGAAAACTAAAGGGAAACCTTCGCAAATGTCTGCTTTCATAAAGCATGTGTACAAGTATTTTTGTCAAAATGCTCCATTAAGTCAGGCTTCTCAATTCCTAATGACCTTCAAAAAGCAAAATTTTTGAAAATATCATTTCTAGTTTGTAAATGGTTTTCTTTTCAAAAGATTTATGTATATACTTGAAAGGCAGAATTACAGAGAGAGAAACAGAGAGATAGAGAAATATCTACCATCTACTGGTTCACTCCCTAAATGGCTGCAACTCCCAGAGCTGGGCCAATCCAAAGCCAGGAGCTTCTTCCAGGTCTCCCACATGGGTGGCAGGGGCCCAAGCACTGGAGCTGCTTTCTCAGGTACATTAACAGGGAACTGGATCAGAAATGGAGTAACCAGGAATCAAACTGGCACCCATATGGTGTGCCGGCACTGCAGGTGACAGCTTTATCCAGTACACCACAACACTCACCCCAGTTTTTTTTGTCCTATAGTATAAAAACTGAAGAAGACTTTTTTATAAAAATGTTTTAAAATCACACAATACTTAAAAGCTGTGGCAATTCTTTAAGTATTAAGTGTTTAAGTACAAGTTGCATTTTTTTATTTGCATATAGTCAGATAGGCTTCATTTGGGGTTCACACCGAATAGTCTATTTGTAACTATCTTTTTGCATTTAAAATAAATCATGAGCATTTAACTACTTTGTTGTATATCAGAACATTACTCTTAATGATGCTGCTTAGTGAAAGGGTTCTAGTGTCTTTGAGAACTATAGTAAAAATCTTTTTGTAAGATGAATTCAATTAAAAACTCTTATCAGTATAGCCATCACATTATTTAAAATGTTATTTTTGTATGTTTAAGACAAGTGTTTATTCAGCACTATGAAGGATACAGAGATGAGCAAAACATGCTTCCTGACTTTACTTTGCTTAAGATCCAGTGTGAGGGGCAGACCCGTACCCTACTGTTGCATGGCAAGAACCAGCAGGACAGAGAGATGAAAACAGTAGCATCTTAAGGTGAACTCCGGAGTTCTGCTTGAGTCTTGGCTTCACAGTATTGATGGACAAATGGTCAGGATGCAGGCCTTTGCTCTAACAGTATTTATGTGTACTGTGGGAACCAGGTAGAGTGGACATGAAACAGAAACCAGTAGTGGAAATAGTTGAGTGTGGAGATTAGAAGGATAGGTTAGGGTGTTAACAGGGCTGGTGTAGTTAAATTCAGAAGTGACAATATATATGGCATTTTTCTTCTGTAGCACTGACTCTTTCACTTCACAATTTAGATAGCTTATTAGAGAATTTATTTGTAAATTCATCATGCATGGAAATACTTGCCTTATTTAAACAAAAAATTTAAAACTAAAATAAGAATTGTTGTAAAATACTGGTGATGTAGGGGCCAGCATTGTGGCATAGTGAGTAGAGCCACCACCTGTAGTGCCAGCATCCCATATGAGTGCTGGTTTTAGTCCACTTCCAATCCAGCTCTCTGCTGTGGCCTGGGAAAGCAGTAGAAGATGCCCCAAGTCTTTGGGCCCTTACACATGCGTGGGAGACCCAGAAGAAGCTGCTGGCTCTTGGCTTTAGATTGGTGCAACTCCTGCCATTGCTGCCATCTGGGGAGTGAACCAGCAAATGGAAGACCTCTCTCTCTCTCTTTCTCTCTCTCTCTCTGCCTCTCTGTAACTCTGCCTTTCAAATAAATAAATAATCTTTTAAAAAAATCTTTAAAAAAATGCTGGTGATGTAGTACCCAGGACAATAGATGAAATCTGACCAAAACATTATGATGTCTCTTTCCACTAACCTATGGAAACTTCATGCTTCCATTTTGCCATGTGCTAGTACTATGATTTCTAATATAGATAAAGGATGTGGCCTCTGTTAGCAGTAGCCTTTCTTCTGGCTGATAAGGTGACTGCAGTGTTATGCAGAAAACTACATTACTTGACTGCTTCAAACTGTAACTTTAAACAGTATTGAAAATTGACTAGTTTTCAAAATTGCAATGTTTGGGCCCAGCATTGTGGTGTAGCAGGCCTTTGATGCCAGCCTCCTATACACATGCTGGTTCTTGTCCTGACTGCTCCATTTCCAATCCAGCTCCCTGATAATGGTCTACAAAAAGCAGCAGAAAATGGCCCCATGTGCCCTGCACCCTTGTGAGAGACCCATATGAAGCTCCTGGCTCCTGGCTTCTGCCTGGCTGAGCCCTGGCTGTTGCAGCTGCTTGGAGAGTGAACCAGTGGATAGAAGCCATCTTTGTCTCTCCTTCTCTTTCTCTGTAATTCTGACTTTCAATTAAATAAAAATTTTTTTTTCTTAAAAAATTTCAGTGATTGAGGAGATTCTAGAGTATTTAATGCCTTTCACACTTGGGACTGAACAATAATTAATTATATGAATTATTTAAAAAATTCATTACATTCATGCTTGCCTGTAATGAGAATGGCATACTTAGAGAATTGTGTAGATACAGGCTTTCTAAGTTTATGACCTTTAATATACTCTTACAGATAGAAGACAGAATAGAAATCATGACATATAGGGAATATACAGAAAAAATATGTCCAGAGTTGTTAGCTTATAGCAGTTATAAAGGGCTTTTATGTCAGGTTGCAGTCAGTTGATGTTATTTTATTGTTAGAAGGTTCTGCTCAATACACTGGACCCTGAAATGGTTGTCTCAGTTTGTGTGTGCTCTTTTTCACTTCCTTAGAGCCAATGATAGTACCTCTCAGTTCATCTGACTACTGTGTTCTTTCCCACCTCAAGTAAGTGTCTTCACATCCTGTTCACTCTACCAATCTCCAGCCTCTTCTGTGTGTAACCAGCTCCCACATGTTTATCCTCCAGTTTTCATCTCCTGTGGCACTTACTCACTGAAGTCTTAGCATCTAGGCTATAGATTCCTGTAGTGCTCTGGTCTGCTGTTTTATATAATGTTCCTGTGTTTGAGATTTCTTCTTCAATGTTCATCTTCCCTGTGAGATTTTAAGTTCCACTTGGGCTCAGTTTCATTTACTGCTTTTCTACCAAGTGCCCTACTACCTCAGGACTCTGAAGTGACTAGATGTGACTGTTTCATATAAAAATAAGCTCTTGTGAAAACAGTAACTTTTTACTTTATAAGCTTATGCACAAGAAGATGTAAATCAAAAGAGATGGTGTACGCATACATGATACACACACAGATAGAGATGGGTAAGTGATGGAGACATTATAGAACAGTGTTTATAGAGTTAAAGATTTTAAAAGCTATTATTAAAATTGCTATATTGGTCTATTATGCTATGTTATATGTGTGTACATATTGTATGTCCACATGGGGAAATTTTATTAAGAGTTTTATTTTAAATGGCTTATAGATAAGATTGTCCATAAATTTAAGCTGCTAAAATCAATCAAAGATACATTTTAATTTGTGTGACCTGAATCTGTGTATCTTATGTTTTAAACTTGTTGGTAGAAAGAAACTAAAAACATTTTATATGGTTGTGCTTAAGTTTACTGGTTAAACAAACTACACCATGTTAGATATTTAAGAGGTGTTTTCAAATACATGATTCTTAAAATTTCTAGAAGGCATTGGACCTTCTGGTAAATGTTTTCTTAAGTTGGTATCTAATGGTTGAAACTGTTTGCTAAGTATTCATGTGATATTGCTATTGTCAGCAAGCGATCTAGGACTTGCTCCCTCATTTCTCTATTCTAAGCCCAACTTGTTCTTTCATTTCTCTATTCTCTTCAAGGTAGGAAACTAATTCTATTATGAAGGAATCTGTAGGACACACAATTTAATCTTTAGACCTTATAAAAGAGATGGCTAACATTTTTCTGTAATAGCATAGCCAAAATAAGAACTTAAATAATAATCTCATAGCTAGATTCACTTCGCCATCAGCGAAGTATACAGTAAGTAGAAAAAACCTCCCTTTCAGACCAAAGGGAAAGAAAGTTTTAAAGTGAGAATATAATTTTCCTCATGGGCATTGTCTACCTTAGAAAAACTACTACAGAACATGCCTGTGACTATAGACTTGTAGTTCAGGCCACCAAAGATTAGAGATGGGATACGGGCACTCCCTTGACTTGCATCCTCTGGTCTGCTTTAACACAGACCAGGAGGAAAAGAAAGCTAGGCATCAGAAGCAATGGGTGGCAGGCCTATTAATGGCTGATCTGTACAGTGATCTGCCCTCAAGGAGACCCAACAGGCCAGTCCACTGCAGTGGCTTTCCATGTGGTAAGCCTGGGCTTCAGCAGAAGTCAGCTTGTGAAGAGCCCTGGCAGCTCTGCCAAGAGTTGGATCACTGGAAATGGACCTGCCCTGGAGTCGAAGGATGCCCAGGTCAGAGCCACAGATCTTATTGGCTCTAAGCTGAAAAGCCCTTCACTCAGCCCAACTTCCAAAGTGACCACTGCAGCTGAGGGTATGGTCAAGTAGGGTCAGCAACATTGCAGGCAGAACTGTAAATTTCTTGTTAGAGATGCCCCCTGCCTTTACCTGGCCAGCTCTCCTCCCAGGCCAGCCACGTACTGAAAGTCAACAGAGTGCCTTCCCCTAGGAGGTTCACACCTCCCTTAGGATATACCCCATGTGAAGAGATAGATAGGTCTGGGCCTCTTAACTTACAAGGCCTAAAGCCCAACAGATTATTATCAAGCCCCTTCTGTCAGGTTCTATTTGCCTCTCAATCAGAAAACTTAATTGTAGCTTAGACAGCACCTTTCTTAGCTCTTCTAATAATGACTCTGTCCTTTGTTCTAGACCCTGTCTAGCGTACTTGGGCCTCATTCCTTTGTAATCATAACCTCTACTCTACCACCAATGGCTCTACTCCCAACCTGTGTGTACTGATGGTCCTCTTCCCCACTTAATGCTGTATAATTGTTCAAACCTGGTAAATGCCACTCTTAGGATCATTGGTTACTATCCTCACCCTGTCTTTTATGATCTTGTCTAAATATGATCAGAATTGGCAAACTTGGAAGGCTTCCATAGCCTTGGCAACTCATGACGACAGCCTAGGGTGGTTACTGGCGCCATAAACTAGAGTGTCAATTTGTTGGGTCAACAACAGGAGCCACTGTGCACTTGCTCCTCATGTGGGATCTCAGTCCTTAATGTGCTGTACATTGTGATTTAATGCTATAACTAGTACTCAAACAGTATGTTTCACTTTGTGTTTCTATGTGGGTACAAACTGTTGAAATCTTTATACTAAATTGATCTTCTGTATATAAAGAGAATTGAAAATGAATCTTGATGTGAATGGAAGGGGAGAGGGAGCGGGAGAGGGGAGGGTTGCGGGTGGGAGGGAAGTTATGGGAGGGGAAAGCATTGTAATCCATAAGCTGTACACTGGAAATTTATATTCATTAAATAAAAGTTAAAAAAAAAAAAAAAGAACAGTGTTTATAGTGTAGGTTCTGAAGCTAGATGGAGTGAGTTCACACCCCTGGTCCACCAGTTGTTAGCCATGTAACCTTGGCCAACTTATTTACCTCTCAGTATGTCAGATTCTTAAAATTTTTAACTTTTAACTTAAGAATGATTTTAAATTTACAAAACCAAAATTGTGAACTAGTACAGAGTTGCCATATACTCTACACCCAGCTTTCTTTATTGTCAACATCTTATATTAATATACATTTGTCATAATCTATAAACCACACCCAGCTTCCCCAATTAACATTTCATTTTAGTATATTTGTCACAATTAATGAACCACATCCAGCTTCATGTTTTTTTTTTAATTTTTATAAAGCTTTTTATTTATTATTTGAAGGCAGAATTACAGAGAGGCAGAGGCTGAGAGAGAGAGAGAGAGAAGTCTTCCATCCGCTGGTCCACTCCCCAGATGGCCGCGATAGCCAGAGATTCACCAATCCGAAGCCAGAGCCAGGAGCTTCTTCTGGGTCTCCCACGTGGGTGCAGGGGCCCAAGGACTTGGGCCATCTTTACTGCTTTCCCAGGCCATAGCAGAGAGCTGGATCAGAAGTGGAGCAACCAGGACTTGAATCAGCATCTAAATGGGATGCCGGCACTGCAGGCAGCAGCTTTACCCACTACGCCACAGCACCTGACCTGCCTGTATTTTTTTCAAACCCCAACAACATATATCCCTTCTGTACTTCCCAGCCTCAAGTATTAACATTCTTTATTCGGATTGAGATGTTTTTATTTTGTTTTGTGTTTAGCTCTCAAATATCAATGAGAACTTGGCAATATTTGCCTTTCTGTGTCTAACTTATTTCACTTAACATGAAATCCTCTGGTTCCATCTATTTTGCTGCAAATGACAGGATTTCATTCTTTTTATGGCTGAATAGTATTCCATTGTATGTATCTGCCACATTTTGTTTATCCATTTCCTTTGTTGTGCAGAAGCTTCTCAGTTTGATACAATCCCGTTTGTTTAGTTTTTGCTATTATTGCCTGTGGTTTTGGGGTCTTATTCAAAAAATCATGCCTATATCAGTGTCTTCCCTGTGTTTTCTTCTAGCGGTTTCATAGTTTCAGGTTTTATAATTAGGTTTGATCCATCTTGAGTTGATTTTTGCATATGGTGAGATGTAGGGATCTAACTTCATTCTATGTATTTATACAGTCTGTTTTGCCAACACCATTTATTGAAAAGCTAATCCTATCTCTAATGTATGTTCCTGTCAAAAATCAGTTACCTGTTTGTACATGAACTAATTTCTGGACATTCTCTTCCATTGATCTTTGTCAGTTTTTATGCAAATACCATGCTGTTTTAGTAACTATAGCTTTGTAGTAGACTTTGAAATCAGGTATCGTGTTACCTACAGCTTTATTTTCTTTGGTTGGAATCCCTTTAGCTATTATAGGTCTTTTTTGTGGTACCATACAAATTTCAGTGTGCCTCAACTTTCTGCAAAATGAGAATAATAACAACACTTACCTTTTACTCCATAAATATGTATAATTATATATCACCTAAAAATTAACAATTTAAATACAATCAGTTGCAACATTAAAAAATAACATGTGCCTCGAAGTTGTCATGAGTAGTTAAAATGTGTAACATATAAAAATAATTATTATCTAATAAAAACAATGCTAGAGACCAATGTTCTCTATTTGCTGCTCTGTTCTCATTCCTATACCTTCCCCTTAAAAAGAAGAGGGTTTCAGCTTTTTACTTTTATCTTTTTTCTGTGCTGGAGACTCGTTATCCCCAGTAGAGTCAGAAGACAATAGATTCGAATGGCAAACTTAGCCTTATTTTGTATTTCAGACCAGCTGCTGTAAGGAATAATTTATTTTACCATTTTGACAGGGTCAAAATAAAATCAAGTTCATTGAGAAACAAAGCTTAAGCTATACTTATATGTAAACTATTAAAGATTGCTGTATCAAGTAATTGTTGTCTTTAAAATTTCATATATTCAAGGATGGAGAGGGTAAAATGAAAAGTTAAAATTATAAAATGAAGCTGACCACTCATCTATGTGCTAGGTACTGAGAACAAATGTATAAACTCAAACCATGACCTGGCCCTTAAATAGTTGATAAACATTTATGTTTAAAAATGTATAAGGTATTTTTAAATTACTTTTTTGCTACATAATTTGTTTTTTTATGGAGTGTATGAATACTGATTATCTAAAAAAGCCATGTAAATACCACATATAGTTTCATAAGCAAGTGGACTACAGTTTGATTTGCTTTGTTGTAGGGTCCCCTTCCATGAGCCAGAGAGCCAGGCTGGTGTTAAGCTTCTGTCCATCTTTCTCACCACTTTCATAGAACTTTATCTTACTGCTGTAAAGCACATGTGGTGAATCAGGAAGCAACCAAATCACACTGCTGTTCTGAGTCTAGGTCTGATAGAAACGGACTAGTTAGTAATGTAAGTTGTGTTGAGCTAGTTACATTGAACACTCTATTGGGTAAAGTCACCGGGTTGTCTTACAGACATATTACCCATCCAAAATTGTAGCCCACTTCCTGGTAAGTTCTAAGAAATGTACCAGAAGCAGTTGTTATACAAGTGATTTATTTACAGTAAATAAGGAGACCCTGAGGTGTAATTTATAAAGCAGGACTCTACTAGCAGGGAAAATGGTTATTGTGTATTGTAGAATACTTATTTATATAGAGTAAATAAATTTATTTACTTTTGAATATGTAAGAGGGGAAGTTTCTGTAATCATATGTAGAGGATACAAGTCCACACAGGTACAGTACAGAAACATGCTCCAACATAGGTTGCAAATTATGGTAATAAATGTTGAGTTCCTCCTGGGATGGACGATTTTAGTGTTGAAAGGAAACAGAGGGTGACTTTTGCGTGCTTTCTGACCCATCTGCCTGGAGTTGCTTTTGGACAACCCCATAGCAGGTGGCTGGTGTCTGCTCTCTTCCTGGATTGTGACTCAAAAACCTGAAAGACAGCTTTGGAGAATGTTAGGTACTTCACAATAAAGAAATTTGAGCTGCTCAGAGCATTTGCCAGCTATAATCCTAATAGGGTAGAGAATTAAGAAATGGTTATGCCCATCCTCTGTCTTTGAGGAAAACAGGTGTTTGCAAGTTTATAGCATCTTTAGGTGTGGTTCCAAGGCTAGAGATTTCTAAAAGAAAAATTTTGTGAAGACTTTATAATGGGTGTGTAGAATGCTACAAGCAACTCAGGTTTCCTAAACGATGTGTATGATTGATAGACAAAAGGAGCACAGAATGATCACGTAGTTATACAGTGCAAAAGCCAAATCTCAAAAAAAAGTGAAGATGCTTACAAGAGCACAAGGAACCATTCAGGTTATGTTTGGAACAAAAGCAACAAGAAGGAAGTAGTAGGCTCACTCTCTCAAGAAGACATTCTTAATATTAGCTATTCACAGAAATCAGACCTATACCATTCTTCTTCTTCTTTTTCTTTCTTTTTTTTTTTTTTGTTTTTTTTTTGTTTTTTTTTTTTTTTTTTTTTTTTTTTTTTTTTGACAAGCAGAGTTAGACAGTGAATGAGAGAGACAGAGAGAAAGGTCTTACTTTTCTGTTGGTTCACCCTCTAAATGGCCGCTATGAAGCCAGGAGCCAGGTGCTTCCTCCTGGTCTCCCATGCGGGTGCAGGGCCCAAACACTTGGGCCATCCTCCACTGCCTTCCCGGGTCACAGCAGAGAGCTGGACTGGAAGAGGAGTAATTGGGACAGAATCCGGCGCCCCAACCGGGACTAGAACCTGGGGTGCTGGTGCCGCAAGCGGAGGATTAGCCTAGTGAGCTGTGGTGCCGGCCACTATACCATTCTTATTTTCCTACTAGTATAACCTTGAAATAGCACGAGTACTTTTCCAATAGTGAAAGATAAAACAACCAACCAAAACCAGGAGAAATTGGGCCGGCACCATGGCTTAACAGGCTAATCCTCCGCCTTGCGGAGCTGGCACACTGGGTTCTAGTCCCGGTTGGGGCGCCGGATTCTATCCCGGTTGCCCCTCTTCCAGGCCAGCTCTCTGCTATGGCCCGGGAAGGCAGCGGAGGATGGCCCAAGTCCTTGGGCCCTGCACCCACATGGGAGACCAGGAGAAGCACCTGGCTCCTGGCTTCGGATCAGCGCAATGAGCCGGCCGCAGCGGCCATTGGAGGGTGAACCAATGGCAAAAAGGAAGACCTTCCTCTCTGTCTCTCTCACACTATCCACTCTGCCTGTCCAAAAAAAAAATAAATAAATAAATAAACAGGAGAAATTGAACCAAATAAAGATGAGAAGATAGTTTTCAAGGCTCAAATGAAATGTCTCCCAGAAGTAGAAGGAGTTCAGGTATGAATGATCTCTCTCTGCCTCTCCTCTCTCTCTTTGGTTTTTGTTTGTTTGTTTCTTTGTTTTGCAGAATCTTGGAGAATATGGGAAGTACCAAGAGACTGGAGAGAGACACATGTTTACAGTTTTCCCAAAGAAGAAAAACAGTAGAGACGCAGACCAGTTCCCTTACTTAAACTGTAGCAAAATTGTAAGAGACTGTAAAAATGAAATAAAATATTCAAAGTGTTCAGAAGAGAATAGAAAGATACCATGCAACAGTGTGGGTTTATAAGAAAGATAGCAACCTGATCTCATTTTTTTCTTTTTTTTTTTTCCATTTTATAATTACTACTGGATTAGAGAATAGTAAAAGACATGTATCTTAAGCAAGTAGTTGACAGACTCTTCCCCAGCTGTCCTTGTAGAAAAAAATGATTAAATGTTAATAAATCTCCAGTTAGTTACCTGGCCACAACCATGCTTCAGGCGTATCACAAGGTTTATCTAAATAAGAACCAGTTACTCTATATATTGATTGTTCAAAAAGAACTAGTAGTAAATATTAGTTTGCATATATTCAGAAAGTATCAATTTGTAATTAGGCGTTCTTTTGATTATGGATTTGTACAGTAAAACTTTAGTACCTGGATTTATTCATATACTTTAAACTTTCAGTTGTAGACTTTTTCCCACTGGAGCTATGTTTGTAAGAGACCAGTCACCCTCTAATTTGTAATTTATAATTTTATTGTGACATTGCCTTTAATTATATTTAATTATTGTTAATCTATATGTTTTTTAAAGATTTATTTATTCATTCAAAAGTCAGAGTTATACAGAGAGAGAGAGGAGAGGCAGAGGGAGAGAGGTCTTCCATCCAATGGTTCACTCTCCAGATGGCCGCAATGGCCGGAGCAGCACCGATCCAAAGCCAGGAGCCAGGAGCTAATTCCGGGTCTCCCACATGGGTGCAGGGGCCCAAGGACTAGGGCCATCTTCTATTGCTTTTCCAGGCCATAGCAGAGAGTTGGATCGGAAGAGGAGCAGCTGGGTTTAGAGCCGGCACCCATATGGGATGCCGGTGCTTCAGGCCAGGGCTTTAACCCACTGCACCACAGCGCTGGCCCCAAATTCTATACATTGAACTCTGATCAGGTTTTTAGATTTTTATAGTTACTTCTGTTAAGTTATACCGTATCTTAATATCTTACAGTAAAAATAATCTTTTTGAGTTGAGAAAAATTTATTAAGATTTTCTTCTTTAATTATTATATTATTCTTTATCTAAATTAAATCTTGTCTTGAAAATATGTTGATTATGTTTCTTTTAAATATTGGAGCTAATGTTATTTTAAATGGGAAAAATAGCAATGTATTCTCTACCTATTCAAAAATCCTAACCATTCCTCAAATAACATAAAACAGTTTTAAGTACCTGTATAACAATCCACCCAACCTTATAACTCTTACCTAATTTTTTAAATATGTAAACAACTCATTATTAGGTGTATTTTTCTCTAATAAGCAATAATGTATACTGTTGATTATGAATTATGTTTTTTTTACTCAGTAATGAATAATAATTATAATAATGAAATAATTTTACGATTCCATCAGAATTAGACTTGGGTTTCTGGGACTCCTAAATGCCTGAGAGAAGAAACTTCTCAGCTTAGGGACTTTTTTGTATTCATCCCTGTGAATATCTTTCCTGTTTATTTCCTCTAATCACAAAGGTTCCCCACTTCCTCAGCATCTGTTCTTAGCAAGGCAAAAATGAGACTCTTCTTGGTTATGTTTATTAGTTTAGGATCTGAATGTTATCTCTGAACTTTAGAAGCATTCTGATTTCCTGCGTATATTTACACCCTCATACATAGGTTAAGTTTATTTACATGAGAGATCTCTAAAAAGTCATGGAAAATGTGTATTTTGAAAAATCCATAGATTTGCAAAAAATTTTTATACCAAAATAAACTTTTCTTGTAATTCTACTTTTCTACAAACCTCTCAAATTCTCCTAATATGTATGTGAAAAGAATAAAAGAAATTAGAAATATAATGTAGAATAATAGTTAAAAGAATGAACTGGTCATAATAACCTTTTGGTTTATATAAACTTATCCTAAGTATGTAGTTCCAAACAAAATAAATAGTATACTTTAATCAAACACTTATTTCTTAGTAGGATAATCTATTGATAATCTTATTCCATAAAAGCAATCTATTGTAATATTTTCTAATTATCTAAGTTTCATCTAAAGAACAGTGTTTGAACTGCTTTGGTTTTAGTTTTAAATTCAGTCCTTAGTACAAATTCACTGTGTGAGATTTCTGTAGTCCTGTTTCTCTGCTTAACATTTCTTTGCGATTCCTAATATTCTTCTTAATTATATGCCATTTTTCCATAAATAATACAAAACCTTTGATCTTACTTATTCAAACTATATATAAAAATCAATCAAGTGGACAAAAAAATTCAAGTTCAGTATAAAGACAGAAGACCCCTATTGATGGGGCCCAGTTTGGCCTTTGAAAATCAAAGAGACAGCCAATGTGAGTGGAACACAGCTTGACATGGGGAAGGAGTGTTTATAATCTGGAGTCAGAGACGGCCAGGACCAGAACACATAGAGCCTTTTAGGTTTTGTATTTGAGTTTGAATCTTATTACAAGTGTAATAAAACAAGAAGTCACCGGGGTCTCTAACTGGAGTAGTAATTTTCTGTGTGATATTTCAAACCTCACTCTGGCTGCTGTGTGAATGATCAGGGCAGAAAGGAAGCAAGAACTGATGGCAAGGAGGCTGACTGAAGGCTGTAACAGAGTTCAACATGAGAGCTGATGTAGTTTAGGGAGAGTCGTGGCTTTGGCACTGGTGAGAAGTAGAGTAAATAAGGAGCTGAGAAAAGTTTCCGTTAGATTTACATCTGGGGGATAGAAGTGACAAGAACTCAAGGATGATGTCTCCGGGGATTATTCTGTGGGTTTATGGTGCTGTTGTTTTCAAATATGGGAAAATTGGGGCAGAGGAAAACATTGGAAGAAAGTGAAATTAAGATGTTTTTTGGCTATCTGAAATTTCAGATGTTTATTTGAATTATAAATATATCTTCAATATGTAAGAATGAGTTTGATGATTTTGGAGCCTGATGGAGATAGGTCAGGTATGGAGAGTAAGATAAATTTGTAAGTTATCAGTGTATAGATGAAATTTAAAGACATGGACTTAGTGAATTTCTAAGTGGACATTTGTCACACTCTCTGACCTAGACGTTCTCCTTCTACATGTAAAATTTTAGCCACATTATATTGGAACTACGTGTTTTAATTATGGTACCTATCATACTTTGGTCTTAGTTATCTTCCTCTGAATAAAATTTTCTGTTCATGTTTAAGTGATTTAAGAGCATTTATTTAATAGCTTCTATATTTAAATAGCCATCTAACAGTTATATGTTTATTTTCTCTGTGTTTTTTTTTTGTAGGCAAAGTCATTAATAAAGATTTGCGACATTACCTGAGTCTTCAGTTTCAAAAAGGATCAATTGACCACAAACTGCAGCAAGTGATCAGAGATAATCTCTACTTGAGAACCATTCCATGTAAGTATATGAGGAAATAAAAGAAATAAAGCAGAAATATCCTTTCTTAACTAGACATCTAGAAATAATTCAGTAGAGTATCTCATGAAATTGTGAAGACTAACTTGGGGACAAGAATGAAGTAAAAGGCAGATAAAAAAAATTTCAGAGAACTTCAGAGGTTTTAAAAAGTGATGACTGGAATTTAAGAATATATATTTACATGTTGTTAGCCAGATTTTATTTGTAGCAATCCATTTCTGAAGTACATGCAATAAGAAGACCTTTTAAGCTCTCAATATCTTATATACCAAAACCAAATATTTTTATTAGAACATTTCTAGTTTTAAAATCTGCCCTTTACCAAATTAAAAAAAAAAAGAAGAAAAGGATGGAGCATTCTTTGCCATTTTGAGTTTTCACCTGGATGTTGGTAGTAGTTTTGTCTTGTAGTAGTTTTCAGAGGACCTGGTTATTGCTGTGATAATATATTTTTAATGTATACTAAATTATATATATGTGAGTTTTTATTTTAGTTAGTGCAGATCTTGGGAAGAATAAAAAACAATAAAAAGCCATGTAAGGCCATTCTGCTCTATTTTCTTTTCCAATTTTTTATAACTCCTGTGGATATTAGCTGTCATAATAGTTACAGAATTCTTTATTTCTATTTTCTTCTTGCTTTATCTTATGTAATGTCCTATCACCACGCCTTCCTAATTATGCTTTTAAAGCATCTTTCTTCAGTTCTTTAGACCTTTATTCTTTTTTGCTTGGACTGATTTTCTCTTAACAACAAATAGCATTATATAGTGGCAAGGAGCTAGATAAAACTGAATTCAAAATCTTAATTCTAGCTGCTTCAGATTCCTGCGCTTATATATAAGATGGGAATAACAAGACTTACCTCATATAGTTATTAGAATTAAAATGAGGGGACCTGCACTGTGGCATAGTGGGTGAAGCCATCACCTGCAGTGTCGTCCCATAAAGGCTGTTCCATTTCCCATCCAGCTCTCTGCTGTGGCCTGGGAAAGCAGTAGAAGATGGTCCAAGTCCTTTGGCCCCTGCACCGTGTAGGAGACCCGGAAGAAGCTCCTGGCTCCTGGCTTTGGATTGGCCCAGCTCCGGCTGTTGCAGCCACTTGCGGAGTGAACTAGCAGATGGAAGTCTTTTCTCTCTCTCTTGCCTCTGCCTCTCTGTAACTCTGTCTTTCAAATAAATAAATAAATCTTTTAAAAATTAAAATTAAAATGAGAACATATATGTCAACTGCTTGTCCTGGAGTAGGCACTTAGGCAGTGCTTGTCCCCTTCCCCCATTCATTTGGATCCCCTGCCTCTCATGTTACTTCAATGCAATTCATCTTTAAAGTGTACATTTGATTCTTGTCCATCTATAGTTGATCCTTCAGAAATTCCTTAGAATAGTATACAATATTTTGTTATTAAATCTGACTCCATATCTGTAATTTCCTCCAACTACCACATCAGATTTCAGAATTGCAACACCTCCTGCTTTCTTTATTTTTTTATTTTTTATTTTTATTTTTATTTTTTATTTTTTGACACAGAGTGGACAGTGAGAGAGAGATAGAGACAGAGAGAAAGGTCTTCCTTTTTCTTTCTTCTTAATTTGTATTTACCTGATAAAATTGTTGTCCATCTTTTTATTCTTGAAGTTTCTGAATTTCTGTTTTACAAGAAGTTCTGGACTTTACTGAATAGCCAATATAAAGCTTTCTTTCTAATTATTAATGTAATCAATGTATTCAGCCTTGATTTTGAGATGTTTTTCTATTTTACCATAATAAGTTTTTTATATTCTTTTTACTCTGCAGTCTATTTTATTTGATATATATATATATATATATATATATATATATATCTTTAAGATTTATTTATTTATTTGAAAGTCAGAGTTACACAGACAGTGGCAGAGAGAGAGAGAGAGAGGTCTTCCATCCGCCAGTTCATTCCCCAAATGGCTGCAACAGCCGGAGCTAGGCCAATCCGAAGCCAGGATCTAGGAGCTTCTTCCAGGTCTCCCACATAGGTGCAGGGTTCCAAGGACTTGGGCCATCCTCCACTGCTTTCCCAGGCCACAGCAGAGAGCTGGTTTGGAAGCAGAACAGCCGGTTCTTGAACTGGCACCCATATGGGATGCCGGTACTGCAGGCAGCAGCTTTACCCATGACGCCACAGCACTGGCCCCTGATCCCTCTCTTTTGAGAAAGATTTGTATCATAATTCTAATAGTTACTTACTTACCTTTGTATAATTCTCTTTTTTTCTCTTTCCCCCTTTATTTTGATTTTGGCCCAACTGTGAGTAATATTAAAATTATCCAGTCATCTCCTCTTTCTTCCCTTCCTCTTTCCATTATCTAATTTGAAGTATTATCTTTTCACTCCCAAGAAATACAAGAGAATCAGTAAACTGATTGTACTTGACGGATGCTTTCCTCATTCTTACCCTGTTTGTTGAGAGTTGAGCTGCATTTATACTGGCAAAATTAATAGCCATTACATTATTGTATTCTCCCTTTATAACCACAATTTGTTCTTTATTTTGTGGGTCAGTATATATCTACTAGAACTACCAATCCTCATGCTGTTGCTTATTGAAACATTATGGTTGTCCAAAGCTTGTCCTCTCTGAGATTTCCCAGTCAGGGCTCATAGGATCATCTTAGTTGTTTTTCCGTGGTCTCTATACTTTGCTGTTTACACAGATATGAAATTTATCTTAATAATGTTTGTCAATTATCTTATTTTTTTTTCTGGTGTAGAGCAATATTCTTAGAAAATCTGATAACAATCTGATTTGCATTCCCTTGTAATTAACTTGGTATTTCACTTGTGAAGGGTACCTCAGAATAGTATTTTTAATTTCTTAGTTCTGGAGTTTCCTCTTCTGATAAGACAAGGTAATACAAATATGTACTTGCACTTTCTAAAATGTGTCTCTCTGCCACTTTCACTTGGATCTTCTTTACATTTTGCTTTTATTGTCACAGTTTTGTAACTTCTCAGTATGAGATTTTGTCCTAGAAAGGAGCTACAATTTATTTAGTTTTAGGTCATAGGATCCAAGCAACTTCAGCCCATTCGGATCTTCACAGGACATTTAACTTAGAAACTGAAGTGTACAAACCGCCCTCTAGGAACCTAGAAGCAGTCAGTACCAGTTAACACAATGAATGGTCACATCTAGTCTCTATATTTCATTCTTTACTGAAGTATTCTAAGTCTCCTTAGAGAAAATTTTGATTCTGGATCTGGGGTGAGAAAAGTACAAAATGAGTCTGAAACATCTAGTTGTGCCAAAAAGCATATAAAAACTTTAAAAATTATAGGGACATAGCAGAAGGACATAGAAGCTACCTCCAAGAGGTCCTCACAGACAAAAATTGAGATAATTTGAGCAAGAAAAGAAAGACAGGTGAGGCGGACTTCTACTCTTGCCCAAGTCAGATGTGGACCATAGATTGAAAAGGACCATGATCCCTGAAAGAAGAGGAAAGGAGATTATATACAGAGGAGTCTTAATGATTTCAACTTTCTGCTTTAAAAGGCAATTTGTGGGCCACAGAACAGACAGGGAGCGCCTACCAGAATATGAAGCAACAGAAGTTCAAGAAGTCTGAGATACTTGGAATATGCAGGACAGAGTACCATGGAAGGGAACACTAAGAAGAAAAGAGCTAAAACAGTCTGCAAAAATGCCTCCTTGAATCTGTTGCTGAATACTGATCTAAAACTATGTAGGACCAGACGCCTCAAGGTCAGAGAACTCTCTGGCAGCTTTAAGGTTAACAATTCCTAGAGCTTTACATATGGCCAGGAGACTTCTGAATTCTTACCAGCATGAATGAATAGAGAAATCTTTGTGTGTCCTGTCTTACTAGTAGTGCTAAAATAGCTGTAGATTAAGTTCCTCTCGGCCCACTGTAACAAAGCTCAATTAAGTAGATCTCAAAAGGATCATGTAGGTGTACATGTAACTTAACTAGCTGTCCAGAGAGAGAGAGAGTGAAAGAGACTCTTTAAAGGAAGGTAACACAATAGGATATTGAGTAACGTGTTATATTCACAATATCCAGCAGCTAATAAAAATTTACTAGACATGCAAAAAATGTGACCCATAGAAAAAAGAAATAGAAATGACACTGACACAGATGATGGCTTTACCATACTAGGAGTTATTATATATATTTAAAGGAATATAAATGTAATGAAGAGAAATGGGATATATAAAAAACTATTGAAACTTTAAAAATTGATGAGCTTAACAGCAGATTAGAAACACAGATGAGAAAAGATCAGTGAACTTCAATATAAACTAATCAGATGGTGGGGGGAGAGCATTTGGCTTAGAGCATTTAACCCAGAATGCCTGGGTTCTGTGCCGAGCGCCGGCTCCTGACTCCAACTTCCTGATAATACAGACTCTGGGAGGCAGTGGTGATTGCTCAAGTGATTGGGTTCCTGCCACTCATATGAGAGATCTGCATTGAATTCTTGGCTTCCAGTTTGCCATTGGAAGCTATTTGGGGAGTGAGCTGGTGGATGGGAGCCCCTCTCCCCCCACCCTTCATTTCCCTTTTCCCTTCCCTCTCTCTAACCCTCTCAAATAATTAAATAATATTTTAAGCTAATCAAACCAAAACACAGAGAATAAAAACAGTGACAAACAATTTATACTTCTGCTATGAAATACTGATTGACACTGGATTAATAACCCTGTTGTAATAAACAACTACAAATTGGACAAGATCTCTGTAACATCTGTTTTTAGACATTGAAATATAGCAGAACAACATTGTGATCTGTTCACCTTGAACTTTGGCACATATCAAGCCAAAGTGGAGGTAGCAGAAAAAGCACCTGAAGAAATAGTGGCTAAAATTTTTCCAAATTTTCTGAAAACCATAAGCACCCAGATATAAGAAGCTTAATAGGTCCCAAGCTGAAGAAACATGAAGAAACCATACCAAAGCTCATCATAATCTAATTACTGAGAAAAAGTGATTAAAAAGAAAACACAAAAGAAAGGCAGAGGAAAAATAAAAAGCAGCTCTATTACATGCAAGGGAACAAAGAATGACTACAGACCTGTCAACAGAAGTAGTACAAACAAGAGCCCATCAGCTTACACACTGAAAAGAAAAAAAGCCAACCTATGTTTCTATGTGCAACAAAAATACTCTTCAAAAGGGAAAGACCAATGAATAATTTTTCAGATAAAATAAAAGGGAATTTTTCAGCAGCAGAATAAGAAAGATTAATAGAAATTCTTTATGTAGACAGTAGATAGTACCATGACAATCGAACAAAAAGAAAAACAACGTTAATTCAGGATTTCAATACCTCCTTTTAATGATTAATTTAAAATTAAGCAAAAAATTCATTAAGGTAATGGAAAACACGAATAGCACTTTGAACCAACTTAACCTCTTTACTATGTATTGGAACATACTACCCAACCACAGCAGAATACACCATTTTCTAGTCTGCACGGAACATTTACAAATATACACTGTAGTCTAAATAGACTAAATACAGTTAAGAGGATTTAAATCATACAAAATATTTGTACCTATGATGGAATTGAATTAGAAATCATTAATGCAGTATTTGGAAAATCTCAAAATATTTGGAAATTAAATATTCACACTATTGAATAACCCATCCATCAAAAAGAATAAATTGCAAGAGAAATACAAAATATCACACATACCAACATAAAAAACATGTAAACCCAGTATATCAAAATGTGTAGGATGTTGCAAGAGCAGTGTTTTATAAATGTCAAGTTGTATTAAATACTTACATTATAGAATAATAAAGCTCTCCAATCACTGATCTGAACTTCTATCATAAAAATCTAAAAAAAGGAGGTCAGCATTGTGGCTAAACTCCACCTGTGATGCCAGTATCCCATATGAATGCTGGTTTGAGTCCTGGTTGCTCCACTTTCAATACAACTCCCTACTAATGCACCTTGGAAAGCAGCAGAAGATGGCCCATGTGCTTAGGCCCACGCCACCCACATGGCAGACCCAGATGAAGTTCCAGGCTCCTGACTTCAGCCTGACACCTACTCCTGGCCATTGCAGCCATTTGGGGAGTGTGCAAGATGGTGAAAGATAACTTGCTTGCTCTTTCTTTCCCTACTCAATCTGAGTAACTGTGCCTTTCAAATAAATAAATCTTTTTAAAAAAAAATTCTGAATCAGCCAGCACCATGTCTCACTTGGTCAATCCTGCCTGCGGCGCCGACATGCCATATGGGCGCCGGGTTCTAGTCCCGGTTGCTCCTCTTCCAGTCCAGCTCTCTGCTGTAGCCCAGGAGGGCAGTGGAGGATGGCCCAAGTGCTTGGGCCTCTGTACCCGCATGGGAGACCAGGAGGAAGCACCTGGCTCCTGGCTTCGGATCAGCACAGCTCTGGCCGTTGCGGCCATTTGGGGGGTGAACCAACAGAAGGAAGACCTTTCTCTCTGTCTTTCTCTCTCACTGTCTATATCTCTACCTGTCAAATAAATAAAAAAAATTCTGAATCAAAAACATTAAAAGAAAATATTAGACTGAAATTTTACATGAACATAGACTCAAATTCTTAACAGCATTTTGTCAGATCAATATTTGGCAATTTGTAAAATGATAGTGTATTATGACCAAGTGGGACTTGTCCCAGGAATGCATAGTTCATTTAAATTTAAAAATCATTATAGTAACAGACTAAAAAAACCATCTTCTCAGTAGATACAGAAGAATTGTTTGACAAAATTCATCTCCCAGTCATGATAGACTCTCTCCGAACTAACCTGCTTTTTGTTATTACCCATGGCTTCTTGGCTTTGTGTCTATTTTGGGGAGGGAGGTTGTGGTACTGAAATAGTTCCTGTCCACTGGCGCAATGTTAAGCTTTGTCAATAGAGGGCGCAGGAAGGATGCTAAAGAAAGGTGGATAGATACTAGGCTTCTTGTCCCAGCTCTAGTGTATCTTTTTCTTTTTGCTATTGCCAAGCAAAAAGACACCCAGCAAATTTCAGCAGTACCTTAGGAGTCAGCTTCCAGGTGGTAAGTTCCATGACACACCTGTAGGAGGCTTCCCAGCAGTGAGTTCAGCAGTACCCTCATAGGTGGCCTTTGTGTTCCACTGCTGTTTCTAGCTGTCTGCCTAACCATTTCCTGATGAGTTCTACGGATACCCCAGCTGACTCTCCAGATTTCAGTAACTTCCCCTGCAAGCAGTTTTCTGGTCGGTTTTTTGGCTGGTATAGTCAACATCCCAGCTGGTTTTCTATTAAGCTGAAAATGCTCTCCCTCCCACCACCATCACCCACAGCAACTTGCCAATGAATTTCATTTGTACCCCAGGCAGTTCCCTATGTGCCCTCTTTGACCTACCATCTGTGAACCAGCTCTACCCCCAGGCAATCCAGTGGAAAAAAAAAAAAAATCTCACCACCCAGAGGACTGTTCTGTCGGCTCTGAATCCCTGTTTTGAGTTTTTCCCTTTCAAATTTGTTCTTCACCTCAGTGTTCTCCCTCAGCTCTAGGGTGGTATTCTTTAGAGTTTTCTTTTATTTCCAGTTAATTTCCTATATACACTTGATAATCCTTTATATTAAACCTTTTCTGTTCAAATTACCACATGGTTTTTCTTTCCTTTCTGGATACTAAGTGATACAGAATTGTTATTGGTAATGTTCCCAGTAGACAGATACTCCCGCAATGGGTTTTGAGATTGGTTGTATTTATTTATCTGTTTATTCACTTTCATTTATTTTTATGTATAGAATCCTATTTTTAAAAATTTATTTAAAATGCAGAGAGAGAGAGAGATCTTCCATCTACAGGTGCATTCCATCCACTGGTTCCCTCTTCAAATGCTCACAACAGCCAGGGCTGGGCCAGACCAAAGCCAGGAACTCAGAACTTAATCTAGGTCTCTCATGTGGGTGACAGGACCCAACTTCTTGAACCATCCCTACTGCCTCCCAGGGTGTGTGTTAGCAGGAAGCTGGTATCAGGAAATGTACTGGGGCTCAAACCTAGGCACTCCAACATGGGATGTGGGTGTCTCATGTAGTGTCTTAACTGCTACATCAGACACCCGCCCCCAGGATTGACTTTAAGTGTGTTCTTAGGCATGGGTGTAGTATTGACTTCCTTCCAGTGGGCATTAGGATGCTTAATTCATGACAAACCATAGCCGCATAGCTTAATCACAATTATCACTTATGGTTGGTTGTTAAGAAGTGCCAAGTGAACCCATTGCCTTGAGAGCCCAAATGACTACTGCACTTGGCATTTATAGCAGTAATAATGCCTACAAACACTGTGGTAAGAGATGGATTCACCCGAGTGGCAAATGCATACAGAAAGAATAGTAGCAAGATAAAATTCAGTGGTTTGTTATTATTATGAACTAATATGATTTTAATAACATTTAAAATGCTTCTTACATGATACAGACATTTTCTAATAAGAAACCTTAAAAAGGGTACAGTACTTGAAGTTGCCACTTGGGACACCTGTATCCCATTTCAGAGTGTCTGACTTTGAGTCCTAGCTCTGCTACTGATTTCAGCTTCCTGCTAGTGGACACTCAAGGAGGCATCAGGTGATGGCTCAGATGGTTGGATTCCTACCACTCATGTGGGAAACCAGAATTGTATTCCACATTGTAGCTCCAGCTTGTTCTAGCTCCAGCTGTTGCAGGCATTTTGGGAGTAAATCAGCATATGGATGATGTGTGTCTGTCTCTTTGTTTTTTCTTCCTTTTTTAAAAAAGATTTATTTAGTTGAAAGACAGAGTTACAGAGAGGTAGAGACAGAGAGAGAGGTCTTCCGTCCGCTGGTTCACTCCTGAGATGGCCACAACAGCCAGAGCTACGCCAATCAGAAGCCAGGAGTCAGGAGCTTCTTCAGGACTCCCACGTGGGTGCAGGGGTCCAAGGACTTGGGCCATCTCCTACTGCTTTCCCAGGCCATAGCAGAGAGCTAGATTGGAAGAGGAGCAGCCGGGACTAGAACCGGTGCCTATATGGAATGCCGGCATTTCAGGCCAGGGCTTGAACTCACGGCACCACAGCACCGCCCCTCTGCCTTTCAAATTGAAAATAAATAAATAAAAATTTTAAAAAGAAAATCTTAGTATTAACATCATAAATGGCAAATTAAAATCATGTTTAATATTTGAATTTTACAGTTCTAAATATTAAAGCACACAAAGCATCAGTTCCATTATCTAATACTGTTGATCTTTGGTGATCTTTCCATACATGGAAAGAATTTCATTTTTTTATTGACATCAAACTGTTAAGAATATGTCCAAAACATCTTCAAAATGGATAGTAGGGTATATGTTGCATCATATAATCATGTTTTCCTTTTTAATGATGAAAAATTTTTTAAACTTTATTTTTGTTAAAGATTTTTAATTAATTAATTTATTTATTTGAGAGGTAGAGTTACATACAGAAAGGGAGAAACAGAGAGAAAGGTCTTACATCCACTGGTTCACTCCCCAGATGGCTGCAACGACCAGAGCTGAGCCAATCCAAAGCTGGGAGCCAGGGGCTTATTCCAGGTCTCCTGTGTGGGTGCAGGGGCCCAAGGACTGGGGCCATCTTCTTCTGCTTTTCCAGGCAGGAAAGAACCAGATTGGAAGAGGAGCAGCCTGGACACAAACCAGCAGCCCATGTGGGATTATGGGACTGCAGGTGGAGGCTAAGCCCACTAAGCCACAGCGCTGCCCCATGATGAAAATATTTTGTCTGCTTTTTCTGGTTGTGGTTTTGCCATTGAACTTTATGTTGATTTTACTTTGGATTTTAGATCATTTTCTCTCATGTCTGAGTGTTCAACAACATTCATTACCTCTCTTTGTATTACTTTTTGCAAAGCCCTGAAGCTTGTTGCAAATTTATGTGTACTTGGGCTCTTCAAAACATTAATGGAGAAATGTACATTTTGGGGCAGGTGTGGCACAGTGAGTTATGCTACTGCTATATCAGAGTGCTGGTTCAAGTCTTGGCTACTCTGTTTCTGATCCAACTTCCTGCTAATGCATCCTGGGAAGTAGCACGTGGCAACTCAAGTGCTTGGGCCGCTACTACTTTTCCATGAGCTTTTTTAAAGTACCCTCATACTGAAGCCATGGAAAAATGCCAGATAATATTATCAAATAGTATTCAAATAAGCTGACATCCAGATATTCTGGCAAGGTTAAAATATTATACAGAATTAGTTGTTGAAATTGCCAAATTGAGGACTTATTTAGCTTTTAAAACGTATTTTTTGGGTAATACTCATAGGATTTATGTAACGTATAATTCACATGTAATCTTTTTATTGTTGCTTTGATAAGAAGCAGCACTAGTAGCTAGGGCCATGAGCGCTTGTTTGTAACATGGAACAGTTGTTAAAAGACTGAGTGAATTATGACTACTGCTCTCCTACTTGCTTTTGTCTTGGTTCCTGGAAAAATTAATATTTGATGCTACTTTTCACTGTTTCCTGCAGTTGGCTTTTTGCTGTATCAATTGATTCCTATAATCTAGCAACATCTTTATGGTGAATTGTTAACCTTTAATTCTTGCAAGAAAATTATAGTGCTTGTGTTCTTATTTTCCTATCAATTGCTTTTTCTTAGGATTCAAAAAAAGTAAATTCCCCTAGAGACTCTAGAAGGAAATCCCTACATGGAAACACTAATGTATATAAACTGCTACTCTCATATATTCTGGTAGGAATGCAAAGTAGTACATCTACTTTGAAAAATCATTTGAC
Organism: Lepus europaeus; assembly: GCF_033115175.1. Classification (NCBI taxonomy): domain Eukaryota; kingdom Metazoa; phylum Chordata; class Mammalia; order Lagomorpha; family Leporidae; genus Lepus; species Lepus europaeus. The sequence goes on from NC_084831.1 coordinate 107,545,791, forward strand.
ACTTTTGTCAAGCTAAACATACACTTCCCATATGAAACAGCAATTTCACTCCTAGGTATAAATGCAATATAAATTTAAATATATGTCTGCCCAAAGGCTCTTAAGTCTACAGCAGCTTTATTTCTAATAGCCAAAATTTGGAAACAGCCCAATGTCCATCAGTGATGAATGGATAATAAAATTTTTGTATATGCATACAATGAAGTACTCTCAGAAATAAAAGGAAATTGACCAGGAGAAGCACCTGGCTCCTGCCATCGGATCAGCGCGGTGCGCCGGCCGTAGTGTGCTACCGCGGCGGCCATTGGAGGGTGAACCAACGGCAAAAGGAAGACCTTTCTTTCTGTCTCTCTCTCACTGTCCACTCTGCCGGTCAAAAAAAAAAAAATTAAAAAAAAAAAAGAAATAAAAGGAAATTTAATAGAATGAGACAAAAGATGAATGAGGAAAAAGAGAACTTGGAGAGTCCTGCAGGCAAAATGGACCTAAGAGATATACACAAAATATTTCACCTAACAGCAGAATACATATTCATATCAAGCATACATGAAACATTCTGTATGCTAAGCCTCACGTTAGACTACAAAGTCTTAACGATTTTTTTTTTTTTTTTTTTTTGGACAGGCAGCATGGACAGTGAGAGAGAGAGAGAGAGAGAGAGACAGAGAGAAAGAGAAAGGTCTTCCTTTTGCCACTGGTTCACCCTCCAATGGCTGCCGCAGCTGGCGCACTGCGGCTAGTGCACCGCGCTGATCCAATGGCAAGAGCCAGGTGCTTCTCCTGTTCTCCCATGCAGGTGCAGGGCCCAAGCACTTGGGCCATCCTCCACTGCACTCCCTGGCCACAGCAGAGAGCTGGCCTGGAAGAGAGGCAACCGGGACAGAATCCAGCTCCCCAACCGGGACTAGAACCCGGTGTGCCAGCGCCGCAGGCAGAGGATTAGCCTATTGAGCCACGGCACCGGCCTAACAAATTTTTTTTTTAAGATTTGTTTATTTATTTGAAAGGCAGAAATAGAGAGCAATTTTCCATCACTCCCCAAATGGCCCTAATGGCCAGAGATGGGCCAATCCAAAGCCAGGAGCAGGAACTTCTGGGTTTCCCATATGGGTGCAGGCGCCATGTTCCACTGCTTTCCCAGGTGCATTAACAGGGAACTGGATTGGAAGTGGAGGAGCAACTGGGACTCAAATGGGATACTAGCACTGTAGGCAGAGGCTAAAGCTTCAACGCCACAATGCCAGCCCCAGTCTTAACAAATTTTTAAGCTATATGACATTTTTCTGACAATAATGGAACAAAACTAAAATTAATAATGCAAAATAGGAAAATCTGCAAATACTATATGGAAATTAAATAGTACACTCATAGACAACAGGTGGGTTAAAGGAGAAAGCACAAGAAAATTTAGAAAATATCTAGAGACGGATAATGAAAATAGCACATAATGAAATTTTGGGATATAGTGAAAACAGAACTAGGAGGGAAATTTATAACAGTAAACATATTAAGAAAGGAAAAAAAATCTCACATCCACAAGCTAGCCATATATCTCAAGGAATTAGAAAATGAACAAATTGGCCGGCGCTGTGGCTCAATAGGCTAATACTCTGCCTGCGGCGCTGGCACACCGGGTTCTAGTTCTGATCGGGGCACCGGATTCTGTCCCGGTTGCCCCTCTTCCAGGCCAGCTCTCTGCTATGGCCCGGGAGTGCAGTGGAGGATGGCCCAAGTGCTTGGGCCCTGCACCCCATGGGAGACCAGGAGAAGCACCTGGCTCCTGGCTTCGGATCAGCACTGTGTGCCGGCCATTGGAGTGTGAACCAACGGCAAAGGAAGACCTTTCTCTCTGTCTCTCTCTCTCTCACTGTCCACTCTGCCTGTCAAAAAAAATAAAATAAAATATTAAAAAAAAAAGAAAATGAGCAAATTAAACTCAAAGTCAAGGGAAGGAAGGAAATAATAAAGACTAGAACACAGGTAAATCAAATAAGAATAGGAAAACAATAGGAAAAAAATCAAGAAAACCAAAAATTGATATTTTGTAAAGAGCAATAAAATTGATGAATCTTTAGCTGGGCAAGAAAAACAAAAGACTCAAATTCCTAAAATTAGAAATTAAAGAGAAAATATTACAACTAATGTTACAGAAATAAAAATTATAAAACTACCATGAGCAATTACAAACCAACTAATTAGATAAGCTGAAAAAAATGGATAAAGTCCTAGGATTATAAACCTACCAAGATGGAATCATGAAAAATAAAATACTTTTAACAGACCTATGGGGAAATTGTGGAGAAATAGTGGGGAAATTGAAGTGTTAGTAAGAAAAAAAAAAAAGAAAAAGAAAAAAAAAAAACTTCACAACAAAGAGAAGCCTAGAACCAAATGGCTAGACTGGAAAATGCAGTAAGACATTTAACACCAATTTACAGTGCTCTTTCTGAAACTCATTCGGACCCATTACCCTAATACCAAACCACACAAAGACATAAGAAAAGTATAGACCAATATCCTGTTGAATATTGACACAAAAATCCTAAACGGGCCAGTATTGCAGTGCAGCGGCACAGTGAGTTAAGCCACCACCTGCAGTGCCTGCATCCCATGTAGGCACTGGTTTGAGTCCTGGCTATTCCACTTCTAATCCAGCTTCCTGTGAATGTGCCTAGGAAGGCAGCCGAGGACGGCCCAAGTGCTTGGGCCCCTACACCCATATAGAAGACCCAGAAGAAGCTCCTGGCTTTGGCCTGACCCAGCCCTGGTCATTGCAGCCAAAAGGGGAGTGAATTAGCAGATGGCAGACTCTCTCTGTCTGTTCCTCTCTCTAGCTCTCCTTTCAAATAAATAAAATAAATCCGGCACCGTGGCTCACTAGGCTAATCCTCCACCTGTGGTGCCAGTACCCCAGGTTCTAGTCCCGGTTGGGGCGCCGGTTCTGTCCCTGTTGCTTTTCCAGGCCAGCTCTCTGCTGTGGCCCAGGAAGGCAGCAGAGGATGCCCAAGTTCTTGGACCCTGCACCCACATGGGAGACCAGGAGAAGCACCTGGCTCCTGGCTTCGGATCAGCGCAGCATGCTGGCCATAGTGGCCATTTGGGGGGTGAACCAATGGAAGGAAGACCTTTCTCTCTGTCTCTCTCTCTCTCTCTCTCTCACTGTCTAACTCTGCCTGTCGAAAAAAAAATCCTAAACAAAATATTAACAGAGAACACATTAAATGGATTACCTATTGTGGCAGGTAGGATTTATGACTGAAATACAAGAATAATTCAACATACTATAATCAGTTAATATAATATATCATATTAACATCTTAATTGGTACAGAAAAGGCATTTGATGTAATTTATTATCCTTTCATTATAAAAACAAATTAGGAATACAAGAGTACTTCAAAATTTTTGTGGAAAATAGAGTTAAATGATAAGTTTATTCTGGTGCAAAAAATTTTTGAAATCTGTGCATAATTATTTAATGATACAGATTTTTCATAAACTTTTTGAAAGTCACTCATACACACTTCCTCGACATCATTAAAACTATATATGGCCTGCCGGCGCCACGGCTCAATAGGCTAATCCTCCGCCTGCAGCGCCGGTACACCAGGTTCTAGTCCCGGTTGCCCCTCTTTCAGGCCAGCTCTCTGCTATGGCCTGGGAGTGCAGTGGAGGATGGCCCAAGTGCTTGGGCCCTGCACCCAAATGGGAGACCAGGAGAAACACCTGGCTCCTGGCTTCAGATCAGTGCGGTGCGCAGCCGCAGAGCACCGGCTGCGGCAGCCATTAGAGGGTGAACCATGGTAAAGGAAGACCTTTCTCTCTCTCTCTCTCTCTCTCTCTCTCACTCTCTCACTGTGCACTCTGCCTGTCAAAAACAAACAAACAAACAACTATATATGACCAACCCATAGCAAATAGCATACTCAATAGGGAAAAAAAAATGAAAGCTTTTCTTCCTCTAAGATCAGACACTTAAACAAGGTTGTTCATTCTTGCCACTTTTCTTCAACATATTGCTGGAAATTCTCTAGCCAGAATAATCAGTTAAGAAGAAGACAGCATCCACCTCAGAAAAGAATAATTAAAATGAACTATGTTTGCAGATGACATGATTTTTTTTTAAGAATTATGTATTTGAAAGAGAGAGAGCGAGCTTCCATCCTCTGGTTCACTGCCCAGAGGGCCTCAGTGGTTGGTGCTGGGCCAGGAAGAAAACAGGAGCCTGAAACTCCATCTGGGTCTCTCAATTGGATGGCAGGGGCCCAAGGGCTTGGCCATCTTCCGCTGCTTCACAGGTACATTAGCAGGGAGCTGGATCAGAAGTGATCAGCTGGGACTTGAACCGGTGCTCACATAAGATGTTGACATTGCAGGTGCTGGCTTAACCTGCTATATCACATTTGATCTTACATGTAAAAAGAAATCAAGCAACATGGATGAATCTCAAAGTGTCAAGTTACATTAAAGAAGTCATACAGAAAACTACTGGAAACAAATTAACATGATTCCCCACAAGGTTCTACAAAAGGCAAATCTATGATTATAGTAGGCCAGTAGGACAATAAGGTTGTGGATTGCAGAAGGCCTCAGGAAAATTTGTGAGTGATGGTTTCTAGAACTCATAAAATTGTACTGTTAGAATAGTGTAATTTCATTGTAAATAATATCCCTTAAAAGTGACCAATTAAACCTCCAAGATTGTGTTCTTTGATATAATGAATAATTAGAGAATGAACGTTTAGAAAAGGATATCAGTTGTAATAGCATATGAATATTTGATATATCTAGAAATTAACCCCTTAGAAAGTATAAGTATTCTGTAGGGTAAAATTAAAAGACACTTCAGAAGATCTAAATATATTGTCAGAGTTCTCATCTGCGGATTAAAAAGACTCCATGCAGCAGAGATGTCTGTTCTCCTCAAATTGATTAATAGATTCAACCTAATTCTTTAAATATTCCAGCTTTTTTTACTCTATTTCATTCTGGTATTTAAATGGAAAGACTATGAATAGGAAAAACAAGATAGGTTTGCTGTATTATATGTCACTATCTTGCAAGTAGAATTATTTCAAAACTCTAACAGTGGTGCAGGAATGGTCAATAAATAAATATAATATGAAATCCAGAAATAGATGCCAAATCTTACATAGATGTTTCTGTGATAGAAGTGCTGTGATTGATCAGAGTTGTAAATAATTGATTATTCAATAAATGGTGTTAAATCATCTTTTGGGAAAAAAAAGAAAAAAACAGCAATTGGACTGCTACCTCCCATCAGTACTCCTCCCCCACATCTATTTTGGGATATGAAAGTCTTAAATATGAAATGCTTTCACCAAAAAACAATATAGAATATCACTATGGCTTTGGGAAAGATCTCTTCAACTAGATATGAAGTCTATTAGCTATAAAGGAAAGAATGATACATCTGATTTACTAAAATCAAGAACTCTGTCATCAAAAAACTACTTTTTTAAAAAGATGAAATGAAAATCACGCAGTAGGAAAAGATTCATAGTTATGTAAATCATTTTAATTTAAATTGTTACTGGTTTTGTGAGTTTTATGGAAATGAATGAAGATGACAATACATCATATCAAAATTTATGGGACAGGGCCAGTGCTGTGGTGCAGAGGGTTAAAACCCCGCTCTGCAGTGCCGGCATCCCATTTGGGCACCAGTTCGTGTCCCAGCTGCTCTACTTCTCATCCAGCTCTCTGCTATGGCCTGGGAAAGCAGAAGAAGATGGCCCAAGTCCTACCTCTCTTTGTAACTCTTTCAAATAAATAAAACAAATCTTTAAAAAAAAAAAAAACTTATGGGATACAACAAAAGCAGTGTTAAGAGGGAAGTTTGTAACAATTGGTGCCTACACGAAGAAATTGGAAAGGTACCAAATAAATGAGCTATCAGTACATCTCAAAGTCCTAGAATGCAGTAGATTCTGAAAGGTCAATCCTTACGGTGTTTTCTCCATAATCAGCTGCACAATTCTTGAGAAAGCACTGTTTTATAAACTCATATTTCACAGAAGTACCCCTTTTGCAAAGCCTATATCTTTTAAAGGGCTACCATACTTCATCAATACTAAGACAGTTTCATACAATAGATAAAATCTTTTGATTGTAATTATCAAGATTGGGTTTTACTTTTCCTTTCTTAGGGGTAGAATTGGGGTACATTTTAGAAGCTGTTAGTTACATAGGTTTGATAATGTAATGGTAGTACCCAGAATATAAAGAACTATAAGTTTTTTAAAAAGACAACTCAATATAAATGGGGGGGGGAGGGATATCTTGGACACTGCACAGCAGAGGAAATCTATATGGCTAGGGTCTTAGTCCATTTTCTGTTGCTATAACAGTATACCTGAGTCTCAGTAGTTTATAAAAAAAATGATTTATTTTGGCTCACAGATGTGGAAATCCAAAAGCATGGTACCAGTATCTTCTGGGCTTCTGGCAGAGGTCCTCCTGTCAGAAGGAATATAAGCAGGTACATCTAAAAGAGAAGTACATGTGCCAGAAAGACACAGGGGAGGTGCCAGGCTCACTTTTTAACAACCTACTCTGGAGATAACAATCTCATTCTTGCAAGAACTACAACAATTCCTTCATGAAGGTGGAGCCCACATGACCTAATTACATCTTAAATGCATCTTAAATGTTCTCTTGGAGACCAAGCCTCAACATTAATGTCGGTGGGGACAAATCATACTCAAACCATAGCAGCCAGTAAAAATCTGAGAATATTTAATCTCATAAAACATTTGCACATTAAATACACAGTGAAATACCTTTACACAGTTAACATATTCATAGAAGTTTTAAAATGTGATGGCAAGTAAAGGTATGGACATAGGAGGATATATTTTGTATGATTCCATTCACATGAACATTCAAACCATGCAAAAGTAAGCTATATTGCTTAGGAAAGTGAAGGAAATCATCACCACGAATGTTAAGATGGTGGTTACTTTTGGGGATGGAGGGATAGAAACTTTATGATCAGAAACATACAAAGAGGCTTTAGAGTCCTGGTGATTTTCTGTTTCTTTACCTGGATGGATTTGCTTCTGTTAGTTGTTAAACTTTAAATTTATATTTTGTGTACTTTTCTATTTCAGAGTGAAACAAAAGGGGAGAATGATCAGTTCTGTCAAATACTGTCCATAGGGCAGGTAATGCATACGAGGGCTAAGACTTAACCATTGAGTTAAGCAAAGTAGAGACTACTGTTGAGCACAGCAAACTGTGTCAGTGAGGAGTTAGAGCAGTGCTGTCATTGCAGTGAGCTCAAGAGAGGAGAGGAATTGGAGACTGAATAAACAGCTGTTTGGAGAAAGCAGAGAAATGTAATGGTAACTGAGGGAAGGGGGAATGTAGAAACTTTACATAAAACATGCAGATTATCAGAAGAATATAAAGATAAGTTTTCTGGAATGTTGAAGACAATGGAGTTTGGGGAAGGAAAAGAACTGTTTATGTGTAAGGGATTATGGTTTTTATAGTACTTCGTAAAAAGAACATTAAACTTATTTTCTAAGTCTTAGAAATATAAATGTTAGAATCACATATAACATTCATATCTGTTAATAAAAGGAATCATGGCCACTATCTTGCTTGACACCACTTTGCAGAAAGAAAATGGAGCCCAGAGAAGTTAAGTGCTTGATCCAAATTGTACCGTTAGTGATAATCTGAGACTAAAACAGTTCCTCCTGTCCTTTGAGTTAGTATTCTTTTCATTGTGTATCTGGAATATGGTTTGCTGTTAAATTGTGTTTTACACAGTTACTATCTTTTATAGTAAAGCTTATTTGAATAATATCCCAAGTTGATTTTGCTGCAAAATAAACCAACCTAAGCTTAGTAATGTGAAACTGCCATCATGTGTTGTTTCTCAAGACTCTATGAATTAGCTGGGCTCAACTAGGACCACTCACGTGACTATAATCTTCAATAGCTCAACTGGAGCTGCCTAAGATGACCTTATGTGTTTGGGGATTTGTTGCTGCTTGCTGGTTGGGACTCTCAACTCGTTTAGTAATCTAACCTAGACATCCATGCCATGTGATGAGACTATTCCAAGAGGGTGAAAATGGAAGTGTAGACTCCTAAACTTGTTTCCCCATTAAATCAAGGTAAGTCAGAAATCCAGTATAGGTACAAGGAATTGGGCAACAAGTCCCAGGTCTTAATGGTAAAAAGGTGTGAAGTGTTATAATATTTTTTCATCCATTATGGATTATAAATTATAACTTATTCATAAAGTTTATTTCCTAATGTTAATTTTTACTTGCTATAGAGCTAGAAACTGTTGACCTAAAAAATTAACTGTAGTTTTGGTAAATATATCAGAAATTTGAAAATGGAAGTGTATTATGCTTAGAAAAAAGATTTAGATTATCTAGTTTTTTTTTTAATCTGTTGGATGAAACATAAAGAAATGCTCACTTTTAGAAAATGGTTAAAAAAATAAAAAGGAACTGGCAATGTGGCATAGCAGGTTAAGCCACCATCTGTGTCACCAGCATTCCATGTGGGCACCTGTTTGAATTCTGGTGCTCCACCCTGCTGGTACACATGCAGAGGCAGTAGAGGATGATCCAAACGCTTGGACCCTGCAACCACATGGGAGACCCAGATGAAGCTCCTGGCTTCAGCCTGGCCTGACGCTGTCCATTGTGGCCATTTGGAGAATGAACCAGCAGATAGATGATTCTCTCTATATAATTCTGATTTTCAAACAAATGAATAAATATTTTAAAAAATGGTTAAAAAAAGAGAAATTCAGTCCAGTCACTGCATAAAATGTATCTTTTCTGATCATTTGCATTATTATGTTATCATCTTTGTGGATTTTTATGTTATGTTATAAAATAGCGTGTGATACAGCTAGGAAGTAGGAGCAATTGAGTTTTTTAAAAATTGATTTATAATAATATTATTTTCTAGCCATTATGCTAATTGAATTTGTTTAAAATTTCACTTTTTGACCACTATGTAAACTGAGTACCTCCTAAGATTCCCGCACTGTGACAAGCTGGTGCCTTTACTTTGAACCAGATAGAGAGTTTCTGCATTCTGCTGTATCCTACACTGGGAATCTGGGAAGGTTCTCTCAAGAAACTTTCTAAGTGAGGACCTGAAAAATGAGCAGGAGTTAGCTGAGGTAAGACTGGGAAAGGAAGTAGGAAATTGTCTAGGGAAAGACAAAGGCCTTGAAGGTAAATGAATGGAAAGAATATAAAAGTAATTGGGAAAAAAAAAATCTGTGATGGCTAAAGCCTAGAATATGGAATGAGTGAAGCAAGAAAGTAGCCAGGGGCTAGACTGCAAAGGGCCCTGTTAAATGTCTTAGAGGATTTAGGTTTCATGCCAACAATCAGGGAAGTCATTAATGAGTTCAGAGAGACTGGTTTTCTGTTCAGATTATTTTAGAAAGGTCACTGACTGCAGTTGGGGTAAGGGGTGTAGTCAGGACAGGCCACAGATAATGATATGAACTAGATGACTAGTGGAGGTGAAAAGATGTATCTAGAGATAGTTTTAAGTAGAATCAACTGGATTTGAGGACTGGGAGTGGAATAAAGGGAGGAGCCCAATGTGACTGACAGAGTACCATTACTGGAAAGGGATGTAAGTGGCGAAGCCAGTTTGCTAAGATGTGCTGCCATATCTCAGACTCTTCCTAGCTAAAAACCTACTGTTTTTTTCTTATATTCTGTTGTATTTGAAATGACATTCTAATGCTAGTTCATAGAAGTAATTTACTCTTTAGTAAAATTAAATCAAAGATAGCAGTGTTACCATAACCTGAATTAGAACTTTGGATCTGAAAGATTCTATTTCAGCATCAATTCCTAAATATTTGGAGATTTAGTGATCTGTTGCTGTAATCAGTTTTATAAAATTGCCTACCACTTAATTTTTTGAAATTACTTGAAGGAAGTAGTGACAAACAAACATAAGTACTTAATAATGAAGTCTATCTTTTATAATGTATACATATATCAAAATGTGTTGTGCCCACTATAATTATATACAACTTTTGTTTGTCAAGTACATGGTAATAAAGTGGGGGTAGAAATTAAGTACTTACTAGTAGATTTTTCTCTATTTCTTGCTGTTAATTAATGATAATTGAGGTTTTATAAAGATTGAGTGTTGTATCTTGGGAAGATAAGCCTCCTTTGGCACTAAAATTATTTTAAAGTGTTGTAGTTTTCAGTGTCATGGCTATCTGTAGATTTTATTAAAGTATTATTACTCTTTATTCTCCTACTTTCACCTAATAATATAACATCAACTAAAGTTTTCTGATCCTCATTCTAGCAGGTACAATATATATAATTTATATTCAATAGTCTGTATCTTCCATATGTTTTTAGACTGAATTTCCTATTACTCTGAGTATTTTGTAACCTTAAAAGCACTTTACAACATTTTTCCTTTTTTTTTTTTTCCTCCTTAGGCACTACAAGGGCCCCCAGGGATGGGGAAGTACCAGGGGTGGACTATAATTTCATTTCTGTTGAACAGTTCAAAGCACTGGAAGAGAGTGGAGCACTGTTAGAAAGTGGAACATATGATGGTATGTCCCCAAATACTAGCAACAGCAATGCCCAGAAAATCATCTGAGTAACTGCAGTTATTTCAAAGGGAATTTGATGAGTAGAATACCTTTTTTGTTTTGTTCTGCTTTCCTATCAGATTTTGGGAAAATTCTCTTTTGATTGGGAGATTTGTAAAATACTAATTAAGCTGAGATAACAATAAACAAGAATATTCCATTATTATAAAGTTGACTGAACAACATATGAAAATTAGCCTGGCTAGTTTGCACATATGATAGTTCACATTCATCATGTGCACTGAACAGGTATTTATTGATTGCTTTCTATTTGTGGTTGGGAATCCAAAATCCCACAAGTATGGGGACTAAAACAACAAAAACAGAATCATTGGTTTTCTTTTGTTATCTCCATTTCCTCTAACCAGGAAATTCTAGAAAATACAACAGAAATTTGAGATCAGTTTCAACTTTTAGATGATTCTGAGTTAGATCTTTGTTTCCCCTTATTTAACATACTTTACACTAGCAAGCTTATCCACTTCCGTTTGCACCCTATGCTTTTCTATTTCACTTCATCATGCTACTTTAATTGCTTATTTCACATGCTCTGTGATAACAATGATTATGTCTTTCTTATGTGATTGTCTTCAGTGCCTGGAGATGATGCTCAATAAATAGATAACCTTGAATTCAACATACTCAAATATGCATTTATGTTCTTTCCAGAAACAGTAGTTCTTTATAATTCTTCTCTTCAGCAACACCATGAGCTCAAAACAGCAGAATATTTAACTCCCTCCTTTTTCTCACATTTCACATCTAGTCAACTACCAGATCTACTCATTTCTTCCTTTTGTAGCCAATTTTACAATGCTCTTACTCTCACTTTTTTTTTTTTTTTTTTTTGACAGGCAGAGTGGATAGTGAGAGAGAGAGACAGAGAGGAAGGTCTTCCTTTTTGCCGTTGGTTCACCCTCCAATGGCCGCTACGGACGGCGTATCTCGCTAATCCGAAGCCAGGAGCCAGGTGCTTCTCCTGGTCTCCCATGCGGGTGCAGGGCCCAAGCACTTGGGCCATCCTCCACTGCCTTCCCGGGCCATAGCAGAGAGCTGGCTTGGAAGAGGGGCAACCGGGATAGAGTCCGGCGCCCCAACCGGGACTAGAACCCGGTGTGCCGGCGCCGCAAGGTGGAGGATTAGCCTGTTAAGCCACGGCGCCGGCCATCTTCCTCTCACTTTCACTACATCATTGCAGGCCCACTTGATGAGCTCGTGTATAGATTATCACAGTTGAATAGTTCATACCAAATTCTTCCCTCTGTCCCATCCATCCTGCCCATTGCCACCACACTGACCTTCAGGCATAGCTCTGATTATGTCCCTTTGCTGTGCAAAACCTCCAATAATTTCCTTTTACCTACTAAGTTTGACCTAACTGCCCTTCTAGGCTTAGCTCTCCTGAGTCATTCATTCATTCAATTAGGAACTTTACTTGATCCTGTTTCATTCATTCAACAATCATTTATTAAGTCTCTGCTATGTACTAACTACTATAACAGGGACTGGGGATACTGCCCTGATAGTATCCCCTGCCTCTTACTTAGTGGGGAAGATAGTCAGAAAACAAAGTAATTACAAAGTGAGATGTTATGAAGGAAACAAGAGATTTAAAGAAATAACAGGAATATCTCCTTTAGATTAAGTAGCCAGTAAAAACTCAGAGGAAATGATAGCTACTGATTTACCTTTACTTTTATGCAAAAAGCCTCCTTTCTGTAGTTAATCATTTTGATGTTTTTAATATGTAGCTTTTATTTTTATGTGTTCTTATAAATTGTGTGTTGTGTCTTATGTGAATATAGTTGTTATTTACATCTGAACTGTGTTCAATATTTCATTCAATATTGTTTGCATTTACAACTGCATTTTTTAGATTCATCCATGTTATTGCACAGTATTGATAATTTGATTCCAATTGCATTTTACTTACCCATTCTACTAGTGATGGTCTCCTGATTGCCTCCAACTCCTCATTACCACCGATAAAGCTACAACAAACATTATTAATATGTCTTTTAAAAAAAAAAAAGATTTATTTGACCAAGTTACAGAGAGAGGTAGAAACAAAAAGAGGGAAAGACAAGAGAGAGATCTTCCATCTGCTGGTTCATTCTCCAAATGGCCACAGTGACCGGAGCTGAGCCTGTCTGAAGCAAGGAGCTTCTTCCAGGTCTTCCATGTAGGTGCAGGGGCCGAAAGACTTGGGCCGTCTTCCACTGTTTTCCCAGGCCATAGCAGAGAGCTGGATCGGAAGTGGAGCAGCCGGGACTAGAACCGGCGCCCATATGGGATGCTGGCGCTTCAGGCCAGGGCTTTAACCCACTGTGCCACAGCGCCGGCCCCCAGCACTATATGAAACTTTTTAAAAGATGTATGTATTTAATTGAAAGAGCAAGAGAGAGTGCAAGAGAGCGTACAAGAGCAAGCTTCCATCCATTAATTCACTCCTCATATGGCTGCAACCACCAGGCTACTACCAGGCGGAAGCCAAGAACCAGGAATTCCATATGAGTCTCACATGTGGATGGCAGTGGCCTAAGTTATTGGGCCATATGCTGCTGCATTCCCAGACACATTGGTGAGGGAGCTTGATCAGAAGTGGTATAGGAAGGACTAAACCAGCACTCCAATAGGGGATGCCAGTGTCAGAAGTGGCAACTTAACCTGCCATGCCACAATGCTGGCCCCCACTTCATGATGTTTTTCTGCAAACAGTAATATATGTTTATGGGTACAAATACATGTGTCCTAGATGTATACAGTATTGGGGGAAAAGATAAAAACCAACTTCAGGACAGGAAAATAAGGCTTTAGTTGTATATGTGTGTCCTTAAAGAGAAAAAAAAGGGAAAAGGGAAGATCTGAAAGAAATATGACGATAATCAATATTAACATATATTTATATAAGTAAAATAGACATTTGGATACCATTTTTACCATGTCTATAACTTTATATATTTCTGAAATACTAGTGGTAAATAATTCTATGAAAATGAAAAAGAAAGCCTTCAGAAAATAAAAACAAGCTCTAAAACAGCTTTAAACAATGAAAAATTTTTTCTGTTAAAACCATAATTCCAATTCATAAACCTTGGAATTTTATACCTTACGGTATTCATAATTCTGATATTTACAAATAACTTGAGAAAAATAGGTCTAACTTACTTAAAAACAATACTAAGTTTCCTTTTTAATCTAAGCCCAAAATTAAATTTTTTAAAATAAGGAAACTGCCAATATTTATTCAGTGATTATGAAAAGTAATCATAATATCCTGCTTTTTTAAGTTTTTCTCTTAGAAAAAAGGTAAACTTCCTAGTTAGATAATAATTGCTAAGAATTCACAGTAAAATATGTTTCCAGTGTTTCTGGTAATTCTACTACCATCCTTAGAAGAGTGGGCTTTTTATTTGTCATGGTACATCCAGGTTCCTTGGTAATGTGAATTTTGAGTATTAGGCAGGAAAAAAATCGAGATCCTAGGCCATCCTTTTTTCCCAACCAAACCTTTTTTTGAAATATTCCTATACCTGCTGCTCCAGAGAAGTTGTGAACTGATGTTTTGATTGGTTCTTTTCTTTACTTATTTGTGGGCCAGAAAGTTTCCAGAAAACTCTGTGTGTTTTAAAACAAATCTTTGCATACTCCTGTGTGTCAGGAGTAACCTATTTCCAACATGGATTTGGATTTAAGGAAGTGGTGGAGAGGGGAGAGGTAGAACATAATTGAAAAGTTTTTTCGTTTGATTTGTTTTGTCAAAATGTTTAATGACAATTATTGCTCAAAGTCAAATTTCCAGAGACTTCATCTTAATGCTTTCCCCTTTAAAGCATGCTCAATTTAAGGTAAACTATGTTATTTTTAGATTTACCTCAGTGTTATATTTTTTTCCTATCTAGGGGGAAAAAATTCTCTATTTACCACATTAATTTTCCTTACATGAGTGAGCATCATAATTACTTTCTTAGGAGCCAAAAAGTTTGAGTAGAAGATGATTTTTAAAATCCAAATAGATCATGAGTGTTTTACTGTTTTACCATATTTCTTTTTCCATAGCATTAATATAATGTTTGTTATAAGATCAAAACTAGCAACGGGCACAAACAGTTATTACAGCTAGGCCTGTTGAGATTTTACTCATTGCATTTGGCTGCCTAATGAGAACTGCATGACAAATTGAGAAGACATTCTATTTTTTTTTTTTCCAATTGGAGAGCATTTTATTTTTACTGCAAAAATTACTAATCCTCAGGGTCATTCTTGTGGCTTGGAGGGTTAAGCCACCACTTGCAAAATTGCTATCCCAAAATCAGAGCTCCAGTTCAAGTCCTGACTACTATACTTCCAATTCAGCCTCCTACTAGGGAGCCTGGTAAGGCAGTGGAAGATGGCCCAAGTGCTTTGGCCCTTGCTGTCAATCTGGCAGACCCGGATGAAAGTCCTGGCTCATGGCTTCAGCCTGGCTCATGGCTTCAGCCTGGCCCCTGGCCTCAGCCTGGCCCAGTCCCAGTCGCTGTATCCATCTGGGGAGTGAACCAGCAGATGGAAGATCTCTGACTCTCCCTCTCTCCCTCTCTCCCTCTCTTCTCTGTCTTTTCCGATAGATAAACTTACATTCACAAATTAGACCCTAACTCAGAACCCATGTAAAGCAAACCCTGTAGGGAATAAATAATCTGCTTACATGTAGTTAACTTCCAGGCCTTATTACAAATGCTATTAAGATGTTAGATGATATATGGTGGAGTGTACTTGAGAAACTCTTTTCCCTGTTTCTACCTCTTTCCTTCCCCAGAAGGAGTGTTTTGGCCTCCTGTTGATCATTGGTTAATATTCAAAACCTTTAGGGTAAGAAACAGAGACATGTACTAGGTCCTGTTGCTCTGACTCTCATTTCAACATTAGTACTTTCAGCTGCTGTTATTTTGTCCACTTAAGGAAATTTCTATGGAACTCCCAAGCCTCCAGCAGAACCCAGCCCTTTCCAGCCAGATCCGGTTGATCAAGTTCTCTTTGATAATGAGTTCGACACAGAATCACAAAGAAAACGAACTACATCTGTCAGCAAGATGGAACGAATGGACAGCTCTCTTCCTGAAGAGGAAGAAGATGAGGACAAGGAAGCTGTTAATGGCAGTGGAAATGCAGGTTTGTAAATAGATGAACAGCTAATAATTGATTTTCTAGGTTAGTTTTGCTATAACATTGAATTGGAAGTAGTAAACTTTTTCATGAAGCTTTTTGAGAACAAGTGATACTGATTTTTTTTTTTTGAAAATGTTATTTCTGTTAAACTAAAGTGAATTGTCCAATTTTGATAAATCAATAATAAGCTAGGAGTAAAAAATCAAATAATATGCCATTACCCTTCCTGTTGCCTAAAATATTTGAGATATATCTCTGATGCTAGAATATGGGGATCTTGTTGGCATAAGTCCTACTTTACGAAGTAGAAAAATTATACAGATGTTTTAGAATATAGCTTTCAGCTCAAACCAAATACATAGGGTTTCGAGATAAACCAGTCAAAATTATCTGAAACATTTGCTAACAGTATTTTTGAATTTTTTAAATTCTGGATCCACTCAAGGAAAATTTCCAAATATCACTCCTATATTTTACATTAAATGCAAAATTGATAGAAATTTAATGATGAAGAATCTGCTTTTGAATATTTAATGTGGTGAATGCTTAGGATATACTTATATCTGTAACTGAGAATATAGATCTAAAACCACAGAATCACAGCCTAACCTACGTCAGTGATATTTATTATAATAACTCCAATGTAGACTTCATAAGGACTGGAATTTTTGCTTGTTTTGTTCTCTGTTGTACCGAATACACCAAAAACAATGCATAGCAGATAGTAGGTACTAAAAAATAACAGTTACATGTCTAAATTTGCAGAACCCATTTCCATATCATTTCCCCAAGGCACATTGATCTTTTTCCTTCACCAGTTATTAAAATTTGCAATGTATATTATATTTGCTTTAATATGTTCATTGTCTGTCTTCCCTCCCAGAGTGTGAATTTTGTTTTATCTAACTTCTTCATAGTCATGCCACATGTTTAATGTTAAAAAATTACTGAATATATTTGAGTGTCAAGACTGGAAACAGTTTTTAAAAGATTTTGGTGAACTCACATCTAATTCTTTAGGGATTATTAAGGAAATTTATATCATGGAGCCATTTCATGTTAATGTCAGCTTTAATATCCCACAAAATTCTGCCAGCGCTGTGGCTCAATAGGCTAATCCTCCGCCTACGGCTACGGCACACCGGGTTCTAGTCCCAGTTGGGGCGCCAGATTCTGTCCCGGTTGCTCCTCTTCCAGGCCAGCTCTCTGCTGTGGCCCGGGAGTGCAGTGGAGGATGGCCCAAGTGCTTGGGCCCTGCACCCGCATGGGAGACTAGGAGAAGCACCTGGCTCCTGGCTTCGGATCAGTGCAGCGCTCTGGCGCTGGCCACATTGGCCATTGGGAGGTGAACCAACGGAAAAAGGAAGACCTTCCTCTCTGTCTCTCTCTCTCACTGTCCACTCTGCCTGTCCAAAAAAAAAAAAAAAAGAAAGAAAATAATAATCCCACAAAATTAAGTGTGTTCATGTTTTAAAATTCCAAACCCTAAGTTTAGAGACCATGAATCTGTCTCAGAATCTAGGAATTTACATGTTTTTGCTTTGAAGAAAAAGATGTTCTTTTTTATTTCCTTTCTAATGCAGAGCTTTTCAGTGGTCCTTGGTTTCCCTAGAGATAGACCCCATGTGTAATTTCCATAGTTTATGCTAGTGATGTAAGCCACTTACTAAACCAAATGTTACATACTCTTTGATGTTGATATTTAAAGGGAATATATCCAAGAATGTGTAGGAGGCAGTTTGTATACTGTCTTAGATACAGATTCCATGGGACATTTATGTTGGATTATGTATTTCTGTGCAAGAGAAAATATCTGGAATATTTAAATGAAAAGATAACAAAACACCTGACTAAAAGCCTTTCATCTTTTCTGAGCAAGTACTAACCATAGTTGTTAACTTGTCATTCAAAATTAGGGAAATAGACTTCATATATTGCTTTTAAGGACTACAATCTCTGCCTTGAACAATCAGAAAATTGTTGGGCAGTAGAAATAGGGAGATAGAAGATACAGCCTTACTCGTATTTACCAGTATGCATGTTATATTTTTCTGAAGAATATGCTAATATGCCCACATAAGATGACATGCGTTATGCAATAATGCAAAAGTTGTTTTCTAAGAGAGGATTTTATAAAACAGTATCTTCCCACATCATTGATTATTAAGCAAACTCCTTTACTTACTTTGAACTATTTTTTTAAGATTTATTTATTTATGTATTTATTTGAAAGGCAGAGATACACAGAGAGGCAGAGGCAGAGAGAGAAATCTTCCATATGCTGGTTCACTCCCCAAATAGCCACAATGGCCAGAGCTGGGCCAATCTGAAGCCAGGAGCCAGGAGCTTCTTCTGGGTCTCCCACATCAGTACAGGGGCCCAAGCACTTGGGCCATCTTCTACTGATATTCCAGGCCATAGCAGAGAGCTAGATTGCATGTGGAGCAACGGGGACTCTAACCAGCACCCATATGAGATGCTGGCACTGCAGGTGGCAGCTTTACCTGATACTCCACAGCGCTGGCCCCATGAACTGTTTTTTAAAAGTTTATAGATCATGCAGTGGCTTTTGCTGTTCTCCAACATGTTTCTCAAGAATACAGTTCCCTTTAAGATTGTTTTATGTATTGAATGCCTTTTAATTTGTCACTTTTCTACATAGAAAAATTTAAGAAGTATGTTTTGTTCATTTAGTCAATAGATGTTTTTTGAGTACTTGCTAGTCTACAAAGTGCTAGCCATTGTTCTGAAAGTTGAAAATAAAGCAGTGAGTGAAAAAACAAAAAACCCTTGCCTTCATAGACTTGACTTGGGAGAGACAGAACTGGCACATAAATGAATAACAGTTGCTGGAAGGTACTAAAGAGAAAAATAAAGAAGAGGAGGATGTGGATAATGAGTAGTTGTAGTCAAGATTTGCCACTTTAGATAGTATCATAAATGACTTGAAAAAAGTGAATAACTCAAAATATTTAGGGAAAGAGGGTTCCAGACAAGTAGCGTAAGTAGAAATGACCTGAAGTGAGAACATGCTGGTATATTCAGACAACAAGGAAACCAATGGGGCTGGATACAATGTGGACAGTTTATCATAAGTGAATATCATTGAATACAATGTGGACAGTTTATCATAAGTGGTAAGAACAGAGTGATAGCAATAGCATAGAACAGTAATACGTGAGATGTTACAGCAATGGGTGGGGCAGGGGGATGCATAGTACATGGGATCTTATAGGTCATTAGAATAATTTTTTATTTTGGTTCTAAGATGAGAAACCACTAGAAGGTTTTGAATGGTAGAGTAACATGATGCAACACTTTTGACAGGATCATTCATGCTTGTGTATTGAGAACAGGCAGTAAGAGTGCATGGACATGAACAAAGATACCAGTTAGGAGATTTTGAATGTGTGTGCAAGGAATAAAGTGACCCACCACGTCAGGTGGTGTTGATAGCACAAGTAAGATGGAAACTGAGACCTGATCATTAGGTTTAGCAAAGTGCTGGTTATTGATGACCTTCACAAGAATAGTTTAATTGACAGCAGTTCCAAAGCTTGAATGGAGTGAGACCCAGAGAGAATTAGAAGAATAGAAGTTGAAAGTATAAAGTCTTTCCAAGTTGCTTTGGTGAAAAGAGAAAAGAAATGGGGATGGTTGCCAGAAGGAAAACTGAATTGCTTTTTGTGGATGGATTTGATGTAATAGATAGGGAATAGTGATGGTATAGGAAGGTGAGAGAATTGCTCTAGACAAGAGGGGAATAGGATGGATATAATTCATAATTGGAGGGTTAGCTTTAGCTAGGAATACAGACAGTTCACCTAACAGATGGGGAGTGAATGGGCAGAATTATTGTGCAGTTGGGATGGTGGGAGTTTGTGAAAGTTCTCTTTTGCTTGCATCTGTTTTCCCTGTGAAATAGGAAACAAGGCCATCAAATGAGATTAGGGATAAAGAGAAAAGCAGTACAGTAGTTCTCCCTTATCCACGGCTTCTTTCTGAGATTTCAGTTATCCTCTATCAACCACATTCTAAAGATATTACTGTACAATAAGATAAGAGAACGTGACCACATTCACGTTGCTTTTATTATAGTATATTGTTATAACTGTGCTGTTTCACTATTGTCTATTGCTGCTAATGTGTTATTTGCCTAGTTTATATTTTAGACTTTGCCATAGGCTTGTATACATAGGAAAGAACAAAGTATTATGTATATAGGATTTGGTATTATCCCAGATTCCGGCATCCACTGGTAGTCTTGGAACATATCTCTCATGGATAAGAGGGAACTATTTGGATGATTAAAGGAGAAATAAGTTATGATTTCTTATCTGCAGAGTGTCAAAGTAAATGGATCAAAACATATTTCGTTACGATGCATCGTTAAATGCCCACTTGAGTAGTGATCATGAATTTAAAGTGAACTAGTTAGCATTGCCTGTCTTAACTGTGTAGTCTGGCATGCAATAGATGGAGAGTGGGATTTAAGCAGAGTTATGGGTTAGCCAGGCAATTGTGAGAAGTTAGGTTGGGACAAATGAATCACGAATGTTTTTAAGGGTTGATTTTAGTCTTTGATCATGGAATTTAAGTTGGATAAGGAGGGCAGTGGGGACATGAATAGATGCTGGGGAACAGTGAAAGGTATTAAGTAATAGGATTAATAGATTATAGGAGATGACTAGATAAAGGATTGTTGGAGGTGAAGTACTGTATACAATGCACCTGAAGATATCTAAGGCCTTTTCTCAGATTCTGATTCTAATGTATTATCTATTCTTTGGAGTTCTTACAGTGATATTTTATAATGTCTTTAAGCTCTAGACATGAGTTATAAGCTCATAAATTGTGAATTTCCTAGGCAGTAACTGAATTTTAGTAGTCTTACCTATGTTACAGATTTATGACATTAAAAGAAATTTAATCCCAGAAAATAATATTTAACAACAGTAAGTCTATTGAGTGTTATGACTAAAAATTAAGGTTATCAAAAAGCCTATGTTAAATGTGTATGAGGCAGCTTAGTTATAGCAGATAAGAGCCTGGACCACACCTATTCAAATCTTGGCATTGCTGTCTGATGGCCATGTGACCTTGACTAAGTTAACTCTGTGCCTTTGTTTTCTCAATCTGTAAATCAATAGGTTCTCACAGGGTTTCTGCTAATATTGAGTTAATGTATGTTAAGTGCTTAAAACAGAGCCTGATGCATACAGGGACTGCATGAGTGATGCTGTAGTCCCTGCTGCTGTTGGGATTTGTACTACATTGATTCCAGTATGGTTCTCTTATTTGCCAGACCTACATCAGAGGTGCTATGCAGAGTTAAAGTCGATTAGTGAGTTAAAAAGTTAAATATATCTGTTTGCTCTCTCAAAATATATAGTAGAAAGTAGACATAATAGATAAAGAAATTTTCTGCACTTAAATGTTTTTAGCGTTTTGTTAGAAATGAAGAAGGTTATTTGAAGAAAAGTATAACTTTACCTACTTTCCATGCCGTTCTGTTTTGGACACTGACAGAAAACAAAGAAAGACATTCAGAGTCATCTGACTGGATGAAGACGGTACCAAGTTACAACCAAACAAATAGCTCTCTGGACTTTAGAAATTATATGATGAGAGATGAGAATTTGGAACCACTGCCCAAAAACTGGGAAATGGCCTACACTGACACGGGGATGATCTACTTCATTGAGTAAGCAAATATCTGTATCTCTGTAAACGTGCTCTCTGTGAAGATGTCTAAAAGAACTTTTGAGCTCATTTTAGCCATGTACTTTCTAAAGGCTTTTACTTTTTTCATACTTAATAAGAAATGAAAATGAAATCATTTTTCATACTTAATAACAACTGATTCTTAATCTGATTATTTTCTTTGATGATGTTTCATTTTTATTTGACTTGGGTAAAACAATAGCATATTTGACCTGTGTTGTATAGTAAAAGTAAGATTAAAAACAGGTTCATCATTAATGCCTAATAAAAGATAAGAAATACAGGATGTTTTGTCTCGCCTTTTTTTTTTCAAGCTTTAAGTAGATTGTCCAACAGTGAGCATTTTTTTAAAAAAGATTTATTTATTTGTTTATTTAAAAGACAAGAGTGACAGAGAGTGGGAGAGAGAGAGAAAAGACAGAAATAGATCTCTTCCATCTACTGGTTCACTCCCCAGATGGCTGTAACAGCCAGGATTGGGCCAGGCTGAAGTCAGGAGCTAGGAACTCCATCCTGGTCTCATACATGGAGGGCAGGGCCATCTGCTGGTATCCCAGGCATATTAGTAGGGAATTAGATTGGGCTGGGTTGGAAGCAGAGCAGATGAGACTGAAACCAGCACTCTAATATGGATTCCCAGCGTTGCAAGCAGTAGTTTAACAAATTGCACCACAGTGCTGGCCTCCTTAATGAGTATTTTTTTAAAATAAGATTTATTTATGTATTTGAAAGTCAGTGTTGGAGAAAGAGAGAGAGAGAGATATCTCCCATACACTGGTTTGCTCCCCAAATGGCTGGAACTGGGCCAGGCCAAAGCCAGGAACCTAAACCTCTGTTTGGGTCTCCCACGTGGGTGGGAGGTGCCCCAAGACTTGTGCAATCTGCCACTGCTTTCCCAAGTACATTAACAGGGAAGTGGGACAGCAGGGACTCGAAACGAGCACCCAAATGGGATGCAGTGTTGTAGGCAGAGGCTTAACCCACAGCACTGGCCATAAGCATTTTAAGAGTTGGAAGGGGACATATTATTATCTAAACTAAGTATTTTCAGTCCTAGATCTTGGGTTTGCTATATTCAAGCAATATAATTAAATAATATAGAAGAAACATTACTGATCCTCAGAGTAATTAATACAAGTTCACAAAAAGCACTATTAAAATTTGTAGAAATACTGTGTACCATATGATTAGATTGGCCTAAATTTTATGTTGCTTATTTAAGAAAATAATTTATCTAACTAGTTTATTGGAAGTTTCATTATGAACAATTTTTGTATTCTCTTATATCTATAATTCTTTAATTTGCTTAGAAGTATAATATTAATATAGTAAAGTTGCAGAACATAGCAATTAAATAAAAGTTAAAATATTGAGGGCTGGTCATTACATTCAAAGAGCATGTAAATATATACAGAAGAGAATTAGAGGTGGGGACTTGAATTAGTTTCCTCAAATGGTCCTAATTCCACATCCTTCCCCTAGAGTAAACATGTTTGTATGCATGATGATCTTTTTACCGTATGTGATGCATTACTGATTATAAATATGAGGGGACATCAAAACATTTTAGAAATTGAAATTAAAAGATAAGTTTATTTGAAGGGGAGGGACATTTAGCCTAGTGGTTCAGACATCAGTTAGGACATTTGCATCCTGCATGGGAGTACCTGCATTCAATCCTCAGCTCTGGCTGCTGACTCCACTTCCTGCTAATGCAGATCCCGGGGTGACTCAAGTAATTGAGTTTTTGTCACTCACCTATGAGACCTGGATTGAGTTTCTGGCTCCTGGCCGCAGCTTTGGGGGAATCAAATGGGTTATCTTTTCTTCTACTTGCCTCTCAAATAAATAAAATTTTTGAAGGAGCGAAGGATGGGATCTTTCAGTCCTTTTTTTTCCTGTGTGATCCATGGTGATGAGAACTTCGTTTTCGTAGCATAGAGTTGAGCCATACCCATTGTTTTTAGTTGTATGTTGCAGAAACAGCCACTTTAAGACTTTTGTTTTATTCTATTTTACTGTATAGAGCCCCTGTGAAGAAGGAAGCTATATCTGAGCTGCTGCCCCGTCTCCCCAGCCCCCAGCACAGTACCATCAGAAACACTCAGGAAATATAGCACTTTTTGAAGGGAGGGAGGGAGGAAATCAGCCTGCAAAGCAAACAAGATTTTCAGTGCAGCTTTTTTTGGCTCCATAATGCACAGTATGTGGCTATGTGCCCACCTTTTGAAATATTTTTGACTGTTTAAAGTGTCTCTTGTTCTGTATTTGTCATTTTATCCCTTCTTTAAAGTCTTCATTCTCAATTTAGTGCCTCCAGCATCACCTTTGCTTTATGGCAGTTTTAAGTAGCTATGTGAGAACAATAGCATTATTGAATTTGAGATTTACAAATGGGGCTTGTAGAGGATAAGTGTTCAAACATCATGTACCTTTTTGTCACTTTTAATCTTTTGCAAGATTTCTCACTATTTTACTGTTCCTAATTGAAACCTGTATTCTACAGCCACAATACCAAGACAACCACCTGGTTGGATCCTCGTCTTTGTAAGAAAGCCAAAGCCCCTGAAGACTGTGAAGATGGAGGTAGAGATTCAGAAACCTTTTATGCTGTTGCTCTCTTAATCTTTTCTTGCTCTTGATTAGATAATCAAATTTCCAAAACCCTAAACAAACTATAATGTTTGTAAGCATATAAACAGTAGATAAAGACCATAATCAACTGACTGTGGTAATTATGTCATTATATCTAATTTCATTTCTCTCTTTTTGAGGATTACAATTTTTTAAAGATGTCTTAATAAGTACAGTTTCTTTTTTTTTACATACATTTTAAAGACAAACTTTTAAGACTTTAAATATTTAATAAATTAGATACATTCTCAGCTGCAAGGTAGCCTTATGTCTGTTGAAGCTTCAAAAAAACATATTTAATATAATATGCACTTGGATGGATATGCTAGTATCCATGAATACTCCTTAGTCATTTGAACAGCAGTAGGAACTCAAAAATATTTAACATGCCCTTAAGATACATACAATTTATACTACCTAGTGGGAAAATTATTTCTGCAAGAATCATCAGATAATAATGCTTACCTTTCTTATGTATTATAGATTTATATAATAGTATAGTTTTACAAATAAGTATAGTTTACGGCATCCAAAATTGTTTGCTACATCTTCTTGAGAACAGAATACAAATGAATAAAATTTGCATTCATTTTATATCACTAAAAATTATTAATCTTCTTTATTTTGAATTTTAATCTATAAAAATTTTAAGAGTATTTTCATATCCTTTGTCCAGCATGATTGTAATATTAAGAATTTCTCTAGGAAAAATTGAAAAATGGAATTGTTTAAAATTCTTTACAATGACATTTAAAAAAAACTGGATACCTTGGATAAAATCTAAAGATGTGAAAATCCTCAGCATTGAACATTACAAAACATCATTGAGAAGAGTTAATGAAGACCTAAATAATTAATGAAATATACTATGTAGATAGATTGAATGACATAATATTATTAAAGATTTCATTTACCCTCAGTTGATATCTGGATTCAATGTAATCCAAGTCAAAGTCCTCAACAACTGTTTTGTTTTTTTTTTTGACAGGCAGAATTAGACAGTGAGAGAGAAAGAGACAGAGAGAAAGGTCTTCCTTCTGTTGGTTCACCCTCCAAATGGCTGCTACAGCCAGTGCGCTGCGCCAATCCCAAGCCAGGAGCCAGGTGCTTCTCCTGGTCTCCCATGCGGGTGCAGGGCCCAAGCACTTGGGCCATCCTCCACTGCCCTCCCGGGGCCACAGCAGAGAGCTGGCCTGGAAGAGAAGCAACTGGGACAGAATCCGGTGCCCCGACCGGGACTAGAACCCGGAGTGCCGTTGCCGCAGGCAGAGGATTAGCCTAGTGAGCCGTGGCGCAGGCCTAACAACTGTTTTGAAAAAGTTGACAAGCTGATCCTAAAATATATATGTAGAAATGTAAAGGCTGTAGTTAGACCAACAAAGTTTTGAAAGACAAAGTTGGAAGCCACCATTGTGGTACAGTAGGTTAAGCTGCCACTTGCACATCAGAGTGCCAGTTCAAGTCTCAGCTACTCCACTTCTGACCCAGCATCTGATTCATGTGCCTGGAAAGACAGCAGAAAATGACCAAGTATTTGGGCCCCTCCCACCCATGTAGAAGACCGGGATGGAGTTCTTGGTCCCTGACTGTGACCTGGCGCAATGTTGGTTGTTGTGGCCATTGGGAGGTGAATTAGCAGATGCAAGATCTCTCTCTCTCTCTCTCTCTCTCTCTCTCTCTCTCTGTTGCTGTGACTTTGAAATGAATAAATCTTCTTAAAAAAGAGAAAACATTTTAAAGGTGAAGTTAGAGTACGTAGGTACCAGATGTAAAAACTTATTATAAAGCTACAATAATCAAGACAGTATAAGGCCGGGGCGCTGGATTCTGTCCCGGTTGCCCCTCTTCCAGGCCAGCTCTCTGCTATGGCCTGGGAAGGCAGTGGAGGATGGCCCAAGTGCTTGGGTCCTGCACCCCATGGGAGACCAGGAGAAGCGCCTGGCTCCTGGCTTTGGATCAGCGAGATGTGCCAGCCGCAGTGGCCATTGGAGGGTGAACCAACGGCAAAAAGGAAGACCTTTCTCTCTGTCTCTCTCTCACTGTCCACTCTGCCTGTCAAAAAATAAATTAATTAATTAAAACTAAAAAAATTTTTAAAAGATAGTATATTATTGGCATAATGATGGACTAATAGGTCAGTGAAACAGAATAGAAAGTCTACAGTTAGATGCACACACATCTGGCCACTTAATTTTCAACCAAGGGATCAAATCGTTAATTCAATGAAGAAAGGAGAGTATCTGGAACAAATGGTATACTCTTATGGAAAAATGAACATCAACTGTATTTCACTCCACACACTAAAATAATTCCAAGATGAATCAAAGATCTAAGCATACAAACTAAAACCACTGGGAAAAAAAACACATTTTGAATCAAGAGATCTCTTTCCCCAAGATGCCGGCTTCTTGAAATAAATTCTTTCCTCTTTAAAACAACAACAAACTAGAACCATAAAGCTTTTAGAAGAAAATGTAAGATTGTATCTTTATGAGTTGGATTAGCAAAGATATCTAATACAGTCCACAAAATATATGAACCACAAAAGAAAAATTACTACTTTCTACTTAAAAACTTTAAATTTTTTTTCATGAAAAGACGTCATTGAGGCCAGCACCGCGGCTCACTAGGCTAATCCTCCACCTGTGGTGCCGGCACCCCAGGTTCTAGTCCCAGATGGGGCACCAGATTCTGTCCTGGTTGCTCCTCTTCCAGTCCAGCTCTCTGCTGTGGCCCGGGAGGGCAGTGGAGGATGGCCCAAGTGCTTGGGCCCTGCACCTGTTTGGGAGACCAGGAGGAAGCACCTGGCTCCTGGCTTGGGATCGGCATGGTGCACCGGCCATAGCGGCCATTTGGGAGGTGAACCAAATGAACAGTGAATGGAAGGACGACCTTTCTCTCTGTCTCTTTTTCTCTCACTGTCTAACTCTGCCTGTCAAAAAAAAAAAGAAAAAAGAAAAGACATCATTGAAAAAATGAATAGATAGAGTCACGAGCCTTGCAATATATTTGTATATCTTACAAAGGGAAACTTGTTCAGAATCTATAAAGAGTTATTCTCAGGGTCAGCAGTATAGCGTAGGGGGTAAACTGCTGCCTCCAGTGCTGGCATTCCATATGGGTGCTGGTTTGGTTCCCGGCTGCTGCACTTCCAAACCAGCTTTCTGCTATGGCCTGGAAGAGCAGTAGTAGTAGATGGCCGAAGTCCTTGGGCCCATGCACCCACGAGGGAGACCTGTAAGAAGCTCCTGGCTCCTGGCTTCAGATTGGTCCAGCTCTAGCCATTGTGGCCATCTGGGGATCAGTGAACCAGCAGATGGAAGACCTCCCTCTGCCTCTGGCTCTGTAACTCTGCCTTTCAAATAAATAAATGAATCTTAAAAAAAAGAGAGACAAAGTTGTTCACAACTTATTAGTATGAAGACAAACAGCCAAATTTTAAAAGGGCAAATTATTTCACAGACATTTCACCAAAGAATATATACAAATGACCAATGAACGCGTGAAAACATTCTCAGAATCACTAGTCATTAGATGGTTTGAAAACTAAAACCATGATGAAATACTTAACTGTCACTAGAATGACTATAATTTTTTTAAAAAGACAATAGCTAATGTTGAGCATGAGGAGAAACAGTAAACCTGGTATATTGCTAGGCAAAATATAAAATTGTATAGCCCCTTTGGAAAACAATTTGCCAGTTATTTAAAATGATAAATATAAATTTACCATATGACCTGTAATTCTACTTTTGGGTATCTAGTCAAGAAGAGTTGAAATATGTGTCCACACAAAGACCTACATGCAAATATTCAAAGAGCTCTATTTATAATAGCTAAAAAGTGAAAAAAGCTCAAATGTTCATTAACCAATGAATGATACATAATATGTGATATAACCCACAATGGGAAACTGTTCAACAGTAGAAAGGAAAAAAGTACTATACATACTAAAACATGTGTGAACCTCAGAAACATGTTAAGTGAAAGTTATTAAAAGCATAAAAGATCAGATATTATATGATTCCTTTATGTAAAATGTCTTAAATAAGTCAATCTATGAAAACATAAAATTTGAGTAGGTTTACTGGTTTTGTGGAACTGAGGATGCACATAGATTAACTGTAAACAACACAAAGCATCCTATTGGGGTGATAGAAATGTAAAAATGAAATGTATCACCACAACTCAGTTATGATTGTGCAACTGAGTAAATTATTTAAAATCATTATTTATTTTAAAACATGAATTTTATGGGCTGTAACTTGTACTTCAATTAAATTTTTTTTAAAAAATGGTCAGAGGTCTTTGACACTTCACAAAAGAAGTATCAGAGAGTGAGAATACTTACCATTATTCATCATTACAGCAAGACACCATCCCACACCCACCAGCAGGACTACAGACAAATACACTGATGATATCAAATATTGGAGAGATTTTAGAGCAATGGGAACTTTAATTATCAAGGTTGTAAAATTATATCAACATTTTGGAGAACTTTGGGCAATTTTCTGTGAAGTATTGTCTCAGGAGAAATAAAAATCCATTTCCCCCTAAAACACTTCAAGACTTCATCATAATAATTCTCTCTGTAACTCTGACTTCTCAAATAAATAAATCTTTAAAAAGAAGGAGAGAGAGAAGAGGAGGAAGAAGAAGTAGAGCAGCCAGGACACAAACTGATGTCCATATGTGAAGCCAGTGTCACAAGTGGCAGCTTTATCTGCTACAGAATACCAGTACCGAATGTTGACATTTTTGATAGTGAATATGGTATTCTTGTAGAGCATGTCTCTTGCTGGTCTCCATTCCTTTTCCTGCCTCCTGATTGTTTCAGTTCAGTTCTCTGTCTTTTCCTGTTTTATTTTGTAGAAATATTCTCATGGCTTTAACTATCATTTGTCTGTAGCAAACCCTCTTATCTGAGTCATTAGTATTGTCTTCTGTTCCGAATTGTGATCTGGGTTTTCTGTTGCTTTTGAACTTTTGTTTTTTGAATTATCCTGCTAGCACTTCAGATAAATATATTTTCTTTTAAAGATTTATTATTTATTAGTTTTTTATTTGAAAGGCAGAAAGTAACAGAGAGAGAGCGAGAGAGAGAGAGGAATCTTCTACCCGCTGCTGATTCCCTCTCCAAATGTCTAAACAGCCAGGGATGGCCTAGGCTGAAGCGAGGAGCCAGGAATTCCATCCCAGTCTTCCATGTGACCGTCTTCTGTTGCTTTCCTGGGCACATTACCAACAAGCTGAATGGGAAGCAGAGCAGCTGGACTTTGAACAGGCACTCCCCTATAGGATGTCGGTATTACAAGTGGTGACCCAACCTGTTAAACAACTCTAGTCCCCAGATAAATATATTTAAAACTAAATTTGCCATCTTCCTCCTAACACCACGCCACCTTCTTTCTGTTAAAGATACCATCCTCATAAACATTTGGGCTGGAATCCTGGCAATCATGTTGCCTTCTTTCTTCTACTCTTTCCCTATATACTTTCCAAGCTCTGTCATTGTTTTTTCTTTTTCCTATTTTGGCCAATATGTTGTTGTGCAAAATCTTAACATATAAAAAATTGAATTTTACAATGAACCTACACATGCCCCCAATGAAAAATAACATTTTGTTACATTTGCTTTTTCACATAGCTGTGTATTCATCTGTTGTCTGTGTAGGTGTTTTCCTTTATATTGTATCTTCCCTGCCAGTTCCCCCTAATCACTGCACACATTGGACTTTCTTCTTCTAAAATATCCTTTATGCCAGTGCACCTTGGCAGAAGGCTACATCGGAAACAGCTTGGACTGGGGTACTCCATTAGGGATACAGGTGCCCCAAGCAACAGCTTAAGTGCTGTGCCAAATGCCCATCCCTCTCTGAACCATCTTTGATACTGAAACTCAGATTTGCCAAGGAGTTAGAAATGTGTATATTCGGTTTGTTTTTAAAAGATTTAAACTCTGCTTGAGGTGACGAGAGTGATGGACACCTCCCTTCAACATATTTTCCCCATCTCCTGTTTCCTTCTTTCCTTTCTGGATTAAGGAAAGTGGAACAGTTATAACCACTGTACTCCCCTGTCCCCATCCCCCTTGCAAGCAACTGAACCTCTTAACCGATGTCATCACAGTCTCATCACCTCATCCTGCTGAGGGCCATAGAGGGAAGAGAGGGGATGAACAGCTATGGACCCTCCATAGCTCTGCAAAGTATTCTGGGTCCTTACCCAGAAAATTACAGAACCAAGTGGGAACAACCCTGCAGTGGTCTTAATTGCTGGATTTATAAGGTTCACGCAGATCTGGTAGGTGGATGTGGGGCTCCTGGGACTCTGAGCAGGCCCTAATCGTTGTTTGGATTACACTTCCCAGCAGCCTTCACACCAGGTGACTGGCCCTTTTGCTGGGCAAAGTGGGGAAAATGGTGATACTCAAACTATCTATTGTACAGGATGAAAATGTTATATTATAACTCATTTTTCATAATGTTACTATTAAAGAAAATAGTATAATCTTCTTTGTTGTTTATATACAGTTTTATAATAGCTTTTTAAAAAATTCCAAGTATCTTGTTTTTTTAAGATTGATTGATTGATTGATTTGAAAGGCAGAGATACAGAGAGAAAAGGGGGGAGAGAGAGAGAGATCTTCGATCTTCTGGTTCACTCCCCAACTGGCTGCAACGGCCAAAGCTGCACTATGCTGAAACCAGAAACCAGGAGCTTCTTCTGGTCTCCCACGTAGGTGGAAGGACCCAAGGAGTTGGACTGTCTTCTGCTGTCTTCCCTGGTGCATTAGCAGGGAGCTGGATCAGAACTGGAGCAGCTAGAACTCGAACTGGCGCCCATTTGGGATGCTGACACTGCAGGCAGAGGCTTAAACTTATGCATCACAGTACCAGCCCCAATAATGGCATTCTTACTCATTCCATTTGTGAAATTATCATATATACGCACTACCTAGAGTATCTTGAGAAGTGAATGAGTAAATGTTCTTTTGTCCAGGGCACTGTGAAGTTTGGCAGTTTATTTATGTTCAGTTAAGTGGGTTTACAGACTATGTTATCTACTTCTTTGAATGAACACACATAAAATGGGATTGTCATTTTAAAAGATATCTGTAGGGACAGGTGTTTGATAGAATGGTAAGACGCTGGGACTCCCACATACCATATGGGAGTGCCTGGGCCCAACTGTGCGTCCAGTTCCAGCTTCCTGTTCATGTGCACCCTGGCAGAGAGGGGGTAATGGTTAAACACCTAGGTTCTTGACACTCATGTGGGAGGCTTGGATTGAGTTCTGGGTTCCTGGCTTCAGCGTAGCCCAGCCCTGGCTTTTATAAATTTGGGAATGAAATAGCAGATGAAAGGTTTCTGTCTTCTCTCTCTGCTTTTCAAATAAAATGGAAATAAGTATTGCATTTTTAAAAAAATGAATGAAAGACTTCTAGAAAGATACTATTGATTGAAGATAATACAGATATCCAAGTCTAAGTTTATAGTATAAAAATATAAGAGCCGGGGCCAGCGCCGAGGCACACTAGGTTAATCCTCTGCCTGTGGCGCTGGCATCCCAGATGGGCGCCAGTTCTAGTCCCGGTTGCTCTTCTTCCAGTCCAGCTCTCTGCTCTGGCCTGGGAAAGCAGTGGAGGATGGCCCAAGTGCTTGGGCCCCTGCACCCGCATGGGAGACCAGAAGGAAGCACCTGGCTCCTGGCTTCAGATCACACAGCTCCGGCCGTTGCGGCCACTTGGAGGGTGAATCAAAGGAAGGAAGACCTTTCTCTCTGTCTCTCTTTCTCTCACTGTCTGTAACTCTGCCTGTCAAATAAATAAATAAAATCTTAAAAAAAATATGAGTCAATACTTACATTTTCATATGAGCTTTTTTCAACCAAATTGGGGTAGACTAGTCATAACTCCTTAGTCATCTTCTTTTTAAATACCTATTTTTGTAAATGCTTTATTATATAGTTAATAGTACATATACATATACATTTACAATTATATATACATATATATGAAGTACATGTTTGAATTTTCTACTGAGAAGGCTACATGATCACTAAACCATGATGACACTGCCTAATATCACCAAATTAACTTTTCTAAAATACAAATGTTTCTCCTTTACTTCCCACAGCAAATTAAGTCCAGATTTCTTGGTAAAATATTAATGGTTTTTTTTTTAAATAATTGAACCCTTTTTTGCATTTCTTTTTTAGAGTATTTTTATGTGATAAATCTGACATTTTTGTCTTTGCCTTTGTCATCTGCCTGCTCCTTCTGCCGGGAATCAGCCTTGCTTTCTCTCTCTGTCCATCTGACCTGTACCTGTTATCCTTCTTTCTAAGCTCATATCGAAAGTGTAATTTCTTTGTAGCCTCCTCTCATTCTTTTTCCAGTCAGAACTAGGTGTCCTATCTTCTGGGCTTTGTTGTACCACATGACATATCTCTATTGCAGTACTTACTGCACTGTAGCTAGATACCACACTGTTTAAGAGTGATTCTTTTAGGCTGGCATTGTAGTGTGGTGCGTTAAGCCATGAACACCAGCATCCCATATCAAATCTCTGGTTCAAATCCTGGCTGCTGCACTCCCAAGGAGCTGCTCTAGCTCCTTGCTAATGCACCTGGGAAAGCAGCAGAAGATGGCTCAAGTACTTGGGTCCCTGCCACTCACATGGGAGACCCAGATGGAGTTCTTGACTCCTGCCTTCTGCCTGTCCCAGCCCTTACCATTGGAAACCATTTGGAGAGTGAAGCCATGGATGGAAAATATCAATCTCTCTGTCTCTCTGCCTTTCAAATTAAAAAAAAAAAAAGGCAATGTTTTTGTCTCATTCACCTGTGTATTCCTTCAGGAGAGATGTAAATTTTTGGAAAGAGGGAGGGGAGGAGAACAAGGTGGAAAAAAGAAGGAAGGAAATAAGCTACTCTGTCCTCTATGTTTTGCTCACCCTTCTTGGAAATATTTTTAATCTGTAGAAGGCTCTGGAGGGCCAACAAATAATAAGCCTGTCTTCAATAGTTTGTTGTCAATAGGGAAAAAACATATAGGAGATAGAGAAATGAGGTCAGAATACCAGCTGATGTGTAAGTAAATCTGGACTTTGCCTGGGAACTGTAAGGGCTTACTGATATTTCACCCCTTCAGGAAACATACTTACGCACTCAAACTCCAGCCTCTGTGTTCAACTACAGGCCTTCTGTAGGCATGGCAGAGAATGGACCAGAATGGACCCTTGCAGGCACTCTGGCATCCAGAATAGCAAGGAAAACCCAAGAGTCCCTGAGCCATGCATATTGAGTTCATTGTATAAAACTGACCAGTCAGATAAGACATTCTTTCGTCCATTCTTTTTCCTTTGTGTGATTTGAAGAATTGGGATAAGCTTGTTCCTGGATGAGCTTGTCCCCCTAATGCTCTTTACATTAAAGATAACTGTGTGTCTTGGCCCAAGACTAACTCAATTTAACCTTCCTTTTTCAGCATAATTATGTTATCCCTTTTGTTCTTGAAAGTGGACAATACATTGTATGATCATTCTAATAATATCTCTTTAGAGATAAATTTTATTCTAGGAATGTCCAAACCCCTTTAATATAATAAGGGCTGCTATCTACCCTACAGCTGGGTGCACCTATAATTATCTGGTAAGAATTGGAACTTTCAGCATATTTGTTTTATGCACAGCCCATCTTTACCACTTTCTTCTGTGCATTTTGTTACTACCACCATCCCACCCCTGCCAGATAAACTCTTCTGACTCACAGAGGTATTGCCATAGTGCTATGTTCAGAGTAGATGCTGGAAAGAAAATAATAATATTCCAAATGTAGAATTATATAGTTTAAGATACTATTTGCATTCTGCTAAATAATTAAGATCTTCTAGTAAGACCTTAAAATTTCTAAGACTTAGCCTTTTGTCCCAGTCTTCTGATACTCAGAACCCAACTGTGTCTTTACACTGTATCTGGTGGTTTAATTGATGTACATATTTGTCTTCCATTCAAATAGGATAATTAGTATTTTCGTTAAGCAGTTATCTTAAAAATAGGAATTCGTTTTACTCTCAACACACCCCATTTTCCTTATGATGAAAGAGAGATTAAATTTTTACTAAAGGCAGCTTACAAATGTATTGAATGTTGATGTCATTTTGGAGCTAGGAACATGATAAAAGAAAATTATCTACTGAATAGAGCTCCATCATGAGAAAGCAATTGTAATTTATACATTTAAATACGAAAAGTCCTATTTTGGGAGGAGGAAAAAAAGAAGGATAAACTCATGGGCTTTAGAAACAGCCAGCTGCTAGATATGCCAAAAATAGTTCTGCTTCTGAATCAATTTGTAGGGGGAATGCTCTAGCTTCTAAAACAGGAAAAGATGGTTGGGGTAGGTCTTTCCTATCTCAAAAATAAACATTTTCTCACTATCCACTCTGCCTGTCAAAAAAATTAAAAAATAAACATTTTCTTTTGCCCCTAATCCTCCCCATAGCTTTTCTTTTTTAATATATTTAGTTAATTATTTATTTGAAAGAGTTAGAGAGACAGAGAGAGAAAGAGAGAGAGAAAGGGACACAAGGAGAGAGAGTCAGAGATCTTCTCTTCACTGTTTCACTCCCCAAATGCTACAATAGCTGGGGCCAGGTCAAAGCCAGGAGCCAAGAGCTTCTTCTGGGTCTCCCACTTGGACGCAGGGGCCCAAGCACTTGGATCATCCTTTGTTGCTTTCCCAGGAGCATTAGCAGGAGTTGGA
The DNA here is from genome assembly GCF_033115175.1 of Lepus europaeus. Classification (NCBI taxonomy): domain Eukaryota; kingdom Metazoa; phylum Chordata; class Mammalia; order Lagomorpha; family Leporidae; genus Lepus; species Lepus europaeus. Next base: position 107,580,708 of record NC_084831.1, read on the forward strand.
TCAGCAGTAGAACCGGAGACCATTTGACATGCCAATGTGGGCAGAAGTTTAACCCACTGTGCCACAGTTCTAGCCCCTACCCATAGATTTCACACTATCGTTTTCACATCCAGTGTTAAAACAGACAAAACCAATTTAAAAATAATTTCTTCCTAAGGACTCTACCTCCTGTTTTATTCTTTACTGAATAATATTCTGCCATTTGCTTCCTACCTTTTCAGTGAAACTGCTTTTCTTAAAGTTACCAATAACTTCTTGGTTTCCAATCTGGTGCACTTTTTAGCCCTTACCTTTATTCCTGACAGCTTTGGGAAGCATTTGTTGGTGTTGATCACGCTTGCCTTTGACACCATTCCCCTGACTGTTCTTACTTTCTCCATCTGCTCCTTAAAATATTAGCTCTCACAAAGTTCTTTTAGTCTCCATCTTTGTTCATTATATATCTAGATAATCCTGTCCAGTGCCATAGCTTTGATTACATTGTCTCTCAGTTCTGTCTTCTGTATTTCTCTTTTGAGTACCACATTCATATTGCCAAGAGTTCATTAGATACTTCTGTTAGTATGCTCTACAGGCCACTCAGATTTAACATCTTCTCTTTCTACCATCAACAAATGACAGGACAGAGCTTCCCATTTGCTTGAGCCAAAACCTACTTAGCATGCAACTTTTTCTTCACTTTCTTCTCTTTGGTGCAGTTAACTGCCAAATTCTAGAAATTCTAATTTTAAAAACCCTGCCATTTCTTGAGGGTTCATTAGTGCTAGATACTATTGTAGGCTTTTTGAAAATATACCATTTGTCCTCTAAATTCCTCTAAACTCAACTTACCTATTTCCACAGCCATTTTCATACTAGATATTAAGTAAATATTTGATAATATATCATTTTCATTCCAGAAACCTGGGCATTGTCTTAGCCTTCTGCCTCCTTTCCTCCCTCAAGACTCATGACAGTCATTAAGTCATATTGCCTTGATTGCCTTATATCTGCAATCCGTTCTTTCTTCCCGTCCCTGCTACCACTGCCTTAGTTCCTCCCTTTATAATTTCATATTAATGTTTAGTGTTCCTTTATTCTTACTCCACTCAACCTATCTCATCCTCTATTATTGCTACCCATATCTTTTTGAAATATACATTTAATCATGTCACAGTGCAGCTTCATCAGCTCTACTATTACCAAAATAAAGATCAAACTCTCTAACAAGGTACTTCAGGAGTGTTGGAATTGGTACTTGCTTTTAAGGCTCATCCTTTTTTGCATGCAACTTGTGCTCCAGTCTACCAGATCACTTATAATTGCTGAAAATGCCAGACATTCTTAACTCCTCAGCGCCCTTTGATCTGTCTGGAATGACCCTCCTCACCCTAATCTCAACTTGTCCCTTAAGACTCAAACATTGCTTTCTTTGAGGTTTTTTGGGATAGCTAGCCTTATCAGACAATTGGTATCATTCCTCTTCACTCCCCCAGAAAGCTTTTGTTTATCTTGTCATTTATATCAGCTGCCTTCTTGTGTAGAACATGAACTTGAGGAAGAAAGAGAGGGGAGGAAGAGAAGCAAGGAAGGAAATTAGTGAATAAATCAATCCGTGGGTAGTGTATAAACACGCTGGATGTTTCAGTCTTGCTTTTATCACTTTCATTTTAAGTGGGAAAATAATAACCACTTCTCTATCTGCTTTAATCTACTTTGCAAAAAAAAAAAACTGGTTAATGGTATCAGTGGAAAGAGTTTAAAATTGCTAAAAGCAATCTAGAAGATAAATTGCCACATTTGTTTCTTTTCCTAAAGAAAGCTGTACTTCAATCTGTTAGTTGCCAAATGCTTTAAATGCTCAATTAAAAGGCTAAACCAACTTCCAAGTTAAAAATGAAATATTTTTGCTGAGCTTTTTTCCTAATTAAGTATTAACATATCTTTTTCAGTGAATTTTTCAGATAACAAATGGACTGTTTGAGCTCTCTATAGTTCCTTCAGTTCTTCTCTAAAGACAAAGCATAAATTCAGTCGTGGCACCCTTGTAGAATTCATCCTTCCTCAGCATCGTGCAGTTCCCATGCTATTTCAAGAAAATTTCTGGTAAAGAAAAAACTCCTTTTCATGGAAGAGCCATAATGATAATGCTCTGCTAATACTGATATAGTGCATTTTTATAGATGTAATCCCAAGATACTCTTGTCCACATAACAAATGCCTTGTGACAAAATATCTTACCTGTTTAACTCGTGGTTGTTTGCTTTATAACTATGGAGGATCAAAGTGAACAAAAGGGTATCTCAGTTTTTTACTTAGTCTTTTTTCTGTTTTAACAGATTACTTGAAACACTGTAGTCATTAAACTAGTGTTCTGGCAGATGCTCAGATCAATTTAATACAAATGAAAGCAGGTACTTTCTTAGTTTTAAGCAAATCTAGATTACCCATTTGAAATTGCAGAAATCCAGGGCTGGACTCTCATTTGAGGGGAAGTGGGTCAGAATGTGTAACAGAAATGTTTATGTATAATGGTGAAAATTTGTAACAAGCAGCTACTGTTTGTATTGGACTACAGGGTAAGTATGTCTCATATCAGCATTATCAAGCTTTTTCAGTGAAAGACATATCATAGATTTCTTAGGACAATTAATATAATTAATGTTTTGATGTCGTGTGAGTCAGCTTTTAGTTGGGTGCCATCTTTTGTTCTGCAATTCTCTTTACTTACTGACATAATCACTGTTGAGGAAGCCACTCAGACTTGAACTGTGTTTGTTCTTTGGAAGTGAGCCTTCAGCTTTCTAACTCTAAAATATTGGTATAATGAAATAAAGAACAAATTCACTCTTGAATTTTTTTCTTTCCTTTTGAATCTGCGATTTCACTCACTTTTCTTTATTTGCAGAGCTTCCTTATGGCTGGGAGAAAATAGAGGACCCTCAGTATGGGACATACTATGTTGAGTAAGTTTGTTGCTTCAGTTAATATTCTCCCGAATGCTGTCCTTTCAGCACTCAGCTTTACAGAATACTAGATACAGCATGGTGTGCTTCTGCAATCCAGCTTTCAAGTTTTTCAACTAGGGGAATGAGAGGTTAGGGACAGTGAGCATTTACTTCACTGACTTTGGGCTTTCCAGAAATTGGCTTTGAATTTCCAAATATGGAGAGTGAGAGGGAAGATGCCTGGAGAACTAATAGCTGGAGGTGCTGTCATTATACCACAGCTTCTAAAGAGAAAAGCAGTAGGTGGAAAACTGAAATGAAGGTACTGGACTTGCTGAACTGTTATGGTCACTTCCGGCACTGGCACTGTATGCCTATAAAAGTAATGAAAAGCATTGGAACATAATGATCCATAGTTTTGAGTTATATGATCAAAAGTATGTTCTTTGGGGGAGAGAGAGTTGCTTCTGCAGCTGTTATGATTAAATCTAAACATAAATGTATGTGTGGAAGGATCACCAAATAGCTTTATATGTTAGGCTAATGTCAACATTTAATTTTTCTTTCCCTTCATTTATTTGATTGCTATGTTGTTTTTACTGTTAAGGTTGCTTCTCTCTAGATATTACAGAAAGAATTTAGACCTCTGGTCTAATACCAGACAAATAATTGATCAGATGTGTTATGTTAACCTGGAAACTCAATTCTGAACCAGCTGCCTAGCTAGTAAAGGCAAAACACCATTACATGGGAAAATAGCAAATTAGAGAATCTTCCAGTTTTGTGATTGTTCATTAATTTTTCATCACTTTTTGGCATAAACCAATGCCACTTCCTGGTGGTTATCCCCAAAGTAACGATCTCTGACTCCTATTGTAACTCTGGTCTTTATTGTAATAGGTAGGTTGTTACTTCAGTCCCTGAGGTTAGAGATATTTTTGGAATGACTTCTTAAAATCCAATGCAATCTCTAAGGAAGCAACACAATTAGAGTGATGCTAAGGTATATACTTTCCTTATTTTTCTTTTTTCCTTCTTTCTTTCTTTTTCTTTTCTGTTTTTAGTTAGGTCTGTAATTCCACAGTTTCAGTATTTTAGTTCTTTTGAAAGGCTAGGCTAATTTTGTTTCTGTTGTGTTACTTAATGTATTACTGATGTTGATGAAATGTAATATGAGAAGTATACACCATCTCTTTTTGTTATCTTTTTCCTAAGGCATGTTTAGATAAATAAAGAAAGAAACAACCATTTTTCAAGTCAAAGGAATATTTGGAGGCCAACTGAAAAGATTTTATGAGATTATTTTGCCTCTCCTCCTAGTTTTGTCTATTTAAATTGGACTGCAATCAACTATTATTTGTCATTGACACTGGTGAACATTTATGAGATAATGATTCTCATTATTGTCCATTCCAAGTGATTGTGAATGCATGGTCAAGAGGTGAAAGTCATTTGCCTGTTATAAAATCTTGAGCTGAATGATCTGGTTCCCATTAAGCAAAGATATAATATTGAAGCAACTTCAGGGCAGATCCTGAAGTGACCTCCACCCTGTTGTCATGGAGGTGGGTGAAATGGTTTAAATTAGAAGCAGCAGCAGCAGCAGCATGATTGTGTATGATGTTCCCAGAACGAGCTCATTTACAGGAGAGTAATTTATTACTAAGAAAGACCAGACTGTACTCAAGATGCACATTAGTGTGGAGTCAGCTGAGCTATGGAGTGTGGCTTGATTCCCAGATTAGTTAGGTTTTGAATCTCCACAGTAGTAATCTGCAGTGAGTTTACCGAAGGAGATAAAAAGCTGTTACTTGAATGGCTACTCTTTGGCTCACTTAGTTTGTCAAACCAGATGGCACAGTGATTGCTCTTGGCAGGAGCCTGGTAGTAGTAACACCAACTGCAATGGTAGTTTTTCCTTGTGAATGTTTGATAGAATGAGACTCTGAAAAAGATTAATTTAGTTTTAAATATAAAAATTTTCCAAAAATTTAATGGCAGGCTTTCTAAGTTGTTTCTATGTTTAGAAGTGTTATATTGATTGTATTGCATTAAATGTCTTGATACACTTAGATCACATGCCAAAATATACATCTGCTTTTATATCTCAGACTGTTTGTGAAAGAATATTTTATTTGTTGAGATGAATGTTTAAAATCCAGATATTAGACCAAAAAAGTTAATGTCAATTATGATCTCAATTAAATATTTAATCATTTTTGTTTGCCACCTGTATTTAGTCTTTATGATAATTCTAATATTCTCCTCTCTTATTTCCCATAGCTAGTTATATGGAAAACAAAATCTGTTACATGTTAACATTGTGGATAAAAGTAACTAAATGAAAAAGAATGTTTTCACTGTTTTGTTTTCTGGGGTAACATTTTGATCCAGTCTAAGATAAAAGATGTAATTATTTCCCTCATTGTATTCTTTTGTCAAAGAATTTCTAGGAAGGGGATTACTCATTTGTGTGCTTCTACTCTCTTCTCCCACACATTACAAAAAATATAAATACAAATTACTGCTCTTTATGTTCTAATGCTTGGGTGACAAGGTGAGTCATTCTAGCTGGTGACATGGTGAGCTGAGATTCTTTATACAGCTTTATTCTTTTCTGAGTGTCAGTTTTTAAGGTTTTTTTTTTTTAATATGTAAAATATCAATACCTACTAAATAAATTTTTTAAAATACTAAGATTTTAATTTTCAAAAAAGGTTAAGTAACTAATTCAATGGATAGGGAGCCCCCTTGTTAGTACAAAGCAGAAGCATAAGTGAAACCAGAACCTAAATTATGTAAAGTACGATTTGGCATCTTCAGAGCTCTGAAACTAAATAACCCTATCTACTTGGGAGCTAGTATGCCTCAGAAGTCTAAATGACATAGAGAAAGCTAACATTCTTCGCTGTGAGGGTTTTTTGGTTGGTTGGTTGATTGGTTGGTTTTTGTCCCTGGGATCCTTTTTCTCTACTGTCACCATTAATATTCACAAATAGCAAAATATATATTTGATTTGTGTAGCCATTTATATTTAATTTAATTTAAGTTTTCTAGTATTCATCCTATCTAAAGACAGTCATAATACTGAAATTCTCATGATTTGATGTCTAATTTTTGGTGTTCACTATTATCACTTATTAAAGCAGATTTTACTGGACAATGCATATCATTTTGCAGAAATATATTTGTACTATAGCAGTGCTAAAATTTGATTCCCATTTCTTCTGTATTAGACTTCTTCAGGTTGTTAAATATCTTTTTAATAATAGTTGCATTCTGCACCAGCAGCAGCATGAACAAGCTTATTGCCAGCATTACAATGCTGTGTCCCCTCTGTAAAATGTACTAGCCACAGAATGGTAAAGACCATTGGTTAATTGCCTACCCTCAAGTTTTCTCAAAATTTTCTGCTTTCCCTTGCAGAACTTTGTGCTTTCCAAAAGTCAGCTGTGAATGTTTCCAATCATAAAAGTCAGTAGAAGTGATGATGTAATTATATAATTCCTTTAACTAGCACATAATTATGAAAATGTTAAGTGTGAAAGAATTGTTCTGTGGTGCAGTTTGATATAAGCAAGTCACTTTCTTAGTTGTTGATGAATTGATGTGAGTGAGTGAGTGAGTGAATGAGTAGAAAAGTACAGTAGTATTTCAGAAGGGTTCTGTATGCAGATTTCTTAAAGTATCTTTATAGTTTGCTTCATGTTGGAGAAACTTCAGTCAAAACCCTCTATGATTAACTGCCTTAAAAAAAAAAAATTACTGGGACCAGTGTTGTGGCACAGCAAGCTAATAAGCCGCTGCCTGCAACACAACATCTCATGTTAGAGCACCAGTTCAAGTCCTAGTTTCTCCGCTTCTATCCAGCTCCCTGCTAATGTGCATGGTGGAAGATGGCTCAAGTACTTGAGTTCCTGCCTCCCATGTGGGAGACCTGGATGGAGCTCCGGGCTCTTGGCTTCTGCCCAGTCCCCAGCCATTGCAGCCATTGAGGGGAAGTGAACCAACAGATGAAAGATCAATCTCTCTCTCTCTCTCTCTCTCACCCTTCCCTTTAAATAAATAACTATGTAAAATAAAACTTAAAAAATTAGTTACCAACATTTATTATGGTTGTATCAGACAAGAAGATTTCTATTATAGTTTTGAAAACTCTCGTTGGCCACATTGTGTTGTTTTATAAAGGAAGTTACAGTAAATGTAGCAGAAGCTTCAGCTTTTATGGCAGCTATTTAGCACAGCTATTAAGACACCTTTGGGATGCCTGCATCCTATATTGGAGTGCCTGGTTCAGAGGCCCAGCTTCTCTGCTTCCAATCCAACTTCCTGCTAATGTGCACTCTAGGGGGCAGCAGATGATGGCCCACATGCTTGGATCACTGCCACTCTTAGGGAAGACCCAAATTGAGTTCCTGGCTCCTGGCCTTGGCTGGGCCCAGCCCTGGCTATTGGCAGTCATCTGGGGAGTGAACTAGTGGATGGAAAATCTCTCCATCTTTTCTCTTTCCATCTTTGTCCCTCTGCACCTTTCAAGAAGAAAATTGGGGGAGGGGTGGGAGGCGAGTATTAAAATAAAAAAGCTTTAGCTTTGATATCCAGGTGTCTTCCGTAGGCCTTTCTTTACTTACCCCAAAGCCCTTCCACTGTCATCTGTCAGCTTCTGTGTGTTCCACAGTCAAAAGATACTTATCTGCCCATCAATCTATGGTGATGCCATGGTATCATCAATTTTAAAATATGCAAATTTCATCTTAAACTAAAATGCATATTCTTCTATATTTACAGTCACCTTAACCAGAAAACCCAGTTTGAAAATCCAGTGGAGGAAGCCAAAAGGAAAAAGCAGGCAGGACAGGCTGAAATTGGATCTTCAAAATCAGGTAGAATGTTTTTCTTGGTCTTTTCTTCTAAGAATAGCTTATGAAATGTGTATGCTGAATGAGTTTTAACTTTTTATTGTTGGGTCTTTGAAATTTATCAGAGAGGGAAAAATTCCACAGAGAATGTCTAATTTTTGTAAAGATGTTAATAAAATACACAAACATTGTGAGAATACTGAGATTTTTCTCATGATTATAATAAAAATATGAAATATTTGAAAATCAAGTTAAAAAGTTTAAGTATGAAATTGTTGGGAAAAGGAATTGAGAAGCTTTTTTTCTGAGCTTGGTTTTGTTTTCAAGATTGTATTGCTTCCTTGTTTTTAAGACCAGGCCAGTATTGAATCTCTAGCTCATTATGAGCTTTTTTCAAGTTAATAACTTAAATCTAATGATTCTTCCTGAACTAACACATACTAAATAAATCTACCAGATTATTTGCCTACATTATTAAGTCTCAAGTGGGATTGTGGGTATTAGTAAAGCCAGATGCATTTGGAAGTCCTCAGATTCTGTTCATCCCTCCTCATCTCCTCCCCTTCACCATCTGTCATTAGTAACTAGGGGTCTTTAGGGTCATATTGTGGTAATCCAGTAGACTCTTCACTTGTGTTGCCCATGGGAGGAATAGTCCTTTCTTATAGCTACACTTTAAAAATATAATCTCCTCTGCTTAAGTTTTGTGTTTGTTTTAGCAAACATTTTTACTTTAACAAGTATTTTTGAGCACCTACTGTATACCCAGTGCTTTGCTTAGCAGTAGAAGGTCAACAGTGATTGAGGTCAGGACAGGTCTTGCTCTCAAGAGTTCACAGCATAACATAGGAAACTAACTGTTATATTTGGGGATAGATGCCTTCCTAGAATAGTGTTAAATTTGCAGACTGAGGAGCGGGTTTGAACCCCCCTGGATCTATCTGCTTGTTTCTCATCTATAAAATAGGAATAATAATAATACCTACCTCTTCAGATGGTTATGAGTATGCAGATTAATACATATAAAGTGCTTACAGTGGTATTTGGCACAGAGTATCACTAAATGATAGATTTCATTGTTATTCATAAAGATATATGGTGGTTACCTCTTATCCACAGAGGATACAAGACTCTCCAAAAATTCCTGAAACTATGGGTAATACCAAAGCCTACAAATACCATGCTTTTTTCTATACAACATACCTACCCTAAACTTGGACTTTTTCATTTAAAGTAAACATTTTATGGCTTCTCTTTGTCATCTCTAAACTGCCAGAATCATTACTCTTGTGCTTTGTGGCTATCATTAAACAAAATAAGGGTTCCTTGAAAACAAGTATTATAATACCCTACAGTTGATCTAATAACCAGGACTACCAGGCAAGTAGCATATACAGAGTGAATATTTTGGACAAAAGCGTGATTCATGTCCCAAGTGAGATGCCTTGAGACTGCATGAGATTTCACAATGCTGTTCAGAACAGTGTGCAAATTAGAACACATGAATTGTTTATTTCTGAAATATTCCATTGACCTATCTCTAATATCAGATTTAAGGTTTGTAGTCTCAAACTCATTTTGTCATTTGTCACAGATGTGGAAAAATCACACTTCACACGAGATCCATCCCAACTTAAAGGTGTCCTTGTTCGAGCATCACTGAAAAAAAGCACAATGGGATTTGGTTTTACCATTATTGGTGGAGATAGACCTGATGAGTTCCTACAAGTTAAAAATGTGTTGAAAGATGGTCCTGCAGCTCAGGATGGGAAGATTGCACCAGGTAACGAGTTTTTCAGAATTGACTAAGGAGTAGTGATACTGTAAAGAAAATTATGGTAGAGAAGTTTCAGAGGGAGAGAATTAACTTACATAGCTGAAGAGGAAGATTCCTTATTTAAGTGATCCACCCTCAAAATTAAGTGCATGCTAGCTTTGAGGAAGGGCCATTTTTTACAAATAAGCAGAAACTATTAGAAAAAACATTGATGTTTTTGGAGTACTTCATATAACTTTGAAATAATCCTTTGGCAGCATAAAACTAAAGATTTATTAACCATATCAGACAACTGTTTGGTTGTTTGATTTTCCTGGATTGTGTAGGGGTACTTTTGGAGATATCTAACATTTCCTTTTTTGATAAACAGCCCATTGTGACATTTATAGTGATATCAAACAAACTGTACATCCCAAGGGTTTTTTTCCCCAAGTATTTTTGCTTCTTTAGTTGTTACTAAAGAATGTTACTTCTTTAGTTCTTACTGGTTGTTAATAAATTTAACTCTTCTGTTAAGGATTACAGACACAAACATAACTTTATAAAACTGTAATCTTGTGTTTTCTGTAGTTTTCCTCAAGTCTTTATTTGGCAATTGTTAATACTGTAATATGACTGACAGTATTTGTGCCTGTGGAGCTTGGAGGAGCGTCAAAACAATTGACTGATTACTGGAGTGTTTAAGTGATGTTTTCCAAAAGGATTTTAATTTTACACTGAAGTTGCTTCTGGTAGTGCTTTTTTTTTTTTTTTTTTTTTAATTTTTATATATTTAGTATGGACTAAATTCCCATTACTGAGCTATTTACTTTAATTCTACCGTGTTAATGAATTTTTTTTTTTTTTTTGATAGGCAGAGTGGATAGTGAGAGAGACAGAGAGAAAGGTCTTCCTGTGCCGTTGGTTCACCCTCCAATGGCCGCTGCGGCCGGCGCATCTCGCTGATCCAAAGCCAGGAGCCAGGTGCTTCTCCTGGTCTCCCATGCGGGTGCAGGGCCCAAGCACTTGGGCCATCCTCCACTGCCTTCCTGGGCCATAGCAGAGAGCTGGCCTGGAAGAGGGGCAACGGGGATAGAATCTGGCGCCCCGACCGGGACTAGAACCTGGTGTGCCGGCGCCGCAAGGCGGAGGATTAGCCTGTTAAGCCACGGCGCCGGCCTGGTAGTGCTTTTGGTAGACTTTTCTAATTCTCTCTTATTTCAGAGGTCATAATAAATATGGACCCACATGTGATTGGTTTATCATCATAATACTTTTTGGTGACAGATACCAAGTTATTTTCAATTAGGATATGAGATCTCTTTTTTGCTTTTCTGTTGAAGCTTAAAATAAGAAAACTTAAAATAGTCAAAAAATTGTATTTATAAAGAAAAATATTTTAACTACTTTTTACTGTATAAAATTAAACTGTAGAAATAAATTAACAGTCAGATTTTACTTAGCTCTCAGTTTTGACCTTTTCAACATTTTGTCTGTAAAAATGTATTTCTTGGCCGGCGCCGTGGCTCAACAGGCTAATTCTCCGCCTAGCGGCGCCGGCACACCTGGTTCTAGTCCCGGTCGGGGCGCCGGATTCTGTCCCGGTTGCCCCTCTTCCAGGCCAGCTCTCTGCTATGGCCAGGGAGTGCAGCGGAGGATGGCCCAAGTGCTTGGGCCCTGCACCCGCATGGGAGACCAGGAGGAGCACCTTGCTCCTGGCTTTGGATCAGCGCGGTGTGCTGGCCGTGGCGCACTGGCCACAGTGGCCATTGGAGGGTGAACCAACAGCAAAAGGAAGACCTTTCTCTCTGTCTCTCTCTCTCTCACTGTCCACTCTGCCTGTCAAAAAGAAAAAAAAATGTATTTCTTAGCTATTATGTATGTTGTCAGAATTTTTTTTTTTTTTTTTTTTTTTGACAGGCAGAGTGGACAGTGAGAGAGAGACAGAGAGAAAGGTCTTCCGTTTGCCGTTGGTTCACCCTCCAATGGCCGCCGCGGTAGCGCGCTGCGGCCGGCGCACCGCGCTGTTCCGATGGCAGGAGCCAGGTGTTTATCCTGGTCTCCCATGGGGTGCAGAGCCCAAATACTTGGGCTATCCTCCACTGCACTCCCTGGCCACAGCAGACAGCTGGCCTGGAAGAGGGGCAACCGGGACAGGATCGGTGCCCCGACCGGGACTAGAACCCGGTGTGCCGGCGCCGCAAGGCGGAGGATTAGCCTGTTGAGCCACGGCGCCGGCATGTTGTCAGAATTTTATAATTTCAGTTTTGCCTAAAATTGTTATTATCTAGTTTTCATAGCAGTACAGTACTTCCATGAAAATTCTGGAAGCTTTCTCCAGGGAAGAAACGTCAAAGCTTTGCTTCTAATTAGTCTAATTTTTGTTATCTTCTTAGATCATGAAACAAAAATTTACTTAGACTAACATTTGTTTTTAACATCATTCTCATTGATTTTTCTTTACGTTTTTATTTCTATTTTTTATTTCTTTTTTATTTTTTAAATTTGTTCTGCAATGAGAACAAACTAAAGCACCTTCATTTGGCAATAACCTTTTAAATAATCATATTGAAACTAAAGCTGCAAGGGGATGAGATAACAGAGAACAAATTTAAGGAGCCTGTTAAAAAATACCCAACTGATGTCTTTGGTAATTCTACAACAAAAATGGTCATAATGTTATAAAACTAGGACAGCAGAACTTTTATAAGAATTAATTTAGCTGGCTTTTCAGTATCTTAAATAATGTATTCTTTGCATGTGTTGAATTTTTCTTGCTTGTGTCACCTTTTGAAATCTGATTTATAAGATTCAAAGTCTCTATAAACAGAAATATGTTTTTGAAAACCATTCATAAATTAACATCATTCTAACCTTCATCTCTATATTTCACAAACCTAGAATTTCTAAAGTAGGTTATAATCAATGGCTTCTTAAAATCAAATGAGATGAATTTAAGGATAGTCTGCTTGTAGCAGTAGCCAGTGGAATTATTTGCTCCTCTTCTATGTACTAAGTACCTATTACAATCTGCCGAGCTTTGTGTGGCTACTTAGGTGTGACTCAGGATATAACAACAATGATAATATCCATTTGCAGGGCTTTTTAAAATGGTTCACTTGAACTTGAGGTTAAAGCTCCTTCCTGCTAAGATAATTAAGATTTTAGACATTTGTATATAATTTTTAGAGAGGAGTCACAAATGGGAGAAAGTCTGTTTTTCAAATCTATCTTTTCAGCAGGTAATACTTGTAAACAATAAGAGATTTCCGGAATCCAAAGATAGTTGCTAAATTTATTTTGCACCCCTTCACCCAGCACAATTAATTTAGTTCGTGGTTGTAATTTTCTTTTGCATGTTTTACCAGGTGATGTTATTGTGGACATCAATGGCAGCTGTGTCCTGGGTCACACCCATGCAGATGTTGTCCATATGTTTCAATTGGTACCTGTCAATCAATATGTAAAACTCACTTTATGCCGTGGTTATCCACTTCCTGATGACAGTGAAGATCCTGTTGTGGACATTGTTGCTGCTACCCCTGTCATCAATGGACAGTCATTAACCAAGGGAGAGACTTGCATGAATACTCAGGATTTTAAGCCAGGAACAGTGGTTCTGGACCAAAATGGAAAATCGGGACATACCTTGACCAGTGATCGTCTCAATGGACCATCAGATCCAAGTGAGCAGAGAGCATCCATGGCTTCATCAGGCAGTTCCCAGCCTGAACTAGTGACTATTCCTTTGATGAAGGGCCCTAAAGGCTTTGGGTTTGCAATAGCTGATAGCCCTACTGGGCAGAAGGTGAAAATGATATTGGATAGCCAGTGGTGTCAAGGCCTTCAGAAAGGGGATATAATTAAGGAAATTTATCATCAAAATGTACAGAATTTGACACATCTCCAGGTGGTAGAAGTATTAAAGCAGTTTCCAGTAGGTGCAGATGTACCATTGCTTATCCTAAGAGGAGGTGAGTAAAAGCACAACAAGGAAAAAAATCTTTAATGCTCAAGCATTTTTATATGTTCATTGTCCGTACTACGGGTCAGCATGTCTAATCCCAGCAGACTTAACTGTTACTAGGTGTGCATTTCCGTAGGGCTCTGATTATTTCCATAATGCTATCCTTCTCATCAGTTCTTTTAGTTATTAGTGGCGTCATTGAATCTGACTTAGGGCTTCAAGGGTTAGAGAGAGACAGCACTGTACTGCCTGAAATGAAATATATCCTCTTAACTTCATTTTCTGCATTGATAACAGTGATAAGAATTGACTCTCTCAACCAATGCTGCTTCATCTAGACCTCTGTAGTTCACCAAAGCTGTGTTGAAAGAGCTAATATCTTTGTGAATAAGTAAATGTCAGGTGGTATGTTGACCTGTTCTGCAAAGGCAATCATGATAGCTTATGCTCATAAAGCTTTTGTCTTAAGCTCTAGTATCTGCCCATAAATGTTAATTAAATCCCACTGTGCTTATGTGAGAGAAATATACATTTTATTTTTCCAAGGTCATCAGCTATCATGAACTGCTAGCAGCTCCAAGGACTAATTACAAAGTTGCCTGTTAATTGATTTCTTAAGTCCATGCCTATATGAAAGAATAAAATTTAGCATATTTGTTCTTTTATTTCTCTGGCTTTTAGTTTTCATTTTGAGGGAAATGAACACTTTTGCTGGGGAATTTTTAATTCTATTTTTTTTAAACCATCTTGGTTTCTTCTCTGGGCCTTAGGGTAGAATGTGCTCAGAGTAAGGTGAAATCTCTTGTTGGAGTATTAGAGGGTTATCCAGGGCTTCAGTGAATATAATAAAGACAAGGGTTTTATGTCAGAGAGGTTGATGTCTGTTTCCTGACTTGCCACTTACACTTACTGATTGTATCTATCTATCTATATCTATATATATACACACACACATATATATAAATCTTAATTTACCTTATCTTTGAAATTATAATAATATTATACCTTAAGATTGTCATAAAAATGAAATCAAGAATGTCTATATAATGCCTGCCACATAGGAAATGATATGGATAGAATTTACTAAAAGTTGAAGCTAGTTTTGTCATAAACATTAACAGTATTTGTGACTGGGAATCCTTCCTTTGTTTTTAAAATTTGGCTCATTTTCTTTAAGGTCCTCCATCACCAACTAAAACTGCCAAAATGGTGAGTATTCTGTGGTCCTTAAATGCCTCTTCCCAACACACTGAGAGATGCTGTATTCCCCTTTCCTAAGAGCAGCTGGCTGTAGTGGTAGTGACCAGCTGGGAGAAGTCAGGACCATGCTGCCCTGGGCTTATACCAAAACCTCTAGGGAGGTGTCAGAAAGGCCCCTAGTGAGGGGGCTGCCCTCGCTGGTGAGTGTTGCAATTAGAGTAATGCAAGAAGAGGCCCATGCTACCAGTAATCGTGTCCTCTAAATAGTAAAATGTGGATTCACTTAAAAACTTACTTAGAAATCCACTCACTTTCTTTGTATTTCAGAGGATCAAGGCAAGAAGTAGCCAGCTGTTAAAACAGGTGATAAAATATTACATCATCTTTCTAATGCCCCAAGAGAAGACATGATAAATTCATATAACTTCTTGGGGACTCTAAATACCCACATTTAGACACTGTCTCACATTTAGGACTAAAGACTCTCTAGAGTATGTATGACCTTCTGTGCTAAATGTATTTCTTATCAAAGCAATAGACTGTCAGACCCAAACACTGTTTGACTGACATTCTTCTCAGTAACTGAGTAGCCTAGTTAAGGAACTGTGTAGAGAAAGGAACTTTAAAAAATGAACGTTTACCAAATAGCATTGTTACAGAAGAAACTGTCCTAGGTGCACATTGTGGCTATGTAAATATCCACACTTATGTGGGTATTGATGCAAAGTTATAGTTAAAATCCAATATATACTTCTAGTTTGCTTGGTATGATGGTCTCCTATAACATAAACTACAGGCAGTTAAGGGAAAACTGTAAGATATTAAATGGATTAATTCTTTCTAGCACTCCAAATAGGAATCCTCTGCAAATTTGTTGTTGTATGAGCCGAAAAGAACAGAATCATTCAGCTGCTGCCTCCTTAAGGACTATACCATGTAGAGTTCCATTGTGAACAGAAATTTTTTGTCTAGTCGGTTCAAGTTGCACTGTTTGTTTTCTGTTTTTTGGTTTTTTTCACATTTCTCCAGTTCCTCTAGTAATCATTTTAAATTCCTATGCTGCCACTAATTATTTCATAACAGATGCCATTGTAGCCAAGTGACCCTAATGTTTTCTAATTGGTGAAAGGTTCTAATGACCTTTAACTGCTTCTAACAGAATCCTGCGACAGTGGGAGAAGAGCAGGAGACTGGCTTACCTGCCATCTCATGGGGTTTTGGGTTAGAGAGTGTTCCCCCGGGGACACAGGGCTCTATAGTGACCAGCACCTAGAGACTCCCTGACAGACTGTGCCTTTGCATTCTAGTCAGCAGTTCTCAAAGCCATTTTTTTTTTTTTTTTTTTTTTTTTTTTTGGACAGGCAGAGTTGACAGTGGGAGAGAGAGAGAGACAGAGAGAAAGGTCTTCCTTTTGCTGTTGGTTCACCCTCCAATGGCCGCCATGGCCGGCGCGCTGCGGCCAGCGCACCATGCTGATCCGAAGCCAGGAGCCAGGTGCTTCTCCTGGTCTCCCGTGGGGTGCAGGGCCCAAGCACTTGGGCCATCCTCCACTGCACTCCCTGGCCATAGCAGAGAGCTGGCCTGGAAGAGGGGCAACCGGGACAGAATCCGGCGCCCCTACCGGGACTAGAACCCGGTGTGCCAGCGCCACAAGGCGGAGGATTAGCCTATTGAGCCACGGCGCCAGCTTCAAAGCCATTCTTAATAGGCTATTTACTGGGTTTCATTTATAAAATTTTGGGGAAAGTTCTATCTGAATAAGAAAAATATTAAAATATATTGCTATTTTCCTCTGTCTGATTGTCTGGCATAGTACATTTCCCTTAATATTAGGTAACAGTTCTATCCCATTTTCCTAGAAAGTATTATCTTAAACATCTTCACTGGGAATTAATTCAGTGAGAGGTGGAACTTACCAAGAATTTCGTGAAGGTATTCTCTGAGTCTCCTTCTTGCTTTACTTAGAAGTGCTGCTTGTGTTGTATTCCCATTCATCTTCATTCCAAATTCAAGTTGTGTCTTGGTAGTAGAGAAAAGGGCAAGTGCACTTAGACTTATAAATATTTGAGACCTTTCAGTTGACATCATTTAAACTATTTCTAGTTTAACATAAATATGTTTGAACCACATAGATGTGGCTGCGAAAGTGGATTCCTGTGATACCACAGGTCTGCTGTGGCTTTGACCCTGCCACCACCACAGCTGTCATAATCACTTGACACATCTAGCTTAGATGATGGTTTTATGAATTAATCATCCATCTTATTTTTTAAAATACTAAGTAAGGCACTTTTCCATTTCAGAAAACAGATAAAAAGGAAAATTCAGGAAGTCTGGAGGCCATAAATGAGCCCATTCCCCAGCCTATGCCTTTTCCACCCAGCATTATCAGGTCAGGATCTCCGAAATTGGATCCTTCTGAGGTCTACCTGAAATCTAAAACTTTATATGAAGATAAACGTAAGTAGTTGTGGGCTATTTCAGAAGAGTATGTAATAATATAAATTTGACTTTTTTTAAAGCTGGGAGCATGACAATTTCAAAAGTGTATTGAAAAATTATTCCTTAATTCCCATTTTAATATGACTCTGGGCTTTTTTGTGTACATGCAACATTTACTCATTCTTTCAAAGCCATATTCCAAGTTCCAGCTATCTACTAGATACCATTGTATCTGAGTGCCCAGCACTCAGAAATCTAACCAAACTTAAATCAAAAATACAAATATTCATTCCAGTAAGTATACAAAATGAGTACAAATAAGCCTAACAGGTACAGTGATGGATCAATGAACTGGGTAAATTGGAAACTGAACTAGGAAATGATCAGTTTCATCTATGTGGGGAGTAAGGAAGAGATAAAACTTCATTCAGAAATTGTTTTTGGCAGGTTGCAAAAATGAGGAGGTGTTTATGGGGAAGACAAAGGAAAAAGTGGGAGGAAGAGCATTTGAAAGGCCTGGGTGCTACCAGGAGCCCAGTTTGCTTAGGTATGTCTGGCAAAGGAAGCCCAAGGAGAGCAGGAGCAGAGTGTGCACAGACACTTACGGCCCTAACAGAAAGCTGGGGTTGATGGTATAAATGATAGAGAGCCCAGAAAGATTTTATCAATAGGGAAAGTATTATTGGGCTTGTGTTCTAGGAAGATTTTCCTGGTAGGCCTTGGAGGAAGAATCAGAGGGGTATGTGGTTTGAGGAAGGGTTTACAGTGTGAGGAGGAAACCAGTCAACACCTTAGAAGAATCCAGCTGAGAGATGAGAAGAGAGTACATAAGCCAAAAATTCATTTTTGTACTAATTTACTTAGAATAAAAAATCATTTCCAAAGTAAAATTGCAGCCTTATGTAGGTTTAATGTTTAAAATTCATTTGTTTCTAGCAATTAAATCTAAATCTACCTTGGAAAAGATATGTACAGATAGAAATATTATGTATAATTGACTTCATGCTTATTTAACTAGTTTTAATCTTTATCTTGACATTCCAGGCCATATTTAGGAAAATTAAAAACCAGGTATAAGCATAACAAAGCAGTAATTTAAATTAGTATTACTATATATAATCCCTTTCTACAGATATCTCATTCATAGCTTGGTAGCTTCTTTTTTTAAAATTTTTTTATGTTTTTAATTTATTTTTTAAGGAATGCAAATTTCATAAGTACAACTTTAGGCATATACTTATTTTTCCCACCATACCTGCACTCCCATCCACGCTCCTACCTCTTTTCCTCCTCCTTCTCCCCTTGCCAGTCCCATTTTCCATTAAGATCCATTTTCAATTAACTTTGTACACAGAAGACCAACTCTATACTAAATAAAGATTTCAACAATTTGCACACACATGCACACACAAAAAAAATGTTTGAGAACTAGTTTTACAGTTAACTCTTATAATACAACTCATTGGGGACAGAGGTCCTGCATGGGGAGTTAGTGCACACTAACTCTTGTTGTTAACAATTAACACTCTTATGTATGACATCAGTGACCACCCGAGGCTCTTGACATGAGCTGCATAGGCTATGGAAACCTTTTGAGTCCACAAACTCCATCAGTATTTGGACAAGGCCATAAGCAAAGTGGAAGTTCTCTCCTCCCCTTAGAGAAAAGTATATCCTTCTTTGATGGCCACTTCTTTCCACTGGGGTCTCACTCACAGAGATCTTTCATGTAGAGCATTTTTTGCCACAGTGTCTTGGCTTTCCATGCCTGAAATGCTCTCATGGGTTTTTCAGCCAGACCAGGAAGCGTTAAGGTCTGATTTTGAGGTTAGAGTGTTACTTAAGCGATTGTCATTCTATGAGTCTGCTATGTGGACTGCTTCCTTTGTTGGACATTCTCTCCTTTTTAATTCTATCTATTATTATCACCAGGCACTTGATCCTATTTATATGATCACACTTTAACACTTAATCCTAACTAAATGTTCATTTTAACACTTAATATGATCAGGTTAGTGATTAAGATGGCATTTTTGCCACCAAACTTAATGGGATTTGGAGTCCCATGACAAGTCTTTAAATTACTTACTCTTAGAATTAAGTTCATAGGAATGTATGCAGAACTATACAACTTTACAGTTATAAACTTTCTCCTCCCTCTCTTATTCCCACTCTTATTTTTAACTGAGATCTATTTTCAGTTGACTTTATACACATATGATTAACTCTATGTTAAGAGTTTAACAAGAGCATGAAGGGGGGAAAAAAACAAGAAAAACAAAACTGCTCCTCAACATCAGGACAAGGGCAGCTCAAGTCATCCCTTCTCAAAGTGTCAATTTCACTCACAGATTGGAGAGAACATATGGAATTTGTCCTTTTGGGACTGGCTTATTTCACTAAGTATAATGTTTTCCAGATTCATCCATTTTGTTGCAAATGACCAGATTCCATTTTTTACTGCTGTATAGTATTCCATAGTGTACATATCCCATAATTTCTTTATCCATTCTTTGGTTGACAGGCATTTAGGTTGATTCAATGTCTTAGGTATTGTGAATTGAGCTATAATAAACATGGAGGTGCAGATATCTCTTTTGTTTAGATAGATTCTTAATATTGGTATAAACTCTGTAGTCCCATAAATTAAGTGAACTGAGTTAATGACCTCTGTAGTCTCTAAAGTTCTATGTGTCCAATAGGAAGCATTTCTCAAGAGCCTGCTTCTGAAGAACATTGTCAAGAATTCATCCTACATCCTTCTTGCCTCATTTGCTTTTGTCTTTTTTTTTTTTATTTCCTTGATATGTTTCTCTTTTTCTCTTTATAGTATTTCTTTCTTGTAAATAACATTTATGCTTTCCCAGAGATAAAATCTTGTCATGAGCTAGGTTTTCCTGACTTAATATGTGGCAATATGAGAACTGCCCTCTGGGAGCAGGATACTGTGTGTTAAGAGCCTGCACTGTGGACATCAAGCTGGGTTGGAATCTCAGCTCTACCGTTTCCTTGCTCTGTCAGACTGGGCAAGTTACTTGGGCCCTCAGGTTCCCCACCTAGAAAATGAGACAATAATAGGTGTTAGCTCTTTGTATTTTCCTTTACAATACTATCCTTTTGTAAAACTAGTGTAAGTAAGTAGTTATATGGAATAAATTCTGAGACAAAGGTATTATTTTAAGAGTAGAAATAGGCACTTTTATGGGCTATCTTTATCCTCAGCTATAAAATACATTACCCAAGTGTTGTGTTAGATCATTTGCACCTATCAAATGTAAAACTCAAATTGGAGAATTCTGAATTTAAATGTGCTTGGACAGCATTAGAAGTTAGTGTAATACTGAATGCATGGAAGTAGGGATAAACATTCCTAAATAATCTTGATTCAGTTTTGTTTATTGCTCAAAACAAATATTTATAATTGAATTATGTATGTGTTATGCTCTGTGTAAATTTTCACATATCAAAAATTCCTGGGATTAAAGTTAAATTATATTATCCTACTAAATATTGAATTTTGTTTTGTTCTAATCCTTTTAAAATATAAGTATCTATTTTATATTTCCTGTTTTTCCTTAGCACCAAACACCAAAGATTTGGATGTCTTTCTTCGGAAACAGGAATCAGGGTTTGGCTTCAGGGTGCTAGGAGGAGATGGCCCCGACCAATCTGTAAGTGTGAGCACTTTGGAGCATGGCTGCTTTCATGAACACTTTTGAGTAGTAATTTGGTAGAATGTGGTGTGTTTTGTTTTGTTTTGTAGGGTTTTTTTGAAGGTTTATTTTTCTAGTAGTTTCGCTGATATGAAGAACAACTGCATTCCTATGAGTATCCTAGTCCCTCCATTAATGTGATGTAGTTGAGGCTAAAAACTGTAAGCAAACACTGAATGTGTCAGGTATAAATTGCACAGTGATTAATTTATTTCTCTTTGTAAATGAGTAAAATTTATTTTAATTTATTATGTACGTTGCCTTTGTTAAACAGATCCTAAGACAGTTTCCTTCTCATCTTTGTTCTTCAGTATCCTAACCGGAAATACTGTATCACCTGAATACTCCATGAATAATTGGCTGAGCCTGTGCATATAACTTCACCTAGTCTTAATAATGGGTTGGCATTTGCATACTCAGTACTTTGCCTGTCCTTTCATCTCTAAAGCCACAGGAATACAAAATAACTAATATGTCCAGAAGGCATAAGGGCTATATTTGCAAAGCATTTATTGTCTAGAATTTTGGGGCAAGTGTTGTGGTGCAGCAGTTGAAGCTATTGCTTGGGACACCTGAGTCCCATATTAGAGTGCTGGGTCCATCCAGCTTCCTGCTCATGCACCCTGTGAGGCAGCAGATGATGATTCTCCAGGTGGGCGACCCAGATGGAGTTCAGGGATCCTGACTTTAGCCCCAGCGCTGACTATTGTGGGTGTTCAAGAAATGAACCAGCAGATGGAGGATCTCTCTCTTTTTCTCTCTATTATTCTGCCTTTGAAGTAGATAAATGTTTTTGAAGACTACTTAAGTGTATATTTATTTAACAACTAAACTCTAGAAATTTGTTTAGACATGATTCTCACATTAAATTAGAGAACAGATGCAGTGGGTTTTGTTTTTAAGTTTTGCCCTTGGTTTAAATGATAAAGAAGTAAAGTACTTTGTGGAATTTTAGAACATATTTACATTTTCTTTTCTAAAAAACAATTTATTTTATTTACATGAAAGGCAGAGTTACAGAGAAAGAGGGCAATACAGAAAGAGAGGGTTCATTCAGCAAATGGCCACTGCAGTTGAGACCGTGCCAGGCCAAAGCCAGGAGCCCAGGGCTCAATCTAGCACTCAGGCTTTCTTTCACTGCTTTCCTGATTGCATCAGCAGGGATCTAGATCGACGTGGAGCAACTGGGACTTGAACTGGCACTGATATGGGATGCCAGTGTCACAGGTGTGGCTTAACCTGTTACACCACAATACTGGCCCCATTTTCTTTGGTATAATGTAAAAATCACTGCATTGTTATACTTGAAAGTTGGGTGAATAGCAATAATCTTTGGTTGTTTTTTTTTTTTTTTTAAGATTTATTTTATTTACTTGAAAGAGTTACAGAGAGAAAGAGGTCGTCTATCCACTGGTTCATTCACAAATGGCCCTCAGCCAGAGCTGAGCCAATTGAAAACCAGGAACCAGGAGCTTCTCCCAGGTCTCCCACATGGATGCAGGGGCCCAAGGACTTGGCCTATCCTCTACTGCTTTCCCAGATGCATTAGCAGGGAGCTGAATCAGAAGTGGAGCAGCCAGGCCTCAAACTGATGCTCATATGGGATGCTGGTACCACAAGCGATGGCTTTACCTGCTGTACCATAGCACCAGACCTGAATAGCAATAATCTTTTAAAATAATAGGCTTCTTTCTTCTTCTGAATAGAATATTTGATTTATATAGTGTAATATATAGTAATAAAAGTATATTTAGTAATATCGGTTACAATTACAATAATCATTGAATATACATAAAGTTTAAGACAGGTTACCCTGTATAGGACAAATGTAAGATATTTTTATTGTTTTTTGATGGTGTATGCATTTTTGTTTCTATTGGTTCCTATTTTGTTGATACTCATATTGTTCACTGAGACATTTTAAGAATTTATCTGTTGTTTAAACTTGGGAGAACCTTTCTTTATTTTTAAATGTTAGGTTTTAGCAACTCTGAAACTAGCCTAACATTCAAGGTTGCCTAATTATAGGATTCTAATTGTTAGTGAGCAGAATGAACCAGATCTTCTCAACTAAATGCAAATGAACCTCGGGCTACTTTGTTCTTTTTGATATTTAGGAAGGAGAATTATTTCTTTGTTGTGCACTGTTAGCCATATGTGATAGGAGTATTCTAAGAATGGACCCAGTTACTGTGAATAATGTGTAGAAAATCTTTTCTGGGGCTAGTGCTGTGGTGTAACGGGTTAAGCCACCTGTAGCACCAGCATCCTATATGGATGCCAGTTTGAGTCCCGGCTGCTCCACTTCCTATCCAGCTCCCTACTGGTGTACCTGGGAAAGCAGTGGATGATGGCCCAGGGGCTTGGGCACCTGACCCACATGGGAGATCCAAATGGAGCTCCTGGCTCCTGGCTTTCGACTAGCCCAGCTCTTGCTGTTGGGGCCATTTGGAGAGTGAACCAGCAGATGGAAGAATCTCCCCCCCCCACCCCTTTTTCTCTCTCTCTCCCTCCCTCCCTCTCTCTCTCTCCCCCTCCCCCTCTTCCTCTCTCTCTTTCTAGTTCTGCCTTTCAAATAAATAAATAAATCTTAAGAAAATCATTCACTTCTAATAGCTACTCCATAGAATTACTTTTCTGAGTTTTATGTTTTGTTTCATTGTAGTAATGATGGTGTTTCTTAAGTTATTCAACAACTTTATATTTTCTACTGTTCTTCTACTTAAAGGATCCAGATGGGATTATGTGATACAGAATGGTTATTTAAAGTGCATTTTGAAGAATGGGCACTTTGTAAGATACCATCTTTCTAAAATATGTCTATTTTCATAACTGAACTGCAAAACCTGCTGTTTTTCCCAATGCTGAGTCAAGAAGTCTCTAACTCTTCAACTGATCTGAGTAGACCATACAGACCAACCTACACTTTGTTATCTTATCAGATATATATCGGAGCCATTATTCCTCTGGGAGCAGCTGAGAAAGATGGTCGACTGCGTGCAGCTGATGAGCTGATGTGCATTGATGGAATTCCTGTTAAAGGGAAGTCACACAAGCAAGTCTTGGACCTAATGACGACCGCTGCTCGCAATGGCCATGTGTTGTTAACTGTCAGAAGGAAGATCTTCTTTGGAGGTATGTAAACTTTTCCTGCTCTTAAAAGTTAAAAAAATAAAATAAAAAAGACTGAGTCCATTTTCCGTGTGATTTTGCAGGTTGTTTTATTATGTTTAATAGTACATGAGATGATCTATTTGGTGTGTTCCAGGTCTTGTTGTGGAAAGATTTGTAAAGTTAAACAGATCCAGAAATAACACTATCCAAAAAAAAGGATTTGGGGCCTATAAATTAAGATTACATTAACATTTTAATGAATTTTGCCATATTATTTGGAGATGGGAATATTGTTTAGATCTGTTCCTTTAAAATACAAAAATAATTACTAAGTCATACAAAGATATCTCATTAACCAGATATCAGGGCCAGCACTGGGTGTAGAAGGTTAAGCCACCACCTGCAGCACTGGCATCCCATATGGGCACTGGTTCAAGTCTAGGCTGCTCCACTTCCAATCCAGCTCTCTGCTATAGCCTGGAAAAGCAGCAATGGATGACCCAAGTCCTTGGGCCCCTGCACCCACATGGGAGACCTGGATAAAGCTCTTGGCTCCTGGCTTAAGCCTGGCACAGTCTCAGCCGTTGCAACCATTTGAGGTGTGAACCATCAGTTCACTCCTTCTCTCTCTCTATTTCTGCATGTCAAATAAATTAGCAAATAAATAAGCACTTTTTAAAAAAACAAATATAAGAAGATCTTGGATACTGATGAAACTCCAAATTCAAGTAAAGTGAAATGTATCTACCAAAGAAGTTTTGGTAAACAATAACACTTTTCACTGTTTACTTTTTAGTTACTTGAAAGGCATAGTGACAGAGAGAGAGAGAGAGCAAGAGAGATCTTCCATCAGGTGGTTCACTCTCCAAGTGCCCATAATAATAGCCAGGGCTAAGCCAGGCTGAATCTAGTATCCCAGAACTAGCTACCACATCCTAATTTCTCATATGAGTGGTAGGACCCAAGCACTTGAGCTGTCATCCACTGCCTCTCAGGATGCATTACTAGGAAGCTACATCAAAAGCAGATGAGCTGAG
This sequence comes from Lepus europaeus, assembly GCF_033115175.1. Lineage (NCBI taxonomy): Eukaryota > Metazoa > Chordata > Mammalia > Lagomorpha > Leporidae > Lepus > Lepus europaeus. Next base: position 107,605,723 of record NC_084831.1, read on the forward strand.
ATTTGAATTAGCTCTATGATATGGACTAACTTAACCTGCTGCACCATGACACCTGTCCCTGACGTGAGATTTATTGAGTACTTTCTATGTACCAGATACATGGATTATGTATTTCATCTTTACAACACAATGATATAAATTCTACAAATATCTGATTCTATAATTACAGAAAGGTTGACCAAAATTCAGTTATTAATTGCAGAACCCAGGATCTAAATCATTACATTTGTATATGAACTTATCTCACATATCCTCAGTATCTGTGTGATATATACACACACACACACACACACACATATATATGTATATATGTATGTATAAAAGTATATATATATATATATATGTATGTATGAGTACAGACACAGACACAGGTGCAGAGTTTCCAACTCTTACAATTCTATCAAAGAATAAAATTTCTCCAAAAATCGCAGAGATGCATAGATTATAAAGTTAGCTGCCTTTGTAATACTTTAAACATATTCAATGAAATTCTTTTACCATAACCAGTGGTGCAGTGGAGAATATGCAGAACAAGCAAGCACAGTAACACTGGGAGGACAGTAAATAAACTGCAGTGTGAAAGACACTCTGATAGCCATAGTTTCTTTATCCAGTCTTCAGTTGAGGACATTTGGGTTCATTCCATATCCTAGCTATTGTGAACTGAATTGGGGGTGCAGATAACTCTTTCAAATGCTGATTTCATTTTCCTTGGATAAATTCTCAGCAGTGGAATGGCTTGGTCATATGGTAGGTCTATATTCAGATTCTGAGGTATCCCCATACTGTCTTTCACAGTGGCTGTACCAGTTTACAAATTCCCACCAACAGTGGATTAGGCTACCCACATCCTCACCAGCATTTGTTGTTTGTTGATTTCTGTATGAAAGGTGTTCTAACAGGGGTGAGGTGAAACCTCATTGTGGTTTTCATTTACATTTCCCTGACAGCTAGTAATCCTGAGCATTCTTTCTTATGTCTGTTGGCCATTTGAATTTCCTCTTTTGAGAAATATCTGTTTAAGTCATATCTTAACTGGGTTGTTTGTTTTGTTGTTGTATAATTTCTTGATCTCTTTATATATTCTGGTTATTAAACCTTTATCAGTTACATATTTGCAAATAATTTCTCCCATTCAGTTGGTTGCCTCTTCACTTTCTTGAGTGTTTCTTTTGCAGTACAGAGCGTCTCAATTTGATGCAATCCCATTTGTCCATTTTGGCTTTGATTGCCTGTGCCTCTGGGATGTTTTCCAAGAACTCTTTCCCTGTGCCAATATCTTGCAGAGTTCTCCAGTTTCTTTAATAATTTGATGATATCAGGTTGTAGTTTTAGGGTTTTGATCCATTTTGAGTGGATAAAGCCACGACCTGCATTGCCGCATCCCATATGGGTGACAGTTCAAGTCCTGGCTGCTCCACTTCCAATCCAGCTCTCTGCTATGGCCTGGGAAAACAGTAGAAGATGGAGCAAGTCCCCTGCACCCGCATAGGAGACCTAGAAGAAGCTCCAGGTTCCTGACTTCGGATCTGGCCAGCTCCGGCCATTGCTGCCATTTGGGGTGTGAACCAGCAGATGAAAGACCTCTTTCTCTCTCTCACTGCCTCTGCCTTTCTGTAACTCTGACTTTTAATAAATAAATCTTTTTTTAAAAATGGGGTTCTGTAGTTTTGATTGCAACATCCAAAGTAAAGGCCTGCCTGTCTTAGGAAATAGTTGGGCCTTTAGAGTTGAATATAAATTTTAATGCACTGTCACTAGTTTAGTTGTGCCGAAGTTGGAACATAAATACTTACAGTAAAAACATGATGTTACACCACCTACAAGTTGGCTCTTCCCTGGAAAGCATCACGAAGAAGTGTCATAATAGAATGATTATTTTTGAGGCATCTTTGCTAATTTGTTCTGTCCATACATCATGCCAAACAGATCCTTTATTTTTAATAATGACTGAGTATTGGTAGCATTTTGGTGAGATGCTAAAATGTATTTAAAATTCTATAAGTTTTAAAGGGCATGTTTGGTGCAATAGTTAAGTTGCCACTTGGGACACCCTGCATCCCATGGTTCGAGTCCCCTCTGCTCCACTTCCAGTCCAGCTTCCTGCTAATGCACATCCTGGGAGATAGCAAATGATGGCTGAAACCCTGGGGTCCCTACCACTGATGTGGGGAACCCAGATGGAGTTCCAGGCTCGTGGTTTCAGCCTTTGCTCAGCCCTGAGTGTTGTGGGCATTTGGGAATCGAATCAGAAAATAGAAGATCTCTTTGTGTGTCTGTGTCCCTGCCTTTCAAATAAAATGAAAAAAAAAAAAAAAAAAGTAAATAACTTTGAAAAAAAATAAAACTATGTCCTTAAAAAAAATCTATAGGCCGGTGTTGTGCAGCAGATTACCACCTATGACACTCAATAATCCCATTTGGGGAGTACCAGTTTGAGTCTTGGTTGCTCCAATAATATAACTGGGAAAGCAACAGCAGATGTTCCAAATACTGGGCCTCTGCCTCCTACATGGAAGGCCCAGATGGAGTTCTAGGGTCCTGGCTTCAACCTGGCCCTGTCCTGGTCACTGTGGCCATTTGGAGAGTGAACCAGTGGATGGAAGATTTCTTTTTCTCTCTGTCTCTCCCTCTCTCTGCCTTTTAAATAAGTAAAATAAATTTAAAAAATAAACTTTGAGCCAAGGGACTTTATTAATAAGTATTCTTCAACCACAGTGTGTTGTGGTGGTTGTTAGTGATGTGTGACCAAATTATCACAAAATTTGCCTTTAAAAAAAAAATCAGGACAAAGTTTCATCATTCTCAAATCCTGTTATTATCCTTGAATAACAGGAAAACAATATGTTCTACTCCTTTGAGGACTATTCCTTATGACCTTATAATGCAAAAGAGAGTTTGGCTTGTGTGGACAGCTTGTTACGGGAAAACTGCTAATGATGTGCTCGTCTAATATCAGCCAGGAAACCTCACCTGAAATGCACATTGTGAAAGGCATTTTGTAGATGGTCAATGTTATAATGGAGCAGCATGTCTGCCCTGATGCTTTGACCTCCCAGACATCAGTGAGTTTCAGTCAGTGAACTAAAACATTGTAAAGTTGATTTAAAAAGAAAGCTTACAGGGACCGGTGTTGTAGCATAGCTGGTAAAACCACCGCTTGCAATGCCAGCATCCCAGACAGATGCCAATTCTAGTCTTGGGTACTCCACTTCTAATTCAGTTCCCTCTTAATGGCCTGGGAAAAGCAGCAAAAGATGGCCCAAGTGTTTGGGACCGTGCCACACCCAATTGGAGACCCAAATGAAGCCGCTGACTCCCGGCTTTGGCCTCCAGATCAGCCATTGCCGCTCTCTGAGGAATGAACCAACCAATGGAAGATTCTCTCTCTCTCTCTCTACCTCTACCTCTACCTCTACCTCTACCTCTACCTCTACCTCTCCCTGTAACTCTTTCAAATAAATAAATATTTAGAAATAAAATAAGAAAGCTGGGAGGGAGGGAGGTTGGAGGGGGGAGCCACAACAATACAAAAGTTGCACTTTGTAAATTCACATTTATTAAATAAAAAACAAACAACAAAAAAAAAGAAAGCTTACTGCATTGTTCATTGTTTCTATTTTTGTTAAAATGATTGGTCAAGGTGACAAACCTTGTGGAATTCTCTAAAACAATTTCAAGAAGAATTTTTTAATTGTCAGATCTTACAAGTTTAAAAAACTTCTTTAAACTGAAATAATATTAGAGCATGAGTATTTTTCCAGTTATGTACTTTCAGTATTTACAAAGTCAAATGCATGCTGCTGCATGTATCTGCACTCACGCTAGGCCCTAAGTTCACAGAAAAGGCTGCTTTTCTATTCTTTGTGTCATTAGAAACTGAATTTTCTTGAGAGGTTTTGTACAAAAACACTTTAGTTACCAAAATTTATATTGCTCCAGAAATACCAAAATATTTCATGTGTATTACATGACAAAAAAGTGTCATGTTTATTTCAGAGAAACAGTCTGAGGATGACAGCTCTCAAGCCTTCCTCTCAGCACAGAATGGATCTCCTCGCCTGAACAGAGCAGACCTTGTCCCAGCCAGGCCTGCTCCCCAAGAGGCCTATGATGTCGTCTTGCAAAGAAAAGAAAATGAAGGATTTGGCTTTGTCATCCTCACCTCCAAAAACAAACCCCCTCCAGGAGGTAAGAGCTGTGGGATCCTATCCTCTCCCTCTGCCAAGGTCTGTTTTCTGTGCCTCCCTCTGGAGATTGGGAAACTAATTAGCAACTTTGTATAAATTGCCCTAGAGACTTACTTTTTAGTGGGGTGTGTGTGTGTGTGTGTGTGTGATTTTAAGTGACTTAAACCAAACCTTTTGGGTTTCAGGTTTACCTTTCATCTCAGATTCCATGAAATGTCTCGTTAATTCAGTTTGCCTCAAGGTTATCCTAAGTATGTCAGGGACATGACTGAATGGACTTGGTGAAAGAATGCTGACTTCTTTTAAATATAGGGGCATAGGTTTTTTTAAATTCGGAGAAATCATGTATGTAGAAATGACCTAAATACTAAAAACAATTGAGAAAAACACATTAATAGAAAAGTCTCATCCCAAATAAGTCTTGAATAGGTTTTTCATGTCATTCAATAGTATTTGCTATATTCTGCTATAAAATGCCCTGTTGAATGATACGAAACAATCCTACCCTTCACAAATGTTTCAATGAAAAGTCAAAAATTTGTCAGAACTTTCAAAACTAAATATCTTGAACCACACTCAAGAGAACTTTCTCATCTGGGAGGAATAAATATTCTGTCAGTTCTTTCAACAAAGAAAAGAATACATCTGGCAGGTTCAGAGCTGTTGTGATTCAGCAAATGAAGCATTTGTCTTATCTTGATGTTTCTAAGAAATAATAATCTTTAAATATTATTATAAAATCTACTCTATAAGGTGAGAACCAACCAGCACATTGATATTTATATATTACGCTTCTCTGATAACTTTATTTTTCCAAGTCAAATGGTAAAAGTCTTTGATCACATGAAAATATCCCCTTGCCTTTCCCAGTAGATATGACTGTATCTCGGAGTGGTGAGAACCTTTTAGACTAGATGATTATTAAAACTCTAGTTAAAAAAGAAATCATTTCCAGGAAAGTATTGTACACCAAACTAATTTGCAAAAACTCTTGCTAAAATTATTACAGGTGTATAAAGGAAGAAGATTCTGTGACATGGATGAATTATTGCTATAGTATCAGGTCACTGCTCACTGATACTAGTTTCATTTTCCAAAAGCAGTTGCTATGGTAACACTTGGAACTGGAACTGTCACCAATGCTGTGAGGATGATTATGTGGCCTGTGTCAGAAAAATGAAAGAAAAGCAGCTTTTAGGTGGTTTTCATGCTGTATCATTGGAAATCAGTATTTCCAGAGACAACCATTAAGGATCATCATATTGTCATTCTAATACCTTACAATAATCCTAGACAATCAAATTAACAAAATTTGTAAAAGATTATTCCTCAGTGTGATGGAGACTAACCACTTTGTGTAGTGAAGATGTTCCCTTTCTGGCATTACAGAAATTAGGGAAGTAGTTTAGAGGAATTCAGTAAAATAAGCTGCAAGCTTAAATATGTTTAAACATTTTTATGTTTGCTTATATTTCAAATTTTAATATAGTAAATTTATTTCCTTTATGTATTCATGTATATTTAAACATTTTAAGTATTTTTAGTTATTTGCTTAATAGCATCTTACTATTTTGATGGCTTTGCCTGCATACATGTAGATCTCTGTATAAGGCAGTGTCATTAAGTGTTGGGTTCTGTAATAGACAAACTTGGATTTGACCTTGCTTATATCTTTAAATAGCTGTCTGATCTTGGGAAAATTACCCTCCAAAAGCTCCATTTTCCTCTGTAAATGTGGGTGATAACACTCCCTGCCTCTCATAAGGGTGAGCATCAAACAAGATAATGGTGTGCAGCCTTTGGGCCAGATTTCCAGTCCTCTTAGCTTCTGTTGCCTGCTAGAGCTTCTGCTGCCATTGTTGTCATCATCATTAATTAGAAAATTGCCACTCTCTTGACCTTTTTTTTTAAAAAAAAAAAAAAGCTTTAAAGTTTATCAATACTTAATAATGAGATGGGAAAGAAAGCCCGATTAAAATGTAAGATGTAAAATTAAAATGTAAAATGACAGGAAATGAGTGTTTGCAGCCCATTAATTATCAACATAAATCGTAATTTAGACTTAAGATTGTTGGTGAATTTTATATAAAGTACTTGATATTTTCACTCATGATGTAAAACCAGAATTTGTAATTTTACTGAAATGCTAATGAATAATTTCTCCCAACACTGTGCCCTATAAGCATTCTCCCTGGACCTCCATCCATCTTGTGGATAGAAGAAGGGTCCTGGCATGAGCATGGATGAGGAGCCATCAGTCAGACAGTAGTCACTGCAAACTGCAAAGGTTTTGTATAGAAAGGCGTTAGCACAGGTGAAAAGGCAGGAAACCTGTCTGTCAGAATAGATCATTCTTTATGGGTCTTGACTGAGCTCTGCTCAACATAGTTTACTTTTTTCTTCTAATGTATTTTTTTAAAGATTTATTTCTTTATTTGAAAGTCAGAGTTGCAGAGAGGTAGAGTCACAGAGAGAGTAAGAGAGAGAGGGAGAGGTCTTCCATCCGCTGGTTCACTCCCCAAATGGCAGCAATGGCCAAAGCTGAGCCAATCAAAAGCCAGGAGCCTCTTCCAGGCTTCCCATATGGGTACAGGGGGCAAGTGCTTGGGTCATCTTCTGCTGCTTTCCCAGGTGCATTACCAGGGAGCTAGATGAGAAGTGGAGCAGCCTAATCGTATGTATTTTCTGACGACATATGCCACAGGAAGAATTCCTCATAGCATCTTTAGTTGTGAAATTCTGAGATTCTCTACTGAGAAGCAGGGATCCAAATCCGCATCCCCCCCATGTGTCTGAATCAGGTGGGGAATGTCCAGCCCACGGGCCATATCTGCAAAACCATTTGGTCTGCTCCACCAAGGCCTCCACAGGCGGGAGGACTCAAAATTCAGTAAGTCACAGTGCATAATGAGTGGCACCAGCATCCCATATGGACACTGGTTCGAATTCCAGCTGCTCCCTGCTAATGCTCCTGGGAAAGCAGTGGAGCATGGCCCAAGTCCTTGGCCCTTGCACCCACATGGGAAACCCAGATGGAGCTCTCAGCTCCTGGCTTCAGACCAGCCCAGCTCTAACCATTGTGGCCATTTGGGGAGTGAACCAGCTGATGGAAGATCTCTCTGTCTCTCCCACTCTCTCTCTGTAACTCTGCCTTTCAAATGAATAAATAAATCTTTTTTAAATATTCAGTAAGTCTATAGCAGGCTAATTTTTAGTTTGATCATTTTGTGTGGCTCACGAATGATTTTGTAAATATCTAAATGGCCCTTGGCAGAAAAAAGGTTCCCCATCCCTGGTAGGGCCGCTGGACCTGAGCTCTCAGACAAGGCCTCTATTAAAGTGGGAAAGAACTTGGCTAGTTTTTGCTTTCAGTGCTTTTCAGAGCTTTTAGTGCTGCTCTTTCTTGTGATACAATTTTCAGTCCTTGAAAAGGGGACATTTCCAGTTACTGTGTTTCTTTTCCTGAAAAGAAATGCAGTAAAGTGATCTCAGCAGCTGGACAGCCAGGCTGTGAGGCAGATTTCAGTCACAAACGAATGAAGATGGGTATCTTGGCTTTATAGCGAAGGCCTGGAGACCTTGTATACCAACAAAAACAAGACAGGACTTCTGGCTTTTCCATAACTGTGTATCCTCTAAGGGGTTACCTTGAAAAATTTCCTATTCCATTTTAAAAATATCCAGAAGTTATCTCTCTGCTAGTCTGTGTAATGTCTTTAACCATTTTGATGGTACCACTAAAAATGCCAACACAGTAACAACCTATAGTTTTACCCTCCCTCACCCAGACAACTAAGGCCTTGAAGTTGTGTGTTACCATTTGTTAATCCCTTCTTACCATATTGCTCTCAAGGTGGAAGGGAATCACCGAGACTTCAGAGCTTAATCATGTTTGATGCTTTCCCAAGACTGAACAGACTCCTTTTAATGAACCAGGGAGCTGGAACATTTTTTTTTTTTTTCTAGAATAAACACTGTTTATAAGTAAATCTTTTCTAAGAAGAAGAAAAACTGTGATATTGATTTAGAAGGGTACCAGAGGGCCACCGTGCAATTTGCCATATAGTTCTGATGTGCTACCTGTTTTACCACTAGCAAATCGGCTCATGATGCCAACGCAGGACATGGCCCAACGTGCACTGACATTTTTCTAATTGCTTTGTTTGTAAGGAAAATGGAATTTTTAGTATTTGACATAATTCTGAGCTAAAAGGCACTTGCTTCCAGTATTACCTTCCTCTATTTTAAGGTAAAAATCTCCCACTCTATAATCCTAGAAGAACCAAGGCACTGTCGTCTGTAGAGACATAAATCATGGTAAAGAATAATTTTTCTTATCCAAATGAAGGTCTTTTAAAAAATCCCTGAGGCCAGCACTATGGTGCAGTTGGTTAAGCCACAGCCTGCAGCACTGGCATCCCATGTGGGCTCTAGTTCAAGTTCCAGATGCTCCTTTTCTAATCCCGCTCCCTGCTAGTGCACCTAGGAAAGCAGTGGAGGATGGCCCAAGTCTTTGGGCCCCTGCACCCACGTGGGAGACCCTGAAGAAGCTCCTGGCTTCTGGCTTCAGCCTGGCCCAGCTCCGGTTTTAGTAGCCATTTGGGGAATGAGCCAGTGGATAGAAGATCTTTCTCTGTCTCTCCTCTCTCTGTGTAACTGTTTTCAAGTAAATAAAAATATGTTTTAAAAAAATCCTTAATATACTCCAAGATATGATTCAGAAACACTGGCAAGGAGCATGTTTTACTAAGGAAATTAAATACAATTCACAGTGCCATCTAAAAATATTAATTCATATCAATCAGTAGTCAGCAGGAGTCCAAATGTCCAATAAGTTTACTAATCTCAACTAGGAAATTCTCAGAGAACATAAAAAGAGCATTTGTGTTGGGACACAAATGTTCCTTGTTGCATGGTGGAAGGTATTTTGTTTGACAAAATGTCCTGAATGCCCAAGAACTGATTTGAAGCTAAAGTAATAGCAAGGTGTCTTAAAAATTAGTCTAGGAAAGCCCTTACCATTATGGCTAAAGATACAATAGAGTTGCAGAGTCTTTGCAAATGTATTAGACTCAGACTTATGCATTCAGGGTAGAACTTTACCCATGAGCCAAGTAGTCTTAATGTTGAACATTTAATATTCTAGTTCTACTCAGCTTTTGAATTTTAAAACACCCAAGGCACAAATAGAATTAATTTTTATGTAGACCAAAGTATGGTTCATTTTAATGATTTTTTAAGACTTATTTATTTATTTGAAAGTCAGAGTTACACAGAGAGAGAAGGAGAGGCAGAGAGAGAGAGAGGTCTTCCATCCAATGGTTCACTCCCCAGTTGGCCACAACAGCCCCAGCTGGGCCGGTCTGAAGCCAGGAGCCAGGAGCTTCTTCCCGGTGTCCCACGTGGGTACAGGAGCCCAAGGATTTGGGCCATCCTCCACTGCTTTCCCAGGCCATAGCAGAGAGCTGGATTGGAAGTGGAGCAAGCCAGGTCTCGAACCGGCACCCCTATGGGATGCCAGTGCATCAGGCCAGGCTGTTAACTCACTGCGCCACAGTGCCAGCCCCTATTTTAATGATTAATCATTTCACTATACCTCAATTTCTAACCATTATCTACTGAGCCCTAAACTTGAGTTGGTTCCTTGTGAGAATAATTGTCCTCCCAACATAACCAGAGGTAGTCTCAGTTCTAAAATAGCTAAAAACTTGATACAGCCAAAGTGGCTAACAGTGAACGAGATCTAAGATCAATGAGATCAGTAGCCCTTAAACAGGGTAATTCAGATGATGATACAAAAATTGAAAAAATTTTCTGGTAAGTGGAAAATAACAAATTTATTTTTTATGACTACAACTGTGTAAAGGTTATCTGTGATTATGATTAAAAAGTAGATGATATGAAAATAGTTGCATTTGGAAAGCTTGATGACATGTGATCTTTTCTGCCATATTATAAAGGATTTTCTATTATGATGTTGAATTTTGAAGTGATGGTAATGGTAAATTCAGTACTGCTAGATACATAATTGAAAAAGAGTAAAATGTCTCTCTCCCTAGTTATTCCTCATAAAATTGGCCGAGTCATAGAAGGAAGTCCAGCTGATCACTGTGGAAAGCTGAAAGTTGGAGATCATATCTCTGCAGTGAATGGGCAGTCCATTATTGAACTGTCCCATGATAACATTGTTCAGCTGATCAAAGATGCCGGTGTCACTGTCACACTCACGGTCATTGCTGAAGAAGGTAAGGAGCTGAAAGTTCTGCCTCTCCCAAGCCGACATGAGGGGCATGGAGCCCGCAGAAGGCAACAGCCACCTTCAGCATTGCCAGGATCACTGCAGTGACAGAGCTGTGTGTATACCCTGGAGGCTTATTCTTTGCCTCTCCCATTTAACAACCTTAAAAGACAGTTTATTTTAAAGTTATCAGCAGCTCAAGAAAAATAATGCAGCTAGTGAGTGGTGGTCATTTGTTTATGTGCCAGAGAAGCCAGCACCCAGAAATGAAGGAGATTGGTCATACTTTTCAGATCTTATTTTCTTAAAATAACGTCTTGAGTCTTTGCCTCAGTGACAGGAAATCCTTTAAACAGTTCAAAGAAAGTCACTGTTAGCATCAACCATTTTATGTCATGCCCGTGCCAGGGTGTGCCTTTCCTGCCAGAGGGCAGGGCTTTGTTCTGGGCAGCTGCTTTTGAACAGGAGAAAGGGGAGTGGGCAGGAATGGCTGGTTAGTAGGGCATACAGCGCAAACTGGCAGCCAGGGGGTCTTACAGACACACTTAGTGTCTTGCCTTGCTTTGAGACTCCCTTTTGATCATGAGGAATTTCTAATTATGAACTATTTTGAACTAATTCATGTACTTTGTTTATGAATTGTAAGGTAATTATGGTGTAGTGCTTACTTACTTTTCCTGGTTTTGCAAAACAAGGATTAAAGATAAAAATGTACATAACTGCTTATATACACAGGGTTCATTTGATAATAACTGTCATTGCTTTACCTGCATGACTGGCTGCCTCATTCAGGTCTTTACTTAAAACTCAATCCCTAAGAAAATAATAACATATAGGAGGCACCTGGCTACCTGACACAGGCACTGCCCTAAATCCCTTACATGTACTAACTCATGTGGTACAGTAATCCCATTCTTGCAGTTGAGGAAGCTGGGTCACAGAGCAGTAAAGAATTTGCCTATGATCATAAGACCAGTTACCAACAGAAATAGTATCTGAATCAGGAAAGGCGTTGTGGCTCTAGACTCTGTATTTTGCACTGATGTGCTCTCCTAGCTGTGGTGTCTAGCCCGCTCCCTGCCTGCTCCAGTACTCCTGTAATCCCTTGCCCTGCTTTACTAGTTCTTTCATTGCACTTATATGTGAGACTGTTTATTGTTTGTATTATCTATCTCCCTGGCTGTTAGAATGCAAAGCCATAGGATTCATACAGTTGGATGTTTTATAGAGCAATGTTAGGCACTTAGCAAATGTTCAATAAAATGTTTTTGAAAGAAAAATGTCAAAAAAACTTTTTGAATGTTACCTGTGATTTAGGTCAGATTGTTTTTATTTCAATTTCTATTCCATGGTCTCCACAACCCACATTCTACTCTTGGCATTTGTTCTGTGGCCCACAGAGAAAAGCAGGCCTTAGTTGCCATTTCAGGGTTGTTCTGAGAACAAGGTATGTAGTTCGCTTGCGTATCACCACGCCTGGCAATAGGCACTACGTGACAGAAGCAGCTACCGGAGTGGCACTAAAGGTAGCGTAGATAAGTCAAACCATCTGTAGAAAAGGACCAGTGATATTTTTCCCAAGTCCATCTCAGTGCAGTGTTACTGAGATAAATAAAAATGAAGAAAGTTTTTAAAAAACAAAGCTGTCCTGTCAGGTTGTTATAAAATTATCTAAGTACATGCTCTTAGTAGCTATACCTGTCCTGTTGCTAACTGGCCCACACTTTGAGTAGCTTTGGGATAGTTTAGTAGGAAAAAGGAGAGAGAGATCATTTATTTCTCTTAGTATATTTTGTTCCAGTATTACCATTTATTGTTTGGTGTTTTCTCTAAAAGTTTATCCAGAATTGCTCATCATTTTTTATTTTTTTAAAGGAAAACATTTTTAAAAGATATTTATTTATTTAAAAGGCAGAGTTATAGAGAGAAAGAGAGAGACAAGGAGAGAGACCTTCCATCTGCTGATTCACTCGCCAGCTGGCTGTATTGGCCAGGACTGGGCCAGGCAGAAACCCAGAGCTTCTTCTAGATCCCCGACATGGGTAATAGGGTCCAGGCACTTCAGCCATCTCCACTCTTCTCCTGGATGCAGTAGCAGGGAGCTGGATTGGAAATGGAGCAGCTAACATTCAAACCAGCGCCAATATGGGATGCTGGCATTGCAGAGATGGCTGCTAACCCACTGCACCACAACACTGGCCCCTTGCTTATCACTGTGCTTGCAGTAAAAATTTCCTTTGACATCTGGCCCAAATACTTCAGAACAGACTCAAGATTCCCTGTTTAAATGTTTATTTATTTATTTGAGAGGAGTCACTACAGACAGAGAGGAGAGAGAGGTCTTCCTTCCGATGGTTCATTCCCCAAAAAGCTGCAATGGTCAGAGCTAGGCAGATCCGAAGCCAGGAGCTTCTTCCAGGTCTCCCACGTGGGTGCAGGAGCCCAAGCAGTTGAACATCTTCCACTGATTTCCCAGGCCATCAGCAGGGAACTGAATAGGAAGTGGAGCAGCCGAGACTCGAACTAGCGCCCATACAGGAAGCTGGCATTGCAGGCAGAGGCTTAACCTTCTACACCACAGCTCCGGCCCCAAGCTTCCTTGTTTAACTGAGTCACTGTCCAGGAGAGATAGAAGGGGAGGAGACTCCCCAGCAATGCATGCTTAGAGTACATATGCAGTCATGGCTTCTTTAAATGCGATCACATTTGAGACATAAAGTCACACTTCAGTAACTACACATTATTTAATTATACTCAGGTTTTTTGCCAAACTGAAAACATTGAGAATCTCTCACATTTCTTAGGAAAAAATTAAAAGTATCCCTTCTAGCCAAAAAAAATCTCATTCGTGGAATTTGTAAGTCTTCCAGGTTTCTCATTGAATTAAGTATTAAATCTATCCACTACATTAAAGAGTCAGATGACTCTTTGTAGCTATAAAGATGTTTTTAGAAATACCACATTCAGATCACATACCAGAGGTGCATTGCTTTCCATCGGATATGCTCCCCTGTTCTCCTGTCACTATTAACAGGTGAAAGTTACCTGGAGAAGAAACAACTATTCCTCCATCCTTCCCCCCCCACCCTGCCCCACCCCACATGCTCCATACTGCTTAATATTTGTACTGTTTTGCCAAGGAAATAGCAGGTTAAGGGTCATGTCTCATATACGACCCTTAGGACGATCTCTGCCTCATGGCATGCCCCACAGCACTAATACCTTTTTTGTCATTATGGTGTCTTGTTCTAAAGAATAAAACATAAGGTGACTCTGTCTAGTATTTCTGCTTTCCTGCGAAGAAAATTATTTTCTATTTGAAAGGCAGAGTTAAACAGAGAGGGTGGGGGAAAGAGAGAGAGAGGGGGAGAATCGAGATCTTCCATTTGCTGGTTCACTCCCTAAACGGCCCACAACAGCCTGGGCTGAGCCAGGCCAAACCCAGGAACCAGGAATCCCATCTGAATCTCCCACATGGGTGCAGGGTCCCAAAGCCATCCACTGCTGCCTTCCCAGTCACATGAGGAGGGAGCTGGATTAGAAGTGGAACATCTGGGACTTGAGCTGCTGCTCATATGGGATATCAGCAGTGGCTTACCTGCTGTGCCACAGCACTGCTCCTTGAAGCATCTTTTAGATTACACTTTTTTCAAAATTAATTATTTTTGTTAGATCTTATTCATTTTAGTGAATAAGCCATTCCTGAAGGCTACCAAGCATTCATATTGGAATGATTCTGGCAATGTTGACAATTTTGTTTTGAGTTCCTATTTAAATATTTACCTGTTTATTCCCACTTGTTTCCATTTCCCACTCACTTCTGTCCCCGCTGCCATTGGCAACCATAAGTTTTATGTGTCACACTTTATTTGTATGTCCTTTTTTAAAATTTATTGACTTGAGAAACAAAGAGCCTGATGGGTCTACACTGGCGGGCAGCTAGAATCAAGAGTTGGAGCCAGGCATCAGACTCAGGCACTCTGATATGAAATGTGGGCATTTTACCTGCTAAACCAAGCACCACTCGTTTTAAAATACAGTTTTTGGTGTACACCATCTTCTTCATCCATCACTGCTGCCTCCTTCTGCCACTCCTGGTGCTCTTTCAGTGTGGACCTGGTACCTCTTTTGTGAGTGCCAGCTGAGGAGACTGGTGCTTGCCATGGCCGACAAAAAGCCCAAGGAAGGAGTCAAGACTGAGAACAGCAATGATATTCATTTGCAGGTCAGGGGGCAGGATGGTTCTGTGGTGTGGTTTAAGAAGAGGCATACACCACTTAGGAAACTAATGGAAGCCTATTATGAACAACAGGGTTTGTCAGTGAGGTAGATCAGATTTCTGATTGGACTGAATCAGACACATGTACACAGCTGGAACTGGAAGATGCAGGTACACTTGATGTGTTCCAGCCCCAGACAGGAGGTATCTGCTAAGAAGGGAACCTACTACTTTACTCCAAAGCTCTGTTCTTACAGACCCAGAATACACTCTTCATTAGAAAACTGCAAGTTGGTTTCATCATGTCCTGACTACTACAGTACAGTTTGCTCTATTTCATCTTCCTCTTCCCCATTCCTTTATTCCTGGTGTATGTGCACACGCATATTGCAGTTTTTCTTTTCTTTCTCTCTCTCTCTTTTTTAACTAAATGGCCAATGATATGTTTTGATTTACATCAATTGGAGATGGAATGGGGAAAAATACTGGTTCTGTGAAAATATCCCCTTTCTTCATTAGTGGAACACTCATTCAGCTCTTATTTTTTTAAGAGATTTATTTATTTATTTATTTATTTATTTATTTATTTGAAAAGCAGAGTTACAGAGAGGCAGAGGCATAGAGAGAAAGAGGGGTCTTGTATCTGCTGGTTCACTCCCCAAAGGCCACAACAGCAAGAGCTGTGCCTGTCTGAAGCCAGGAGCCTAGAGCTTCTTCAGAGTCTCCCATGCAGGTGCAGGGGCCCAAGAACTTGGGCCATCTTCTGCTGCTTTCCCAGGCCACAGCAGAGAGCTGGATCAGAACTGGAGCAGCCGGGACTCAAATCAGCACCCATATGGGATGCCAGCACTGCAGGCAGTGGCTTTCCCTGCTCCGCCACAGTGCCGGCCCCTCATTCAGCTCTTATCTTATATTTAAGTAAATTATTTTGCTCTCACAGTTTTAACAAAAACAACAACATAAAAATCCTTGCATACCTTGTTTGAATCGAGAACTTTAATGTTTTTTATTTATCATTGTAAAACCAAGGACAGTTTTATAGGTATTTTTATATGTAGCTGTTACATTTAGGGTAATCTTTCTTTTAAGTAGGGGTAAATTACTTTAAAAAAAATGAATACTAGATAGTTTTCCCTTCAAATCAAGCATCTTGTTTAAATAAACTTATTGTTTAAAAAAATAAAGTTTTTGCCATGTGTTCGCATGATTTTTAAGTTATAGGAATATATTGTATTAGATTTTATGCTTTTTTCAAATATTCTCATTTATTTACTTGAAAGATACAGAGACAGAGATCTGGTTCTCTCCTCAAATGTCCACAACGGCTGTGGCTGAGCCAGGCCAAAGCCAGGAACCAGGAACACAATACAGGTCTCTTATGTGGATAGCAAGGACCCAACTACTTGAGCCATCACCTGCTGCCTCACAGTATGCATATCAGAGGAAGCTGGGATCAGGAGCATAGCCAGAACGCAACCCAGGCCCTCTATTACGCACTTGGGCATCTCAAGGGGCCTCTTCCCCACTACACCCAATGCCCACTTCTATACTGGATTTTTTTCTACAAACTATGTATTTTCATTATTTTTCTAAGTATTGTTTTACTTTTCTAGGGTCCAATTCAGGATTACTCATGGCATGCCTCCTTGTCAGTTCTTTTTAATTGAGACACGATTCGTATATTATAAAATTCATTATTCTAACCTGTACAATTCAACAGTTTTTAGCATAGTCACAAGATTGTGCAACCATTACTAATAATTCCGTAATATTTTAACCAGTTCCCCTCTTAAAAAAAAGAACCCCAGACCCATTAAAAGTCATTTCTTGGAGCCGGCACTGTGGCATAGCAGGTAAAGCTGCCGCCTGCAGTGCCAGTATCCCATATGGAGCTGGTTCGACTCCCGGCTACTCCACTTCTGATCCAGCTCTGGCCTGGGAAAGCAGTAGAAGATGGCCAAAATCCTTGGGCCCCTGCACCCGTGTGGGAGACCCGGAAGAAGCTCCTGGCTCCTAGAGCTAGTTGGGGAGTAAACCAACAGATGGAAGATTTCCCTCTCTCTCTCTCTCTGTCTCTCCTCCTCTCTGCGTAACTCTTTCAAATAAATAAATAATTCTTGAAAAAAAAAAAAAAGAAAAAGTCATTTCCCATTCTCCTCAAACCTCTATCCCTTGGCAACCAGGATTCGAATTTGTATGTCTGCAGACTGGCTGACCCATTCATTCAAATACACCATGTGACTTTTTGTGTCTGCCATCTGTCACTTAGCACAATGTTTTCAAGTTTGCCTTTGTCGTAGCATGTATAAGTACGTCATTCCTTTTTGTGCCTAATGAATAATGTTGCATTATGTAGTCATACATTTTGCTTACCTGTTCATCATGTGTTTCCACTTTTTTACTGCTGCGAGTAATGCTGCTATGAACACTGGCATAGGAGGTTTTTGTATTGATGGATGATTTCATTTTTCTTGGGAATATTATAGTTAGGAGTGGGATTGTGGGGTTGTATGGTAACTCCAGTTAACTCTTTGAGGAACTGCCAAATTGTTTTCCACAGCAGATGTACCATTTTACATTCCCACCTGCAATGTATGAGAGTTCCAGTCTCTACATTCTTGACAACACTTATGTTTACTGGGTCTATTTGTTTCTCTAGCCATTCCAATGAGTATGAGGTGGTATCTCATTGATATCCTTATGATGACTGAAGACATTGAGCATCTTTTATGTGCTGATTGGCCATTTGTGTCTCTTCTTTGGGGAAATGTTTGTTCAATTCCTTTGCCCATTTATAACTTTATTATTGAATTGTAAAATTTCTATATGCT
Organism: Lepus europaeus; assembly: GCF_033115175.1. Taxonomy (NCBI): domain Eukaryota; kingdom Metazoa; phylum Chordata; class Mammalia; order Lagomorpha; family Leporidae; genus Lepus; species Lepus europaeus. The sequence continues at coordinate 107,623,201 of NC_084831.1, forward strand.
GAATACTAGACCTTTCTCAGATACAGCAGGCTTCAAAAAGTTCATGGGAAATATTTACTATGGCTTTCAAAAATTTTGGCAACAAAATAAATTTAATTTTTAATTCCATTTCTCCATTAACTCTTTGCAGAGCCCTCTTATATTTACGGTTTTAAGTATTCTCCATGCTGTAGTTCTCTTTCTACTTTTTCAATGTTATCCTTCAATACACAAAATTTTTAATATTGCTGAAATCTTATTCTTATATTTTTGCCTCAGTATCATAGCATCACATGTTTTTAATATTTACCCAAATAGCTGAATGAACATAGTTGATTGCTTTTAACTGCTTGACGTTTTTTTTTTTTTTAAGGATTTACTTTATTTATTTGAAAGACAGAGGTTACAGGGGGAGAGAGAGAGAGAGAGAAAGAGGGGTCTTCCATCTGCTGGTTCACTCCCCAAATGGCTGCAATGGCCCAAGCTGAGCCAATCCAAAGCTAGGAGCCAGGAGCTTCTTCCAGGTCTCCCATGTGGGTGCAGGAGCCCAAGGACTTGGGCCATCCTCTGCTGCTTTCCCAGACACATTAGCAGGTAGCTGGATTGGAAATGGAACAGCTGGCAGGCCAGGGCTTTAACCTACTCTGCCACAGCACTGGCTCCTTGACAGTTTTCTATAATGTATATTTATCACCTGTTACTTGCCCACTTCTGCACACTGCCTCTAACTCCACAATATCACAAACAATCCTGTAATACATATCCTCATACCTACCTTATAAAACAGTGTGGAAATTTCTGAGCATAAAATTGCTTGATGCAGACAGTACACAGGTGCTAATTGACTCAGGACTCTCAGGCTGTTTTCTATAACTGCTGCATCCATCTGTACTTGGACCTGCAAAACATTTCCTGCACCTTTCCATCCTGGCCTGCAGTTGACATTATCACCTTTCAGATTTGTTAGTCATCTCATTGTTACTTAATTTTGATTGTTCTTATTATCCATGAATTTAAGTATCTCTTCATATGCTTGAGTTTTTTCCCTGTAAATTGCATGTTCATGTCCTTTACACATGTTTGTTATAAGAATTCTGTTTTTTCTGATTGATATTTAGGGCTGCATTGTGAATTATTTAGGCATTAGTCCGATTTTTTTTTAGTTAATTTCATTTCTTTTTAGAAATAATTAACTTTAAAGAAGTACCCAAGAATGATACATCTTTTGGGAGCACTTAGACATAGTTATAATACAACTCTTTGAGGACAGAGGTCATGCACTGGAAGTTAGTGCACAGTGACTCTTGTTGTTAATTTAACAATTAAGACTCTTATGTATGACATCAGTAATCACCTGAGGATCTTGACATGAGCTGCCTAGGCTATGGAAACCTTTTGAATCAACAAACTGTCAGTATTTAGAAAAGACCATAAGCAAAGTCGAAGTTCTCTTCTCCCTTCGGAGAGAAGTACTTCCTTCTTTGATTAATACTTCTTTCCAGTACGGTCTCACCCACTGAGGTCATTTATGTAAGATATTTTTTGCCATAGTGTCTTGACTTTCCATACCTGAAATGCTCATGTGGAATTTTCAGCCTTAAGGGATGATCTGAGGTCAGAGTGCTATTTAAAGTGATTGTCATTCTGTGAGTCTGCTATGTGGACTGCTTCCCATGTTGGAGCATTCACTCCTTTTTAATTCTAGCTATTATTATTACCAGACCCTTAATCCTATCCATATGATCACTTTAACACTTCACATGCTATTTTTATCACCCAGCTTAAGGAGGTTTGGTGTCCCATGGCAAGTTTTTAAGCTGTACCCTTAGAAGTAAGTCTGTGGGAATGTATGTAGAACTAAACAGATTTACAGTTACAAACTTCATACACTACATAATTACAACTTTAGGAACATGGTGATTCTTCCCACCATGTCCACCCGTCCACTTATACTCCCAAGCCCTCTTGCTCCTCCCTATGTTATTCCCACTTGTATTTTTTACGGAGATCTATTTTCAATTGACTTTATACACATATGTTTAACTCAATGGTAAGTAAAAAGCACAGCAAATAGTATTTAAAAAAAAAAAAAAACTGTTCCCCAATAGTCAAGACAAGAGCTGTTCAAGTCATTGCTTCTCAAAGTGTCAACTTCACTTCTACGGAATGCCTTTTAGGTGCTCTATTAGTTATCACAGGTCAAGGAGAACATGTGGTATTTGTCCCATAGGGCTGTCTCATTTCACTAAGTATGATGTTTTCCAGTTTCATCCATTTTGTTATAAATGACTGAATTTAATTTTTTTAAACTGCTGTATAGTATTCCATAATGTACATATCCCATAATTTCTTTTATCCAGTCTTCAGTGGAAAGGCATTTGGGTAGATTCCATGTATCAGCTATTGTGAATTGAGCCACAGTAAACATGGGGATGCAGATAACTCTTTCATAGGCTGATTTCATTTCCCTTGGGTAAATTTCCAGGAGTGGAGTGGCTGGGTCATATATTAGGTCTATATTCAGATTCTGAGGTATCTCCATATTATCTTCCAGAGTGGCACTACCAGTTTACATTCCCAGGAACAGTGGATTAAGCTTCCCTTTTCCCCATGCCCTTGCCAACATTTGTTGTTTGTTGATTTCTGTGTGAAAGCCATTCTAACTGGGGTGAGGTGAAACCTCATTGTGGTTTTGATTTGCATTTCTCTGACAGCTAGTGATCCTGAGCATTTTTTCATATGTCTGATGGCCATTTGGATTTCCTCTTTTGAAAGATATCTGTTTGGCCAGTGCTGTGGCTCACTAGGCTAATCCTCCACCTTGTGGCGCCGGCACACCGGGTTCTAGTCCCAGTCGGGGAGCCGGATTCTGTCCTGGTTGCCCCTCTTCCAGGCCAGCTGTGGCCAGGGAGTGCAGTGGAGGATGGCCCAAGTGCTTGGGCCCTGCACCTGCATGGGAGACCAGGAGAAGCACCTGGCTCCTGGCTTCGGATCAGCGTGGTGCGCCAGCCGCGGCGGCCATTGGAGGGTGAACCAACGGCAAAGGAAGACCTTTCTCTCTGTCTCTCTCTCTCACTATCCACTCTGCCTGTAAAAAAAAAAAAAAAAAAAAAAAAAGATATCTCTTTAAGTCCTTTGCCCATTTCTTAAGTGGATTTTTTGTTTTGTTGTTGAGTTTCTTGATCTCTTTATATACTCTGATTATTAATCCTTATTTAATTGAATAGTTTGAAAATAATTTCTCCCATTCAGTTGGTTGCCTCTTCACTTTCCTGAGTGTTTCTTTTGCAATACAGAAGCTTCTCAATTTGATGTAATCCCATTTGTCCATTGTGGCTTTGACTGCTTGTGCCTCTGGGGTCTTTTCCAAGAAGTCTTTGCCTATGCCAATGTCTTGCAGGGTTTCCCTAATGTTCTCTAATAATTTGATGGTATCGGATCAAGAATGGATTTTTGTATAAGGTGTAAGGTAGGGGTCTAGCTTCATGCTTCTGCATGTGGAAATCCAGTTTTGCCAGCACCATTTGTTGAAGAGACTGTCCTTGCTCCAAGGATTGATTCTAGCTGCTTTGTCAAAAATAAGTTAGTTGAAGATGGGTGAGTTGATTTCTAGCGTTTCTGTTCTGTTCCATTGGTCTATCCATCTGTTTTTGTACCAGAACCAGGCTGTTTTGATTATAACTTCCCTGTAGTATGTCTTGAAATCTGGTTTTGTGATGCCTCCAGCTTTGCTTTTGTTGTATAAGATTGCTTTAGCTTTTTGGGGTCTTCTCTGTTACCATATGAATTTAAGGGTTAGGGTTAAGGTTGAAAAAATATGAAAAAATTTCATTTTTTCTATATCTGAAAGAATGTCCTTGGTATTTTCAATGATATTACATTGAATCTGTAGATTGCTTTTGGAAGTATGGACATTTTGATGATATTAGTTCTTGCAGTCCATGAACATGGAAGATTTTTTTCCATCTTCTTCATTTCTTTCTATTTTAATATTTTGTAATTCTCATCATAGAGATCTTTGATGTCCTTGGTTAAATTTATTACAAGGTATTTGATTTTTTTTTTTTTTGGTAGATATTGTGAATGGGATTAGTCTTAGAAGTTCTTTCTCAGCCGTGGCATTGTCTATGTATACAAAGGCTATTGATTTTTGTGTATTGATTTTATATTCTGTCACTTTATCAACCTCTTCTATGAGTTCCAATAGTCTCTCAGTGGAGCCTTTTGGATCTCCTATGTATAGAATCATGTCATCGGCCGGTGCCATGGCTTAACAGGCTAATTCTCCGCCTTGAGGCGCCGGCACACCAGGTTCTAGTCCTGGTTGGGGCGCCGGATTCTATCCCGGTTGCCCCTCTTCCAGGCCAGCTCTCTGCTATGGCCCAGGAAGGCAGTGGAGGATGGCCCAAGTCCTTGGGCCCTGCACCTGCATGGGAGACCAGGAGAAGCACCTGGCTCCTGGCTTCGGATCAGCACGATGAGCCGGCCGCAGCGGCCATTGGAGGGTGAACCAACAGCAAAAAGGAAGACCTTTCTCTCTGTCTCTCTCTCTCTCTCACTATCCACTCTGCCTGTCAAAAAAAAGAATCATGTCATCTGCAAATAGGAATAGTTTGACTTCCTCCTTCCCAATTTGTATCCCTTTGATTTGTTTTTCTTGCCTAATTGCTCTGGCTAAAACTTCTAGGACTATACTGAATAGCAGTGGTGAGAGTGAACATCCTTGTCTGTTTCCAGATCTCAGTGGGAATGCTTCCAATTTTTCCCCATTCAGTAGGACACTGGCCATTTGTTTGTCATAGATTTCCTTGACTGTGTTGAGGAATGTTCCTTCTATACACAATTTTCTTAAAGTTTTCATCATGAAAGGGCATTATATTTTATCAAATGCTTTCTCTGCATCTGTTGAGATAATCATATGGTTTTTGTTCTTCAATTTGTTAATGTGATGTATCACATTGATTTGCAATGGTTGAACCATCCCTGCATACCAGGAATAAATCCCACTTGGTCCAGGTGAATGATCTTTTTGATGTGTTGTTGGATTCGATTGGCTAAAATTTTTTTGAGGATTTTTGCATCTATGTTCATCAGGGAAATTGGTCTGTAACTATCTTTCTCAGTTGTATCTTTTTCCAGTTTAGGAATTAAGGTGATACTGGCTTCACAGAAAGAATTTGGGAGGATTCCCTCCCTTTCAATTATTTTGAATAGCTTGAGAAGAATTGGAGTTAGTTCTTTAAAAATCTGGTAGAGTTCAGCAGTGAAGCTATTTGGTCCTGGACTTTTCTTTGTTGGGAGGGTCTTTATTACTGATTCAACTTCCATCTTGGCTATGGGTCTGTTTAGATTATCTGTGTCTTCACAGCTCAATTTAGGTAGGTTGTATATGTCCAGGAATCTATCCATTTCTTCTAGGTTTCCCAGTTTGTTGGCATACAGCTCTTTGTAGTAATTTCTGATGATTTTTTTTTTAATTTCTGTGGTATCTGTTGTTACATTTACTTTTTAATCTCTAATTTTATTGATTTGGGTCTTCTCTCTCCTTTCTTTTGGTTAGTTGGGACAATGGTATGTCAATATTTTTGTTTGTTTTTTGTTCTTTTTTCAGAAAACCATCTCTTAATTTTGCTGGTCTTTTGTATTTTGGGGGGATTTTCTATTTTGTTTATTTCTTCTCTAATTTAATTATTCTTTTTCTCCTACTATTTTTGGGTTTGGTTTGCTATTGTTTTTCTAGATCCTTCAGATGCATTGATAGCTCATTCCAATTTCTTGATGTAGGCACCAATTGCTATAAACTTTCCTGTTAACACTATTTTTTGCCTTACCCCGTAAGTTTTTTTTTTTCTTTCTTTTTTTTTTTTTTTTGGACAGGCAGAGTGGACAGTGAGAGAGAGAGACAGAGATAAAGGTCTCCCTTTTCCGTTGGTTCACCCCCAAAGGCCGCTGCGGCTGGCGTGCTGTGGCCAGCGCACCACACTGATCTAAAGCCAGGAGCCGGGTGCTTCTCCTGGTCTCCCATGCGGGTGCGGGGCCCAAGGACTTGGGCCATCCTACACTGCATTCCCGGGCCATAGCAGAGAGCTGGACTGGAAGAGGAGCAACCAGGACAGAATCCAACGCCCCAACCAGGACTAGAACCTGGGGTGCCAGCGCCACAGGCAGAGGATTAGCCTAGTGAGCCACGGTGTCGGCCCACCCCATAAGTTTTGATATATTATATTGACATCTTCATTTGTTTCCAGAAGTTTTTTTATTTCTCTGTTGATTTCTCCATTCAGGAGCATGTTGCTCAGTTTCCACGTGTTTGCATATGTTCTAGGTTATTCCTGAGTTGTTGATTCCCAGCTTCATTCCATTGTGGTCTGAGAATATGCATGGTATGATTTCAAATTTTCTGAATTTGCTGAGACTTGCTTTATGTCCTAGTATGTGGCTAATCCTGGAGAAAGTTCTATACACTTGTGCATTCTGCAACTGTAGAATGGGAAGTTCTGTAGATATCTGTTAGGTCCATTTGGTCTATAGTGTTGATTAACTCTGCTATTTCCTTGCTGATTTTCTGTCTAGTTGATCTGTCCATTGCTGAAAGTGGGATATTAAAGTCACCCATTACTATTGTATTTGAGTCGTGTCTCTCTTTAGCTCTCTTAACATTTCTTTTAAATAGCCAGGTGCCCTCTAATTAGGTGCATATACATTTGTAATAGTCACATCTTCCTCTTGAATGTATCCCTTAGTCATTACATAGTGCCCTTCTTTGTCTCTTTTAACAGTGTGTGTGTGTGTGTGTGTGTGTGTGTGGTGTTTGTGTTTGTGTTAAAGTCTATTTTGTCTGATATTAGGACGGCTACACACCAGCTCTTTTTTGATTTCTGTTAGCATAGAATATCTTTTTCCATCCTTTCACTTTCAGTCTGTGTATATCTTTGTTGGAGAGATATGTTTCTTGTAGCAGCAAATAGATGGGTTTTGTTTTTTAATTCATTCAGCCAGTCTGTGTCTTTTAACTGGAGTGTTGAGGCCATTTACATTCAAAGTGACTATTGATAAGAAACGACTTTGCCCTGCTATTTTTCCATAAATATTCTTATTTTTACTTTGGATTTCCTTTGTACTTTTACTGGGAGATTTTCTTCCTTTACCTTCTTTCACAGTGAGGACCATGCTTCTGTGTATAGCACATCCTTAAGCATCTTTTGCAAGACTGGATGAGTGGTGATAAATTCAATTTCTGTTTGTTATGGAAGGTCTTTATTTCACTTTCATTCATAAATAAGAGCTTTACAGGGTACAGTATTCTGGGTTGTCAGGTTTTTTTCTCTTAAAACTTGGAATATATCTCACCATTCTCTCCTAGCCTGTAGGTTTCTGAAGTGTGCTGTGAGTCTAACTGAAGATCCCCTGAAAGTAATCTGGTGTTTCTCTTGTGCACATTTTAGAATCTTTTCTTTATGTTTTACTGTGGAGAGTTTGATTACTGTCTTCTCTTAGACTAGAGCAGTAAGCTCCCTTCCTATTCCACCATCTTAATCCGGTCTTCCAATTTCATTTTAGAAAGTGCAGATATCTTTTCCTATCATCTGTATGTTAACTATGACCATCATATCCTTCATTACACAGAAATTCCCAAGTTAGATGTAATCAAGTGGTCAATTATTACCTTAAAAGTTGAGCTTTTGAGGTTTATAAGTCACTCTTTTATCCCACATCACAGAGATTTTTGTCTTATATCATCTTCTGCTAGATTTATAAGGCTTTGTTTAGGTCTTTAATCCCTATGTGCCCACCCTGTTAATAGTTCTAGGAGAGGTATTCTGTATATTAACTTACCCTTTACATGTAAGTCTCCAAGCTCTGTTCTGTGCTGTTTATTTTGTTCTTAGACTGATGGTATACATTTCTGTTTATTATTTTGCAATGTATATATTTATGGTCTATTTTCATCTATTTGTCTACTAGGGCAAATATCTCTCCCTCCTCCTCCCCACCTAAATTAACTAGGTATTCATGGAAGTTTTCCATGTAAAATTTTAGAGCAAATTATCAGACCTCTCAAAAAACTTCAGTTTTGAATATTTTCCTTATGTAGATTAACTTTGGGAGAATATATATCTGTAAATATTCCTAAAAGCATGGGATGTCTCACTGTTTACTTTAGAATGTTCTCAGAGTTCTTATTTACTCTTGGTAAAGATAATATATCATGTTTGTTGCTGCAGTTTAACTGTGGATTTGTATTTATCCTTTCATAATACATTTTCTCTGGAGTACTCACGGAAACTCCAGCAAAACTTGTAATTCTCATTGAAGGAGAGACTTATCCCATTGCTTCACTGAAGAATTTTCAGATAAATTGAGAGAGAATATAGCTTTGTTTGACATCATAGGATAAATATTTAACTTGGAGAAGCAGAATAACTTGTAGCACAAAAATCAATTGGAGAAACCGTGTAACTGGGTTGAACTGCACATGAAGAGAATGCCACTGATAGAAAGTTTTACTTCACCTTGATACGGACGACAACAACAACAAAAACCACGTAACTTACCCCAAATTGTGGTACATCTGGCTGGAAGTAGCATCTCTCATCTTTTGGAAGGTGGAGGAAAACCTGAAGCTGGTTCACTTACTGACACTGCGCTGCTCAGGTGCCTTCCACCCATTACTCTGGCTAGCTAGTGAAGTCTAAATGTGACCGCACTGCACTCAGACTATCAGACTAAGGTCTAAGTATCTCCAAGTCATCTTGGTTTTCTTTTTACTTAATAAATATAAATTTACAAAGTACAACTTTTGAATTGTTGCGGCTTTTTCCCCCATAACCTCCCTCCCACCTGCAGCCATCCCATCTCCCACTCTCTCTCTGGTCCCATTCTTCATCACGTTTCATTTTCAATTATCTTTATATGCAGAAGACCAACTTAGTACATACTAAGTAAAGATTCAACAGACTGCACCCACACAGCCACACAAAATATAGAGTACTGTTCAAGTAGTAGTTTTACCGTTAATTCTCGTAGTACGACACATTATAGATGCTGTTTTCCTCTTCAGTCTCCGTCCTCTGAATGTAGCAATGAACTTACAATGATGAGAAAAGGTTTCAACCCTAATGAGCTCTCCAGTTTAGAGAAGATGACTTGAAATTGGCACGCCAGCAAGGTCAAAGGACTTCTGGGAATTTCCAGTGGATACAGAAATATAAAGATAAATGAGCCTTGGTTCCTGTAAACAGGGAGTTCAGAGTCTAGTAGGAGAGACAGGTGTTCAGCTAGCTCTGACACCAAGTGGTAAATGCTATGGAAATGTTGTGATCACAGTGTGCTTAAGGAGCTAATTAGGATTTAACAGTGGAGTTGACACTTTGTTTTTTGGTTTTTTATGATTTACTTATTTACTTATTTGAAAGAATTACAGAGAGAGGAGAGACAGAGATCGTCCATCTGCTGGTTTACATCTCAAATGGCCACAACAGCCAGGGCTGGGCCAGGCCGAAGCCCAAGGGTTTCCCACATGGGTGCAGAGGCCCAAGCACTTGAACCATCTTCCAGTGCTTTCCTAGATGCATTAACAAGGAGCTGGATTGGAAGTGGAGCAGCCGGGACTCAAACCAGCTCCCAGATGAGATGCTGGCACTGCATATGGTAGCTTAATCCACTGTGCTACAAACCCAGCCTCAGGGGTTGACATTTTAAACAGCAAGTGAAGTGGGAAGGCAGGTGTGCCCAGGTTACAGCTTTGGGCAGAAGCCGAAAGGTTACAAAGGTTCTTAAGCAGGATTTGTCTGTATGAGCACTGGAATCCTGGGGCCTGCATTGTAACACATCAGGTCAAGCCATTGTTTATGACACCAGAATCCCATATCAGTGCTAATTTAAGCCCTGCTGCTCTGTTTCCAATCCAGCTCCCTGCTTACGCACTTGGGAAAGCAGCAGAAGATGGCCCAAGTACTTGAACCGCTTGCTACCCACATGGGAGACCTGGATGGAGTTCTAGGTTCCTGGCTTGAGCCTGGCCTAGCCCAGACTGTTTTGGCTGTTTAGGGGGTGAACCAGCAGATGGAAGATCTCTCTCTGTGTCTCTCTCTATCTCTGCCTTTTCCCCTGCACCCCCATCTGTAACTCTGCCTTTCAAATAAATAAATAAATCTTTAAAAAAAAAAAAAAAGGAATTGGGATTCTGGCCGACGCCGTGGCTTAACAGGCTAATCCTCCGCCTGCGGCTCTGGCACACCGGGTTCTAGTCCCGGTCAGGGCACCGGGTTCTGTCCCGGTTGCCCCTCTTTCAGTCCAGCTCTCTGCTGTGGCCCAGGAGTGCAGTGGAGGATGGCCCAAGTGTTTGGGCCCTGCACCCACATGGGAGACCAGGAGAAGCACCTGGCTCCTGGCTTCAGATCAGTGCGGTGCACCAGCCGCAGTGCGCCAGCCTCAGCGGCCATTGGAGGGTGAACCGATGGTAAAAGGAAGACCTTTCTCTCTGTCTCTCTGTCTCTGTCTCTGTCTCTCTCTCTCTTTCTCTCTCTCTCTCTCACTGTCCACTCTGCCTGTCAAAAAAAAGGGGGGGGGCGGATTCTAAAAGCAGAGAGAAGGCCACAGTGATGGCAGGGAGACCAGTAAGGAAGCCAATGAGTGTAATTTGTTCAGCTAATTTGGAAAGTAACGTCCATGACAGCAATGTAAGAAAGCAGCAAATTCTCAGATCATTTAAAAAAAAAAAAATGTTTCTAGAATACCCACCCCCCACCCCCCAACTTCCTGGATAAGTTCTGGACTGAAGTTTGGTCCTGCATCTCTAGGGCTGGTCGTGTTGTTGAAATCCATGTCAACACAAGCCCAGCAGCCAGAGAGGGTCAGAAACCCTCAGGGGCTACCTAGCTCAACCATAGACCATTCATGTATCCTCCTGCCACTTTTTACCATCTTGCCTGTGTTTTTAGAGCTCTCTTAAATGTTTGGTTGTAAGAAATGGGTTTTGTTTTTGTTTTTGTTTTTGTTTTGCTTTTTTTTTTTTTAGGATATATTTATTTGAAAGGCAGAGTTTCACGGAGAAAGTGAGAGATCTTCCATCTGCTGGTTGACTCCCCAAATGGCTGCAACGGCCAAGATTGGGCCAGGGCTTAGGGACCAGGGAGGGGAGTCTGTAACTCCTTCTGGGTCTCCCACTTGGGTGCAGGGTCCCCAGCATTCACACCATCCTCTGCTGCTTTTCCCGGGCACATATGCAGGGAGCTGGATTAGAAACAGAGCAGCCAGGTCTCAAACTGGTGCCTATATGGGATGACAGCATAATCAACAGCGGCTTAACCTACACCACCACATGCTGGCCCCTAGAAGTTCCTAAGCAATAAATTATCTGTGTTTAGTCCCACAAAATTTTGAAGAGAAGCAGCTTAATCCAAGCCATAAAATAGTGCAACATATTTTAGTGTTTCCTCAGCAGAAATTGCTTCCTGTCATTCATCTTTATTGTAATTCATATCAATTTCCACATTAGTCTAGCTTAAAATAGCCTACACATGAAGCGCTGTTCCAAATGAGGTGAGCATTTCAGGATGCGTACTTAGAGAAGTCCAGCCCCCAGCGAGGCATGACGATACGGAGGACAACGATGACAGAAGTGTTGATGGAATAGAAACTGATACGGTGAACAGCACCTGCCAGGCAGTGTCCTGAGCTGTGCATTTGTAGCACTTCTGATACTCACAGCAGCCCTGTGAGGTAACTGATTCCCCTGCTGTAGATGGGACTGGGAGAAGCACAGAGAATACAGGCAGTGTGCAGTGGAGCCCACGCAACTCAGTGACCAGGTCATGCACATCCATCCGTCCTGCTTCGGGGCACAAGATCTTCATCACCACGCTGTGCTCCTTCTCTGATACTTTAAATATTCTATGGCTGATATTTGGACAGAATAAAACAAAAGTTTCATCATTAAAAGTATGAGTCTGGGAGCTGGTTATGTGGCATAGTAGGTAAAGCCACTGCCTACAGTGCCGGCATCCCATATGGGCGCCAGAATTGCTCCACTTCCAATCCAGCTCCCTGCTATGGCCTGGGAAAGCAGTAGAGGATGGCTCAAGTCCTTGGGCCCCTGCACCCATGGGGAGACCGGGAAGAAGCTCCTGGCTCCTGGCTTCTGATCAGCTTAGCTCTGGCTATTGCGGCCAACTGGGGAGTGAACTAGTGGATTGAAGACCTCTCTCTGCCTCTGCCTCTCTGTAACTCTGTTTTTCAAATAAATAAATCTTTAAAAAAAAAAAAAAAAGGATATTTAAGGCCGGCGCCATGGCTCAATAGGCTAATCCTCCGCCTGCGGCGCCAGCACACCGGGTTCTAGTTCCGATCGGGGCACCGGTTCTGTCCCTGTTGCTCCTCTTCCTGTCCACCTCTCTGCTATGGCCCGGGAGTGCAGTGGAGGATGGCCCAAGTACTTGGGCCCTGCACCTGCGTGGGAGACCAGGAGAAGCACCTGGCTCCTGGCTTCAGATCAGTGTGGTGCGCCAGCCGCAGCAGCCATTGGGGGGTGAACCAACGGCAAAGGGAGACCTTTCTCTCTGTCTCTCTCTCTCACGGTCCACTCTGCCTGTCCAAAAAAAAAAAAAAAAAAAAAAAGGATATTTAAAAATATATATGGGTCTGAGAAACTGAAGAATGTCTTTCTTGGGGCTGGCACTGTGGCACAACAGGTAAAGCTGCCATCTGGAGTGCTTGTATCCCATTTGGGCACCAATTCAAGTCCTGGCTGCTCCCCTTCCCATCCAGCTCCCTGCTAATGTGCATAGCAAAGCAGCAGAAGATGGCCCAAGTCCTTGGGTCCCTGCACCCAAGTGGCAGACCCAGATGAAGCTCCTGGCTTCGGTCCAGCCCAGCCCTAGCCATAGCGACCATTTGGGGAGTGAACAAAAGGATGGAAGATTCTCTCTCCCTCTCTCTCTCTCTCTCCCCCCCAACTCTATTTCCAAATAAATAAATTAATATTTTTAAAATTAATCAATCTCTTCTTACCGTCCGCTCCCGTGGCTTGCCATCTTGTCTTACCAGCAGGCAGTCCTGTGCTTCAGGGAACAGCAGGGAATCCAAAGCTGTTGTGAATGAGACAGAAACAAATGTTTCTTTCACCTGTGTTTGTGTTCTTAACATGCTGAAGCAGTAGAATCTATAAACACTTGTCAGCTCAGGAGAATTTTGTACGTTTGTCTTTGGTGTTCACTGCTCCCATATGCCAGAGCCTACTGGGGGCAGGTTGGCAGAAGGTGTGCACGCAGGCCAGCACTCTTTTTTTTTTTTTAAACTTTTATTTAATAAATATAAATTTCCAAAGTACAGCTTTTGGATTACAGTGGCTTCCCCCCCCCCCATAACCTCCCTCCCACCCGCAACCATCCCATCTCCCGCTCCCTCTCCCATCCCATTCACATCAAGATTCATTTTCAATTCTCTTTATATACAGAAGATCAATTTAGTATATATTAAGTAAAATTATCAACAGTTTGCATCCACACAGAAACACAAAGTATAGAGTACTGTTTGAGTACTAGGTATACCGTTAATTCACATAGTACAACACATTAAGGACAGAGATCCCACATGGGGAGTAAGTGCACAGTGACTCCTGTTGTTGATTTAACAATTGAGGCTCTTGTTTATGGCGTCAGTAATCACCCTAGGCTCTTGTCATGAGTTGCCAAGGCTATGGAGGCCTTTTGAGTTCACCAACTCCACTATTATTTAGTCAAGGTCATAGTCAAAGAGGAAGTTCTCTCCTCCCTTCAGAGAAAGGTACTTGCTTCTTTGATGGCCCGTTCTTTCTGCTGGGATCTCACAGAGATCTTTAATTTAGGTCATTTTTTTTTTTTTTTTTTTTTTTTTTTTGCCAGAGTGTCTTGGCTTTCCATGCCTGAAATACTCTCATGGGCTTTTTAGCTGGATCCAAATGCCTTAAGGGCTGAATCTGAGGCCAGAGTGCTGTTTAGGACATCTGCCATTCTATGAGGCAGACCAGCACTCTTGGAACCTAGCTCTGTTATCTAGAATAGATCACCAATTATCACTGGTGTGCTCTGGGAAGTCACAGAGCAGGCTTCATGATGGGTCGTGGGCTCTGTCTTCTAGATAAAGGTAATTGAGTGTGTTCATTTCTAATTTCTATATTGTATGGATGAGCCAAACAAAAATGAAAGTGGGAAGTAAGAATATGATTTCTGTTCTCTTGACTTGTAAGCATTAATCAAAAGCCCAGGTGGGAAAGATGTTAATGTTCCAGTTCCAGACAGCTGGCAGCCATGCTGCTCTCCCTGAGAGTCGGCCCACAGCTGCTTGTCTCACTTTGATAGATCCTATTGGCCGCATGCTTTTCTGTATCCGTTCTTACTTCTACTGTTTTTTCGTTTGAACAGAACATCATGGTCCACCATCAGGAACAAACTCAGCCCGGCAGAGCCCAGCACTGCAACACAGGCCCATGGGACAGTCACAGGCCAACCACACACCTGGGGACAGGTGAGGTTGTTCTCAGATTTTCGCTCCTGATCTCCCCAATCTTTATAACCCACTGCATCCCCAACTCCCATGCTGTTAATATGGAAGCCAGCTGTTGAGGTCAACATAAGAACTCTGGCAGGTTCCACCCTCAAATACTTTGACTATTCCCTTTCCCCCAGTGTCTCCATCCCTCTCCTCAACCCCTTCCCAGGCACTGTGCAATTATCCTGTCATGCCAGTTGCACGAAGGTGGAAAGTGACAGCAGCCTCTGCTTCTGCTGCTCTTGTTCATTATGCTTTTGATGGGAAAACTCCAGGGGCTGGCGCTGTGGTGCAGCGGGTTAAAGCCCTGGCCTGAAGCGCTGGCATCCCATATGAGTGCCAGTTCGAGACCCAGCTGCTGCTCTTCCAATCCAGCTCTCTGCTATGGCCTGGGAAGGCAGTGGAAGATGGCCCAAGTCTTTGGGCCCCTGCACCTGTGTGGGAGACCCAGAAGAATCTCCTGGTTCCTGGCTTCGGATCGGCGCAGCTCCAGCCATTGCAGCCATCTGGGGAGTGAACCAGCAGATGGAAGACCCTCTCTCTCTCTCTCTCTCTGCCTCTCCTCTGTCTGTGTAACTCTGACTTTCAAGTAAATAAATAAATCTTAAAAAAAAAAAAGAAAAGAAAACTCCAGATCTACATGGGTTGTGTTTTTTTTTAAAGATTCATTTGAAAGAGTTACAGAGAGGCAGAGACAGAGAGGTCTTCCATCCACTGGGTCACTCCCTAATTGGCCACAGCAGCTGGAGCTGCCAGTTGATCCAAAGCCAGGAGCCAGGAGCCTCCTCCAGGTCTCCCATGTGGGTGCAGGGGCCCAAGGACCTGGGCCATCCTCTACTGCTTTCCCAGGCCATAGCAGAGAGCTGGATCAGAAGAGGAGCAGCCGGGACTCGAACTGCGCCCATATGGGATACCAGTGCTCCAGGCCAGGGCTTCAACCCGCCGCGCCACAGCTCCAGCCCCCATAGATCTACATGGGTTGTTGTCTCAGACTCCCCGAGCAGAGCAGAGCGTCTTTCTTTCCTGTTTTGTTCAAACATTGCCATGGAACAAAAACTAGATTTCCAGAAACTCAGCGTCTGCAGGAAAGCTGTTTTTCACTGTGACAAGGTCAGCTTCTCTGCCCTCTGTTCAGCTACTGAGTGCAGTTTTCCTTGGTGGGAAACCGCACTGAGATGCCCTTAAGAAAGACAGGGCTGGCGTCAGACCGCGGGCTGGGTTGGGAGTTAATGGCCGGGCTTCTCGAGCAGCCCCGGTTCTGGTTGCAGTGAGCCAATAGTGATTTGTCAGAGGAGAACGGCAAGGTTTAGCTTTTCAAAGACAAGAAATTAACCTGCCTTTACTTTTACAATGATTCTCGTTTTCTCACTTATGAGAGTGAGCTGATTTCTCTGTTGTAGAAGTGCCCTGGAAGGTGAAGTGGGAAAAGATGTCTCCACTCCTTATAGACATTCCTGGTCTGACCACAAGCACCTCACCCCGCCTGACACTGCTGTGATCTCCGTCGTGGGCAGTCGGCACAATCAGGTGAGCCAGGATCCCCAAAATGCAGACCAAACTTTTGAGTTGCTGTGTTAGTGCTATGAAAGTTTAGTGCAAATCAGTTCAAAAATTTGTTCCAAATATTAGTCCTGTCTACCTGGCTGTGTATTCACAGTTATCTTCCATGAAGGATTGTAAAGAGAAAAGGAAAAGTTGGCTCTTCCAGTAGAAGAAATTTGAGCCCTTAATTAAGTCCTTAGAAGTAAATAGTATTAACTAAACAAAGTAGGAGTCACTTTTTTTTTTTTTTTTTTTTTTTTTTCAGGAAAATGTCAAAATCTACTTAGGGGAAGCACCTTCTAAATTTCTGTTTCCGAGTGTTCCATTGCACATTGACCAACTAGTAGAGAAGATGTGTAAATCTTCAGATTCATTAGGGTCATTGACAAAAACAGCCCTCAAACCCAAACTGATCTTCCTTCCTCACGATGCAGGATGCATATTGAGAGTATTATTTCTTGCAGCTATAAAAGTAGCCTTTCTTCAAAATGTAAATAAGTCGTTGAGAATTTTTCGTATACTTCTTTCTTTGTAGAGCCTTGGTTGTTACCCAGTAGAGCTGGAGAGAGGGCCCCGGGGCTTTGGATTCAGCCTCCGAGGGGGCAAGGAGTACAACATGGGGCTGTTCATCCTTCGTCTTGCTGAGGACGGCCCCGCCATCAAAGACGGCAGAATCCATGTGAGTTGGCTTCTGGCCATAACCTGTGGCTCTCATTTCAGACTGGAAACATCTAAAAATAATTGCTGTAAAGAAAAATGAAGAAGGAAACCTGATGAATCTTAAGAAGCAGGTTTTTCCATTACTAAAACCTAAAGAGCAAATACTCGTCACTTTGTGTTTTACTTTTTGCTTAGTTTTTACCTATTTATTTACACTTTATTTGGAAAGCAAAGAGACAGAGATTTCCTGTCTGCTGGCTTATTCCCCAAATACCCACCACAAGAACTAGGCCAAGCTGAAGCCAGGAACCTGGAACTCGGTCTGGATCTTCCTCATGGGTGGCAGGACCCAAGTACCTGAGCCATCACCTACTGCCCCCAGCAGGAAGCTGGATCAGAAGTGAGGAGGTGGGGCTTGGCCCCAGCACTGCAGTATGGGATGTGAGCCTCCCAGGCAGCATCTTCACCACTCTGCCAAATGCCTGCCCCCATTTTTCTTTCTTTTTTTTTTTTTTTTTTTTTTTTTTTTTTTTTGACAGGCAGAGTAGATAGTGAGAGAGAGAGACAGAGAGGAAGGTCTTCCTTTTGCCGTTGGTTCACCCTCCAATGGCCGCCGCGGCCGGCGTGCTGTGGCCAGCGCACCGCGCTGATCCAATGGCAGGAGCCAGGTGCTTATCCTGGTCTCCCATGGGGTGCAGGGCCCAAGGACCTGGGCCATCCTCCATCTGCACTCCCTGGCCACAGCAGAGAGCTGGCCTGGAAGAGGGGCAACTGGGACAGAATCTGGTGCCCCGACCGGGACTAGAACCCGGTGTGCCGGTGCCACAGGGCGGAGGATTAGCTTGTTGAGCCACTGCGCCGGCCTACCCATTTTTCTTGTTCAACCCCCTTGATGATTTCATGTATCTACTTCAGTGTGCTATACTAGATTGAAACCCAGTGACCTTGATCAGTAAGAAAATTCATTCCTTACTTGCATAGTCAACATGGCAGGGCAAATGGAATAAGTAAAGTATACTTTCAACTTACTAAAAGTCCTGAGAATAGAACAGGATCTTTTCTCCAAGAAACAATAGGCCGGGGGCTGGCTCTGTGGCATAGTAAATTAAGCCATCATCTGCAGTGCCAGTATCCCATATGGATGCCAGTTTGTGTCCCAGCTGCTCCTCTTTCAATCCAGTTCTCTGCTAATGGCCTGAGAAGGCAGTAGAAGATGGCCCACATCCTTGGGCCCCTGAACCCTCACGGGAGACCCAGAAGAAGCTCCTGGTTCCTGGTTTAGGATTAACCCAGTTCCAGCCATTGCAGCCATTTGGAGAGTGAACCAACAGATGAACGATCCTCTCTCTCTCTCTCTCTCTCCCCCCTCCCCGTCTCTTCCTCTGTTTTTAACTCTGCCTCTCAAATAAATAAATAAATCTTTAAAAAAAAAAAAAGAAAGAAAGAAAGAAAGAAAAGAAACAGTAGTCCCAGGATATTTTTTTCTCTTAGCTATCTGTAGAGGCGACTAGAGGTCAAAAAGCATGACTCTGCACCTGTTACTATTTGAAGGACTGGAATTCACATCCTTAATACTCCTTCACAGGTATTCTCAACTCTGCAACACTGTAGCTTTGGGCATCGCTTTGCAGACCAAATTCTTTATAGATCTGCATAAGACATTGTTTTTCTCCTCTGGGGGCCAATCAGAGAGCGTTCTTGAGGCAGGGGTTGTGACACAGCAGGCTAGGCTGCACTTTGAAACACCCGCATCCCTTATCGGAGGACAGGTGTAGGGTGATGGCTGAAGTCCTTGGGTCCCTGCCATCCGTGTGGGAGACCTGAGTGGAGTTCTTGGCTTCTGGCTTTGGCATGACCCAGCCCGAGCTGCTGCAGGCATTTGGGGAGTGAACCAAGAGATGGAAGATGTCTGCGTGTGTGTGTGTGTGTGTGTCTGTCTGTTCTCTGTCACTCTGCCTTTAAAATAAAATTTTTTTAAAGATTCATTTTATTTATTTGAAAGGCAGAGTGACAGAGACAGAGAGAGATCTTGCATCCTCCAGTTTACTCCCCAGATGGCCACAATGGCCAGGGCTGGGCAAGACGAAAGCCAGGAGCCAGCTCTCCCACATGGGTGCAGGGGCCAAGCATTCAGGCCATCTTCTGCCTCTTTCCAGGCACATTAGCAGGGAGCTGGATGGGAGCTGAGCAGCCAGGATTCAAACCAACACCCATATGGGATGCTGGCATCACAGATTCATTATGCCATAGCGCTAGCCCTTCAAATAAAAATTTTTGAAAAGATTATTATTATAAGACATTTGCTGTCTTCATTTTAAAAAAAAAATAGTTAATTCACTTGTATTTAGTTAGGTTGCATACTAAAATTTTAAGTTCAAGAGTACTATCCAAGAGAATTTTTGTACTTCCCTCCTCTGTCACCAGTAAGCATTGGGAAGAGGGAATTGGGTTTTTTGTGCTCTGTTTGTTTTACCTTTTAACTTAAGTAAACTAACCCGAAAGGCAGGCAGTCCTGGAGTTATTAGGTGGCACTTTCTGACATGATTGGCGAAGGCTTCTGCACAATCACTACTTCACGCCCATTACTGGTTTCATAATCATGTATTGTGTCTGTGCTACCCATGGTTTCTACCAACTGGAGAGTGAGTTGGAAGGGGCGACCTGAGGAAGACCTGTGATTAGTGAGTGAGAGGAAGTGAAGAACATGGGAAGGTTGTGAGAGCAGAGCCACAGAAGCAGAGCTGCAGAATGTTACGACAGGGAGCGGGACTCGTGGCAGGATGCCGACAACCAAGAGCTAGGATCTAGCCTCAGTTCACTTTCTTGTAGAGACAGTTCAGGGGCTGGTGTTGTTGGCATAGCAGGTAAAGCCTGCAGTGCCAGCATCCCACGTGGGCACCGATTTGAATCCCAGTTACTCCACTTCTTATCCAGCTCCTTGCTAACGGCCTGGAAAAAGCAGTGGAGAATAGCAGAAGTATTTGGGCCCTTGCCACCAATATGGGAGACCGAGATGTAGCCCCTGGCTTCGGCCTGGCCCAGTGCTGGCTGTTGTAGCCATCTAGGGAGTGAACCAGTGGATGGAAAATATCTCTTGTCTCTCCCTGACTTTCAAAATAAACGATCTTTGAGAGAGAGAGAGAGAGAGAGAGAAATTCAGTAGAGTAAGGAATATATGGGTTTGGAAATCAGCTAGGACAAGGATTGAGCCCCCACCCTCCACCTTGCAGCTATGAACCCTCAGATGACTTCTCTGAACCTCTGCTTCCTCTACAAAATGCAGCTGCACGCATAAAACACATGGCCAAGTACCTTCCAAAAGGTTTAAGAAGAGAATTTGTTTCAGTGTTTATGGACGATGGTGTGCTTACCTGGTTTTCTCAATCCTTCCTCTGGGTTCTGTAAATTTGTTTTGCATCTCCCATTGTATAGTGTCACAAGACTCTGATAAATCAGGATATTAGGATTTTGTTAATTTTCAAAAAATGCATTATTTTTTCTTAAAGATTTATTTGAGAGGCAGAGTTACAGAGAGAGAGAGAGAGAGAGAGAGAGAAAGTGTTGTCTTCCATCTGCCTGTTCACTCCCCAAATGGCCACACAGCCAGAGCTGGGCCAATCTGAAGCCAGAAGCCAGGAACTTCTTCCAGGTCTCCCACGCAAGTACAGGGGCCCAAGCACTTGGGCCATCTTCCACTGCTTTCTCAGGCCATAACAGAGAGCTGGATTGGAAGTGGAGCAGCCAGGACTTGAACTGGCGCCCATGTAGGATGCTGGCGCCACAGGCAAAGGCTTAACCTACTACTATACAGTGCTGGCCTAAAAAATGTATTATTTATTTGAGATACAGAAAGAATTCCCACCCACTGGTTCTGTTTCCAGATTGCCTGCAATGACCAGTGGCCAGGTCACAGGAACCCACACTGCAGCTTCCCATAGTCAGCATCAGCAGGGAGCTGGAGTCAGGAGCCAGACCTGGGAATTAAAACCCAGGGGCTCTTATGTGGGATGCAGGCATCCGAAAGAGTGTCTTAACTGCTAGGCTAAAGGCCCTCCTCATAATAATTATTTGTAAATGTTGCTTCCCAGTATAATCCCCAGATCAACTGATCAACCAAACAAAAGGCAAGTAGGCCTTAATGCAGATAAAGTCTACTCCTCAGACATGTTGTTCTTTATAAATGAGCAGAGACTTCAGAATCGAATGATTAAAAATAAACCCTGAAAACTGAAAACAGAAACAAGCTATTAACCATTAGGTCCAAAACTGCTCTAAGCTATAATAAGATGATGTCAGCTCTTCAGAAGAGTTATTTTTCTGGCGATTAACTATCAAAATCTTAACTGGTAAGGAACATGAGAATCTTGCATAGAACTGGAACTCAGTAAAATCGTACTGATGACAATGATTAGGGATAAATCTGTCTCTAGCTGCCACTCCCATGCATTTTCTGTGAGGCTAACAACTGGACTTGGGGTCCAGTATCTGTTATTCAGTGGCTGATCTAGTGCACTGAATATCATAGTAGGTATTCCATAGAAGCGTTCAAAGTAAACTGCATCAACAGCAATTCTACCTATGAAATAATTGTTGTTTTTTAACAGGTAAGATCAGTTCCTCACTCTTACTGGTAGACAGGAGTGGGGAGTGCATGAAGTAGTCAGCAACACTGTACTGGTCACTACACTTGGAAAGGAACTGACAGTCACTGAGAGGATCTGCAAGCTTAGTGAGTTCTAAGCTGGTCCTTAAATCTGGTTAAGAGGAGGAGGAGCGCAGAGGATGTTCTGAGATAAGAGAATGATGGGAAAGTCCATATTAGGGAATAATTAATAATTCAACAAAAAGCAGTCAGAAGCAGAAAACAGCTTGAGTCTGCACTCCTGAAGGCAGCACGCTTCCACTTACAGTCTCTGCGAGTGGCATTGCCCCCACCTGCAGATTTAAAACTGGAGCTGGGGAGGCTGAATCACCTGTGGGTGCCGCCATGGGGCCAGAGCTGTGGTCCTCTAGCATACCCCATGAGCTCCATCTGCATTTGTTGTTACATGTAGTTTCTTAACAGGCTGTAACATAATGTAAGCCTTGTGTTATAATTCTAATATATTTTTAGTGAGAAAAAAGAGATTTTTTTTCTCTAACCCTTCTTCCTACTTTTGTTCTTCTATTTCATTTTTTTCTCCTTTCATTTCTTTCTTCTTTACTTTGTCCCCACAATTTTAAATTATAAAAAATTGAACTTGAATGTTTTTCTGTCAAAAGTTGTGCCTTTTTATTACATTTTCAAATACCATTTTAAAATATAGTTTACTCTCAGAGGTGCCTTTTTTTTAAAAAGATTTATTCATTTATTTGAAAGTCAGAGTTACACAGAGGAGAGACAGAGACAGAAAGATCTTCTATCCAATGGTTCACTCCCCAACTGGCCACAACGGCCAGAGCTGCACCGTTCCAAAGCCAGAAGCCAGGATCTTCCTCTGGGTCTCCCACGTGGGTGCAGGGGCCCAAGGACCTGGGTCATCTTCCATTGCTTTCCCAGGCCATAGCAGAGAGCTGGGTAGGAAGTGGAGCAGCCGGGTCCCGAACCAGTGCCCATATGAGATGACGGCCCTGAAGGCGGTGGCTTTACCCGCTACACCACAGCACCGGCCCCAGAGGTGCCTTTTTTATCTTTAGTTTTCTGTAGCTTCCCCTCCTCTGAGGGCCTGCCACCAGAAATCTGAAAGCCCTCTTTTCCCACCAATTTAATTTTAAACAAAAATGACACCTGGTGGCAAATCTATTCAATTACAAGTTGTATTTACAGTTTATTATACTAAGAATAAAGTGTACAGATTTGGAGAGTTAAGCCAAATGATTGAAATTAACTAGAATTTCAATCATGTTTTATAGGATAAACCTGAAGCATGCCCAGATAGTACCTTCTTTAATTGCCATTTAATTATCTGCAGGACTGTATGTCTAATACTGATTTCTCTTCTGTATCTCTTCAACACAATTCTTTCACTACTTAAACAAGAGAAATCTACATACCAGCTTTTGTTTCATGCATATTTTCTCAATAGTAAGGTTTTTTTTTAAATTAATTGTCTTTAGTGCTTTTCTCCATCCTGTTTTTTTATTGTCTTTAAAAAATTAACTGAATGCCAGACACTGGGTAATTTATAAAGAAAACAAATTTATTTCCCACAGTCTGGCAGCTGGGAAGTCCTAGGTTGAGAGGCCACATCTGATGAGGGCCATCCTAATAACAGGACTGTGCAGTCCTGAGCCCTGTGAGGCGTCACGTGGCAAGACCACGCATGGGTGACCCAGGGAGTTTGGTAACAAAGCTACTTCCTCAGTATGCCATTCAACCTTGTTCATGAATAGACGAATGAGGGCAGAGCCCTCACAATGCAGAACCCCCCCCGCCCAAAAAAAAAAAAATCCCACCTCCAGTAAGTCATATGACTTTGGGGATTAATTCCAACACATAAATTCCAGGGACAAACATTCAAATCATAGCAATATGAAATCCATCTTTTTTCTGATTACATATCCTCCAGTTCTTTAAGAGTAAGACTCATCTTTTTTTATATGTAAATATGTAGGACACTTTATTTTCTATTTCACAGTTTATTTGAATTTTTTTGCATTGTAAAGAATAGGCTGTAGTCTATAGTTAAATCTTCCTACCAGTGCACTTTAATGTACTTGAAAACTAACATTTGTGCTTGGTGTACAACGCTGTTTCATCTCATTAAATCCTTCCAAGAACCCCAGGAGGTCGGTACAGAAACCCTCACTTAGTAACTGAGGAAAACGAGGCCACAGCGCTGGGCTGTATGTGGACTGGGTGTAGATAGTGACCTTTGAGAAGTAATTCTCAATTCCCCTTCTGCTGTTACTTATGGGTTATTTTAGTAAGCGCCCATAAAGATTTACAATTGTGCTTCTGGAGATTTTACCAATATCGCGTGGTTTAGTTCTGTTTTGAAGCCAATAGTCTTCTGTTGTCCTGTCTTCTTGAAATCAATTTAAAATCATTATTTTTAATCAGGTTCTTTGCAAAAGTTATACTTGACTTTTCCAATTTGTCCTTTTTCTTTTAAAATAACGACAGACATTTCTACAAACACAAACAGTACTGAAGTATCTTACTCTGATCCCTAGCTTTATGTTTGTTTGCCAGGGAAATGATTTTACACTGAAGTATTTAAGTGTAAGGCAGTTACTGGCTTTAAGTAAGTGTTTATATTAATCTCTTCTCTAAGCTAATTTTTTAGGCTTTTAATCTATAAATGTCATTTGTCTAATGCCTCATACATGTACAAGATATAGTGGTAATACCCAGGCGCGGGCAGTTCTCCCAGGAAGGACTTCAAAGATGAGGCACCATCTGCCCAGGTTTTAAGGAATAAATTCAAGATTCAGATCAAGTTAGAAAGTCCCCTTCACAGATTGATCATCCACATAGCGATCTGTGGGGTCATTTGGATTGGGGTAGAAACTTAACTCTTCACCTCATGTTCCACTGCTTACCTTCTGGTGCCAAGTGTAGAATTTGGTTCTTGAATTGAAGATGCCTATACCCTGACTTACCAGCCATATAAAACTTATCCATGTGCGATTTGTATCGAGAAAGTAAAACTGGACATTGTCTCTCCCTGCTGTTGTGCACTCCTCAGCCCTAGCATGATTGCGCTGTGATCACGTTAACTATTTAACAAATGAGAGAGTCCTCTAGCAAGGTCTCATGGCTGTGGAGCTGACAGAAGCAGAAAAGAAGAGTGCAGAGTTTCATGTTGTTCCCGGGAATGTTCCCTGTCTAGGTTGGTGACCAGATTGTTGAAATCAATGGGGAGCCCACACAAGGCATCACACATACTCGAGCAATTGAGCTCATTCAGGCTGGTGGAAATAAAGTTCTTCTTCTCTTGAGGCCAGGAGCTGGCTTGATACCTGACCACGGTAAGTAATGTAGTTCGCTGGTAGCTTCAAAGTTGTATGTTAGGGAAGGACAGCAGAAGGAAAAGGAATTTCTATTTGGAGGATAGATTTTTTTACTAGCTAGTTCTGAGGTGAACACCAGAACCACCAGAATCTAGTTGGATAACCGTTGTACAAGTGAATTCAAGTATTCAATTTGTTGGAATGGAGTCCATTTTAAGTTGATTTCATCAGAAAACACAGATGGCTTTTGCAGAGAAATGTGTCTATAAAACGGCAGGGCCCAGGAGGCAGCCATGTAGACGTCCTGCAGAACACTGCGTGGCTCCTCTGGCCCAGCTCTCTCCTTCCCTGACTACACGCTCCCAGCAAATGTTCCTTCCATCCATGCAGCAAGATGCGTGTCTCTGAGGGAGTAGAGTAAGGACTTCAGGCTTTACTGGTCACTTGTCAGAAACTCAAGACAGAGTTGGGCCTGAGACCATACCTGTACTCCTGTACTAATTGCAAACTTTCTTGGTTTCATTGTATGTTTTTGAAACATCACAGTATTTTTAAATCACTACTTTTAAGTACACTGTCCTAGAAATAAAGGCAGGACCACACCCACTGAATACTTGTCCCCTCCCTGCAAAGGGCGGAGGAGGGGTGCAGCCAGGAGCGCCTGCAGTCACCTTCCAGCTTGTGAGTCTCTGTTATCTGCCACCATCTGCTTAGGAATCATACATTCCCAGTGACAACTTTGCTAACTGCGCTGATTTTTTTTTTTCCACATAGTCCTAGGCTTTTTCTCTTCCTTCTTCAGGTTTGGCTCCTTCCGGTCTGTGCTCCTACGTGAAACCTGAGCAACATTAAGGCTTTCAGGGCTTTTCTTGGTCTTTCCTTAAAAAGACTTGGTAAATTTGCATGTCTTGTAAATCACTTCCTTCTCTTGTTTTCTTTTTAATTAAAAATGATGCTATTAAATACATCTGTTTCTATCTTCTGCACTTTTCAGTCTTCTTTTGACATTAAATTGGACAGCTTACTGTAAGAAAATTATTTGCAAATGCCCATGTACCTCATTCTGGTTACCACAGTTTGGTCTCCTTCATTAATTAGTGATTTGGTTATATCCTTAAGATAATAACTTAATTGGTAAGCTTGGTCCAGTTTTATTATTTATTTCTTTTAAGTTCATTATTGGGCCTTACTAATAATTTACAGCTCATATATTATCTTGCTAATTCTACATAATTGGAAAACTGAATTATTTTATGTATAGAAACAGCCTACCTTCTTGTATGAACAGATGTCTCTACACATGTTCCTTTACGGAGAGAGGGAAACATGTAAACTAAAATGCTCACGCTTAGGCTGTCTCAGCAGTCAGTACACCTCAAACAGATGTTGAAGTTTCAAACTTCTTGGACCTATATAGAATTCTAAAATTTAATCATGTTCTACTTAAATCACTTTTTTAGGTGATTGGGATATTAATAATCCTTCATCTTCAAATGTGATTTATGATGAACAGTCGCCATTTCCCCCATCTTCACATTCTGCTTCGGTATTTGAAGAGTCGCAGGTGCCAGGAACTGAAGAATGCTTAAAGAGAGTGCAGACAGGTAAAAAGGCAGAAGAACTGAAGGACGCTGCGCCTGGAAAGAAAAGCACTTTAAATGAAAATCAGTCTGAGACAAAGCATCAGTCTCTTCAAAAAAATGTGAATAAGAGGGACCAACCCAACTGTCATGGGCACAGTGACAAGAAAAATCTATTAAAAGTAGAAAATGATGTTCCACCAAGAGGTAGATCTACTAGTCCCAAAAAGTCAACCAATCCACATTCAGAGGAACATCTGGAAAAAAGTGCCGGCCCTCGAAAAAATGACCCCACAAGACGACCCAGGGACCGGTCGCTCAGCCCCAGGAAAGGGGAGAACAGAAGTTCCCAGCTCAGCACCAGGACAGGCCCTGGACAAGAGCCCCGCCCCACAAGCAACCCGAGGAAGCAGCAGAAGGCCGAAGGAAGCCAAGAGCAGTCCCACGCCCAGGCCGAGTTCTCAGAGGGCCCCGCCGAGCACGGCCCCGCCGGCAGGGGAAAGGCAGGGGGCGTCAGGAAGGATGCGGGCGCGAGGCCGGGGAAGAGCAGAACGAGGTCTCCGGAGAAGAGAGGCAAGCGGGTGGATGAGAAGGCTCTGCCATCCAAAAAGACCAACACCACTAGCAGAGCCCCGCCTGCAGATGGAAAAGGGAAGCCGGCACGCAGAGGAGAGGCGAGTTCTAGTCAAGATGCAACAGCGGAAAGTGCCCACGTGTCGGAGAAGCCGCCGTGGCAGGAGCCCGAGGAGCGGCCGGCCTTCCACAGAGGGAGGGAACTGGAGGCGGCCGATGGGAGGAGTGCGAGCGGCTCTCCCGTGAAAAAGCCGCCCATAACTCCCGGGCCCTGGAAGGTGCCCAGTGCAAATAAAGTCCCAAGCACGAGTGACTTGCAGACTGAGAAACGGGTGTGACCTTCAGTAGCAAACAAGTTGTAATTTTTCTTACTAAAAAGCATTTTTCCCCAAAACAATACTTTTTTGCAGCAATTCCTGAACATTTTAATTTGAGCATCAAATGACCGAGGCTGCATGAAGGGCCTTAGGATCGCTGCGATCCCGTGTCCCCCCCGGCTGAGTGCCCTCCCTCCCACTCAGGAAGGCGCTGCGTCCCGGCGCTCGGCGCTCGTCTGCGGGCCCTGCTCAGGCTGCTCGCTCCTCTTCCCGAGGGTCTGAACAAGTAACTTCTGTTGATCTTAGCAGTGTGGTCATCACACACCTCGTATCTGTGCCAAGTTATCTACTGTATCATGTCAGCTTTACCCTCCTCATTCAGATATCTCCAGTCATGAAAAAGTTAGGTTTGCCTTGAAAGTTGATGTTCTCAATAGCATGTTGCATGTTTACAGAGAGAAATATTTGAATCCTTGCAGAAAAGATTAATTCACCATTAAATCAAGATGGTAGTTGCCTCTTCTAACAGCTACTGATGTCCCAGTTTAAAAATAAAACTTAAATTTCACTCCTTTAAAGAAAATATATACAATCAAATATTGACACTTTCATACGGCTTGTATGTTCGTTTGGCTGTTAAAGATATTACTTACGATTTTAAGCAGCAGAGTTCAGCTTGTGCTGTGCTATCCAGCCCCGGCGTGATGATCTCAGGTCCCCTCTTCCTGCTGCAGTAATTTCATCATGGAGCCACAGAGCAGCGTGTGGAAATACTGCTCATTGCTCTTCGAAGAAAAACTACCAACCGTCTGGTCCTGGATGTCTTCGTTGTACCTACTGCTAACGTGGTTAGTCCTGATACATACCTGAGGAGTCAGATTGGTAGAGAGTGTCTCAGGGACCTGATCGGAAAGCCTGTTTCACAGTCCTTTGCCAGCTGAAGCATCAGCTCTGGCAGTAGACGTCCACGCCAGGTGTGGAGCAGCAGACCCTGGCTAAGACCGACCCAGCAAGGAAGGACAGACGTGGCAGACAGTCCTTGCTGCACTGTATTTTATTTTTAATCTACATTAGCTTCCTTATTTAGAAATAAGAAAGAGACTCAACATGTGCTTAGCTTCTACAAATTTCAGAGTCCTTTTGAATTCTAATTAAAGATATTTGTTGAAAGACAAAGGAAGTTTTAAACTCCGTAAAACAGCGGGCTTCTCAGTCCCCTGAAACAGCACTCAGTAGCATCATCGAAAAAGGCACATTCTCAGAATCCAATTATTTTCCAGAATATTTGCACACACTTGTGCTGTCACCCAAGTTCATCTTGTTGTGAAACAACACATCAGGTCCTGCCCTCTGCGAGTCTGGCTGTGAAACTCTCACACGTGACAACAGCCCTGGAGATAAGACGCACTTCCCAGAGAGAGTTGTGAAACCCCATTTTCATCCAGAACTATATTTAGTCACCCACTGTAACTACTTGAATAGAGCAAAACTAGGAGGCTTGGTAAATGCCAAGAATTTAGTACCACAGAAATGATTTATTTTCCCTATAGCTCACAATTAATGATACAGATCCTATTTTTATCGTTAACTGTGACATAACTTCGATGTCATATGTTGTCAGTCTGATGTGGCTCTTCCTAAGTAACCTGTCACTGTACTGATCATATACTGATTTAGCGATGTGGCCTTGGAATGCCTAGAAAAATATGGATGTACTGGTTGTAAATGTTTATATATTGTACAGTCCCTTTATATATACACTGAGGTTCTGATTAGAGAAAGAGATCTGTAAATTGCTCGTTATTTTTTATATAGATATTAAAAAAAGAAAAAGCAAAAAGTAATTCCTGGCCTGCATCTCTTTTGCTGTCGGTTTTAATGCTGCTTTCTGGTTTTGGAGCCAGCCCCCACTAGGGCCTAATCCCCCCCCTCCAGCCGACACCCAGAGGCCTACAATCAGGAAGCCTCTTCCAGTGATGATGTCAGCTACCGAGGTTCTACTTTTATCATCTGTAAAGCTTGAAATGATTTGTGCCAGATATCATGATGCCCGTTTTTCGCTTTCATTGCCAACAAAACAGCGTTGCATAAACAGTCTGACCCTAACAAAGCCTTCTCTCACGCTGTCCTATGGGGGATTCAGCCCCCAGACATTTATCACGGCAACAGCAGCAGAAGTCCAGTACCACAAGATCGCGGAGTTCAATTATTTCATCACACTGGGGCAATTCACATTTTAAAATATCATTTAATTGACATTTATACTTACTTTTAGGATGAAGCGCTCTGACTTGATTTCATATAACTCTCAGTATGAATAATACCCAAAATCTACTTCAAGACCATGATGAATTCAGTACTCTTCGGGGAAAAGTACATTCCTAGCTACTGTGTGAGTGCGCACTAAAACTAAACCTCTGCAGTGGAGAGGCTGCAGCGAAGGCCACACAGGCTGGCAGCAGAATCATCCTGTTGCTGTTCCACTGCACGTATCTTACTGGCCACAGCAGGCAGGAAATTGTGGGATGCTATTGCATTGCCTCACTAGCAAGATTAGAAAGTGGGGTCTTATCCTCTGAGCCAATCAGCTTCTGTATCATGGTCAGTTCCTTGTCCTCAGAAAGGCATTTGACTTTTTATTGCTACATGAGCATATCTTGATAGCAAGATGTTCTTTTAAACATGTAGACAAATTAATTTTATGTTTAAGTCAAAGAGTTGGGTTTTACGAAAGCAGGGGCATTCACATCAGTGGGAGCACTAATGCCTGCCATGGAGCCAGTCCGGAGTGTGCCCTCGGGTCAAGCAACACTGGTGCCGATGCAGGCTGGTGACGGGAGGGGACACCTGAGTGGGGTAAGGTCGACTGCAGCCCATGTGCCCTCCATGGCATGCTTCAGTGCCTCACTCTACAGTTTTTATTTAGGCAGCTCCTTCCTGGTTCTATTAGATTGATCAATATAATGACTAATGCTAATAACATCATTACAGTTTAACAACACAACGACTTGTTAACAGCATACCATGTTGAAATGAAATCTGGAATCTTTGCTTTAGTTAGGTAAGTTCAAGATATTCACTAAATTGGCTGTTTTCAATGTTGCCATGCAATTAACCTTAAGAAAGGTAATAATATGAATGAATGATTATAAAGTTAGGATTTTACTTCACAGAAAACTTGGAATTTTCCTCACTTATATATGAAAATACGAAAACATAGAGAAGAGCTTTAAGTTAGCCTAAATCAAGATTTTAACAATTCTGTGAGTATGTGTCTATTTTACAATATTTGCATTAAAGTCAGCAAGAACTATTAGCAAACGCACAGGTGTTTATTTTGTCCTTAAAGGACACCACGTGTTCACTGGAGTAATGCCTTAGTGCAGCTCAGAGGCCCAGGTAAGGCTGCAGGAAAGGTATCGAGTTAGCGCTCACTTGTGAAACTCAAACTTCATCATTCAGCGTGACAGCAGTAACTGCAAGAAGCAAAGGGTTATTTAAGGTCACTTGTCAGTACATGCTCAGGTGAAGTAACACGCCACAAAATCATGCTTAGGATTGAGAGTGAGACCCAGTGGCCCACTGTGAGTGTGCAGATGCAAACATTCTCAACGAAGCAGTTCGGTCATTTGAAAGGAGGTTCTTTTTCTAGCACACATGGCTACTTACCTCTAGGCATAAGAAAACAGAAACAGGACTTCTGCTTGGTAAGACATCCTAGAGCTTCGTTTTTCTCCCCTCTTGGAAAGTCAATGGAACCAAACCCCTATAGGAAAGTACTTGGTCATCCCGCTTTTCAAAGGTTTAGTTTATATTCTACACGGGCCATAATGTACACATTTAAGAAGTCCATAGACTATGCCTCCATAGCCACTGTCCCAATAAAAGAGCAGATTATAAAATTATTTCTCTGACCCCTCTATAATTACTATTACAATTAAATGTGTGAATGGCCAAATCTAGTTTAGTTTTGGTTTAAATTCAGCAGGTGAATATCAGAATCTCATTCCTCTTCTGAAATCAAAAGCACATGTTCCTAGAAATTTGAAGGGTTAAATGAACCACTGAGGGCAGGAGAACCAGGAAACTACAGCTCTTCCATCCTATATTCTAACAACAACAACATTTCATGAATGGTAAATGACTTGGGTCTAGTCTTGATTCAGTCAGCATTTTTATTGAGCACCGACTGTGGGGCAGGTGCTGTCCTGTATCCTAGAGACCTAGGAGTGAACAGAAGTCCTACCTTCAAGGTGCTGAGATTCTTGAGGGGAAGGAGACAAACAAGTAGGCAGACTTAACATGATAACTGTGATTTAAGTGCCATGAAGGAAACTACCAGAATGACACAACTACCCCAAGTAAGGAACTGACAGCTGCATAGCCAACCAGGGGTGAACATAGGAAGATATTCCAGGCAGCTCAGGGCTCACAGGAGAAACAGCGTGGTGCAGGGAAGGCACAGGGAGTGATGGAGGCGGTGATGGAGAGGACAGCGGGCCCATTAACAAAGAGCGCTGCAGGCTACCGCCCAGGAAGCAAACAGAGGTACCCAGGAAGTACCCAGGAAGCGAACGGAAGCTACCGCCCGGTTAAGAACAGAGGTAGAAATGACAGAAACACATCATGCTTCACAAAGTTCATCACAAAGAACAGAGATTTTTATTTTGGTGAAAAAACTTTGAAAGCCATGCACAGTTTTTCCTAATATGCATCCCTATGAGCTTTTGAGGACATCTCCTATTTGTCAAGTTCACTCATGTGGCTGTGGAGAACCAACCGCACGAGGCAAGAACAGAAACAGACCAGCAAGTCAGCAGAGCAGCTGAGGCGAGAGTCAAGTTGTCTTAACCTGGCAGCGAGGAAGCTGCAAGTGACTGGAGAGCAGACTAGACGGGGACCCTCAGCGTCAGCAAGCGGGCAGACTGTCAGTTACTAAGGTGGCGGAAGCATTTACTCCCCCACCTTAAAACTAAGAACAAATGGGGATGGAGATATATGGATATATACATATATACATATGAAAATATATATTTTAAAAAACGGACTGTAGGATGTAGGTGGCAGGCAGCACAGGACATGGAATCCAGTGCGTCCCCCGGTCCCCCGGCCCCCCGGGTGGCTTCCTGCAGTTTCTAGGCTGCACTGAATCAAGCAGCCTCGCCGAGTCGAGAGACGGTGGGGAATCTGGAGGACCAGGACGTTCAGAACCTGCAGGAGGAACACCACAGAGAAGACAGCTGTGGTGAGGTGACAACTCCAAGTCGTGCACAGGGCTCCTTGCACACCCCGCCAAGCAGTGAGGAAACACCCACGATGAGGGAAAGAGCCACAGAGAACACAAGCAGAGAAACTCTTGAAGTTTACACAGAACCAGGAATGGTTCACCTTCCACAGCCACAAAGAAAAGGCTGGTAATTCACAGGGCATCACCAAACAGAATCCTCTGAACAGCAGGAGAGTAGCCCTGAACACGGCTCTGGCCCACCAGCCAAAGCTTACAAGCAAGCCTTGAAATGACCAAACTGTTCCCACACAGCTTCCCTGCCTTCTCAACCGAAACTTGAGAACATTAGAAGACCACCAAATCGGGCCGGCGCTGTGGCGTAGCCCATACAGCCACTGTCTGCAGCACTGGCCCCCATATGGGCGCCAACTTGAGTCCCAGCTATTCTCCCTTTCTCTGAAACTGACTTTCAAATAAATAAATCTTTAAGAAAAAAAAAAAAAGACCACCAAAATAATACACACAGAATCCAACACCTAAGAACACAAAGTTCATAGCCAATAAAAAATTATCAGGCATGCAAAAACTCAGGAAGATATGACCCAGGGTGAGAAAATCCCATCAATAAAAACAGACCCCAAAATGACGGAGACAGCTGTCTTACTGTTCTTATTGACTACTCCTCTTATAAATACACTTACTATGTTAAAGTATAGAAAAGAGTAAGCGTGTTATGACATAAAAGGACTAAAATCAAACTTTTAGACATGAAAAGTACATTGGATGAGACTAACAGCTAATTAGTGTAGAAAAAGAGCTTAGTGAACCACAAGGCACAGTAACAGAAACCTCCAAAATTGAAGACAGAAAATGCTTGGAACATCACTGGGCTCCCAGACTCCAGGCAGCAGGAAGGAGGTGGGAGACAGTGAGGTTCTGCTACAACTACTGAATGTTCAAGCCAGCTTACTAACGAAGGCAGGCATCTATGGCTCAGAGCTCTGGGGGTTTGCGGTCCAGCAGGCAGGCCCCGCTCAGGCCGTGTGGCGAGGCTGAGGACGGCAGAGGATGTATGTGTGCAAGTGTGCATAAGAGGACACGGACAACCTGCATCAACAAAGGCGTGGCCCAGCAACCGCACACCGAGGCTCTGAAACTGAGGGATGATGCACCAGGCTGCAAACAATAAAATTACCCATGATGCATGGGACAGGAAACAGCGAGACGACCTGCATGTGGAAACCACCGTGTATGAGCAGGCCTGTAGTTGTTTCTCACGCTTAGTAACAAGGCATCATGTGGTGACTGCCACCACAGATAACAGTTATTAGCACTGAACAAAAACGATAAGCTAATTAATAATTTCTCAGTTTAACTATTTCACAGTTTGAGTTTTTTTCAACAAAAGCCTAGAAATCAAAAACTTCCAGTAAAGTTCTTTTATTCAGATTCAACCTAAAATAATTTATTCAATCTGTCTTTGACATGGAAATGAAATCTTTAACTCCTTACAGTATAATAGAAAAGTACTGAATTTGCATATTTCCAGGAAAACATTCTGCTTCATGCTTTGGGCATCTACCACAGTCATCCAGAAGACCACTTCCAGTAAATGCAATTGTCAGAGCACTGAGGCGCCCAGAATACATTCCCTAACTCAGAAAATGGTTCTTGTGTTACCAGAACACAGTCTCGAGGCTGCTGACTGTACTGTTGGACAGCCACAAAAACACAGGCTTTTTAGCATGCACACCCAAGTGGAAAGGACTTGTTCCTCTGGAGACACGACTCGTCAGTGTGCCAGAGCTGAGAGCACCGTGCGTGGGAACCAGCAGGTGGGCAGCTCACTGGTTCTGCAGCCTCCTCCTTCATGGGTAAACACTGACGCCAGCCAGGGCCCAGAGTCCAGGCATATGATGCAGCTTATGATTTAATTTTCCATAGCTAAGAAAAGAAAATACCCAAAGTAAGTCAGCTTCAAGACAAACTTGGGATTTACAGGTATATTTACGTGACTACAAAACAAGAGCCCTTTAAGGAAAAAAAAAAAAAATAGCAGCTCTGGAAATACCAACTACAGAATATCATAGAGAAAAAACAACTTCCAGGATCAAAGATGACACGCTGCAGTTCAGTGTTGTTGGTTTTCACCCATTCTACCTCCACACACTTCCCTAGATCAGAGTGAGACCCTTACCTGGGCCATGCTAGTAAACAGATGTGAAATCCAAACTTGATTTTTTTGTTCCATGCAAGAGCTCAGTCTAGCGCACATAAATTAAAGGAGAACCTGAGCTGAGAAGGCTGCGGACCAGTGACCAGACTGTTCCCTCCCTCACACGTTAGCTCCATGCAAGTCACACACAGTAAGCAGCACCGATGGTTATACAGAGCAATTCTGAGGAGGGAGATGCTACGGAGAGGTGGTCACACTTACTCTTATATTAAATCCTAGAAGGTCACTTATAACACCTGAGACGGCGGAGAGGATGACTACTCTTGTGATGTTGTAGATGAGGGGATTCATCGTCAGCCCGTAGAGTCTGAATGGTGTGTCCAGCTCCTAGGAGACAGGAGGACTGCAGTGAGATGCCGTCAGTGACTCCTCCCTGTCACGGTCAAGTCCGACAAGGGCGAGGACGGCCGCCAGCAGCCTCTCCTCAGTACTTACAAGCTACTTCCCAAAAAATCTGCAATGCACTTTTTAAAAAGATTGATTTATTTAAAAAAGCAGAGCAACAGCGAGAGAGGAGGACATACACAGGGAGAGATCATTCACCCAGTGGCTCACTCCCTAAACGTCCACAACAAACTGGCCTGAGCCAGCCTGAGGCCAGGAGCTGAGGACTCCATCCTGACCTCCCACATGGCGGGCAGGGGCCGGAGTACTTGGGCCATCGCTGCTGCTTTCCCAGAACAGCAGGGTTCCAACTGGCACTCTAACGTGGAATGTCAGTGTCACCAGCAGTAATTTAACCTGCTTGCCACAATGTCAGCCCCTCCTACTCTTGCAATGACTAGGATTTTTTAAAGATTTTTAATTTATTTGAAAGGCAATTTTACAGAGAGAGGGAGAGAGAGATCTTCCATCCATTGGTTCACTCCCCAAATGGCCACAACAGCAAAGGCTGGGCCACCTGCTGCAGCTTTCCCAGGCACATCAGCAGGGAGCTGTATAGGAAGTGGAATAGCCAGGATGTGAACAGGTGCCCATATGGGATGCCAGCATTGCAGGTGGTGGCTTTACCAGCTATGCCACAACACCAGTCCCAGAAATTTTTTCAAAAGATTGATTGATTGATTGATTGGTTTTGAAATAGTTAACAGAGAAGGGGAGAGAGTCTTCCATCCACTGATTCAGTCCTCAGATGGCCACAATGACCACCGCTAGGCAAGGCCAAAGCCAGGAGGGCAGGAGCTTCTTCTGGGCCTCCCACATGAGTGGCAGAGTCCCAGGCACTTGGACCATCCTCCACTGCCTTCCCAGGCACATTAGCAGGGACTTGGAATCGGAAGTGGAGCAGTCAGGACTCGAACTGGTGCCTATATGGGATGCCAGCATCACAGGCAGTGGCTTTACCAGCTACACAATACCAGCCCCCAAAATTCAATTATTACTTAGGTTTAGCTGAAAACCATCAGGTGAATGTTTTGGATCTACACAGTCCAACACCTACCCTTTCCCAGGGTATTTTCCAAGTACTAAAGCACTGATTTAATTAATGTCTTTAAAGCCAGCTTTAAAAGCCCTTCCTTTTC
This sequence comes from Lepus europaeus, assembly GCF_033115175.1. NCBI lineage: Eukaryota > Metazoa > Chordata > Mammalia > Lagomorpha > Leporidae > Lepus > Lepus europaeus. The sequence continues at coordinate 107,659,302 of NC_084831.1, forward strand.
TTCTGTAAAAACACTACATGGTGGCCACAGCCCGTGGCCAGTGAATTCCCGGTAAGAGACTCACTGCACACGTCTCTTCCCAGGAGTCGGGCAAGTCAGGGGCAGGGCTCAGAGACAGCAGCACAGAGAGCTCTGGGGAAGTTGTTCAGGGAGGCTGGGTAGCCCTTGGACACCAGCCAGCAGCAGTAGCTGCTTGGGTGCAGAGGTTGAGACCGTGCCTAAGGATGGCAACACGGAGCCACAGCAGCGTGGCTTGCAAGGGCAGCATGGGACTTGTCAATCTTGTTCCCCCCTTAGCCTCTCCACACGGGGACAAAGGAGAGCTGGCCACGGTAACTGCCCTGTGGAGGAGACTGGCCACCTCCTTAGAGCACTGATGCCCAGACCAACATGGCCATTTGTAGTCCCTGAAGGTGACAAGTGCCTTGCAGCTGGCCTGCTGCCCAGTACGAGTCTGCTTTTGCACAGGTGGACCTTTCCCCTTGAGGGCCATCCCCAGGAAACCATCAGTGATCTCCATCCGACTCCGTGCTGGACAGAGGGGAGAAGCAGGCTCCTCTCCTCCAGGGTCTTTGCCCAGGCAGCCACACTGGGTGGTTAGACAACCACTCTTCAGCCCCGGCCTTGCCCCGGAGTTCTGTCACCTCAGCTCTGGTGCAGACCACTACGTGACCCCTACCCCCAGCCACCGCCGTCTCGGCCACTGCTCCCAGGTCTCCTCCTGGGCCGCCTGCGTCACCAGGGCGTCACCTGCCCACGGCGTCTTCTCAGAAGCGGCTGATTAAATGTCAGCGGTACCGAAAGTGCATGACAGGATGTTGCTTACTTTTAACAACTTGGTGGACAGCTTTAATACATTGTTTACTAGAGTGAGCTGTTCTTTCTTGTTTGGCTTCTTTTCCATCTTAAGATATAAATTAATCTAAGGGAAAGAAAGAATAGAGATTAAGGTAAACGGAGAGAAAAAGATACACAAAATGCATAAAATCAGACAGATTTTTGAGGGTCATGTTTTCAAGTAAAATAAGTTCTGGCACGCCAGCGGCTACTTCTGCAGAGAACATGTGCCCCGCCCCCGCCCTAACAGTCTCCCTCTGGCAAAGAAAAACACATAGTGAACTTAGTGAAGAAAAATTAATGATGAAGCAACTTAAATATCAAAACAATGAAAACTCTTAATATAAATTGTAATATAATTAGCATGTAAACACCTTTATCCAAAAACTGTATCTCATTATCTCAGTATTCCCCAACTAACTTAATATCCTCATAAAACATTTGTGGAGGCCGGCGCCATGGCTTAACAGGCTAATCCTCCACCTTACAGCGCCGGCACACCGGGTTCTAGTCCTGGTTGGGGCACTGGATTCTATCCCGGTTGCCCCTCTTCCAGGCCAGCTCTCTGCTATGGCCTGGGAAGGCAGTGGAGGATGGCCCAAGTGCTTGGGCCCTGCACCCGCATGGGAGACCAGGAGAAGCACCTGGCTCCTGGCTTCGGATCAGCACGATGTGCCGGCCGTGGTGGCCATTGGAGGGTGAACCAACGGCAAAAAGGAAGACCTTTCTCTCTGTCTCTCACTATCCACTCCGCCTGTCAAAAATAAATAAATAAATAAAAAATAAAATAAAAAAAAATTTGTGGAAGATAGCTATTCGTTTTAATTTGAAAGGCAGAGTTAGAGAGAGAAAGAGAGAGAGAGATCTTCCACCCTATAGTTCACTCCCTAAAGGATCGCAATGGTCAAGGCTGAGCCAGGCTGAAGACAGGAGCCTAGAATTCCATCCGGGTCTCCCTGCCATATAAGTGGCCAGGAGCCCAAGCACTTGGGCTGTCCTATGCTGACTTCCCAGGCACGTTAGCAAGGAGCAGGATCAGAAGTGGAGCAGCCAGGACTTGAACCTCTGCCCATATGAGATGCCAGCACTGTAGGCAGCAGCTTAACCAACACATTGTGCCGCAAAGCTGGCCCCAAAGATAGTTGTTTTTAACTATTAATTCCTTAATTTTTTCCCTTTATAGGAAGAATTCTCCACTATGATTCTAAGGCAAACAAAATAAAACTGGGAAATTATATCAATTTTTAAATTTTAAGGAATGGGTAAATGTAAAATTAAAAACAAAAAATTTTAAAAACCACTTTATACTACTCCATTTTGACAACAAGCATTTCTCAACTCAGTACCTAGTAACACACTGAAAAACAGGTATTTCCCAAGCACTGAACAATGTATTCTATGATTGATACAGAAGAAACTCAAAGAGCTTGTTAAATGTATTCAATGAAAAGTACTCTAAAGGTCTAATACTTAATGTAGACTATGAGGGGCTGGCACTCTGGTGCAACAGGTTAAGCCACCATCTGCAACTCTGGATCCCATAAGGGCACTAGTTGGAGTCCTGGCTGTTCCACTTCTGATCCAGCTCACTGCTAACACACCTGGGAAAGCAGCAGAGGATGGCCCAAGACCCTGTGCCCCTGTCACCCATGTGGGACATTCAGAAAAAACTCCTGGCTCCTGGCTTGGGCCTGACCCTGACCCAGCTTTGGCTATTACAGCTATTTAGGGAGTGAACTAGAGGATGGAAGATCTCTGTCTCTCCTTCACTCTTTCTGTAACTCTGCCTTTCAAATAAATAAAATAAACCTTTAAAAATAAATAAGTAAATTTTGAATATGAGATTTAAAAATATCCTCCATTGTAACCAGTCAAAATACCTTTATAGTACACAAAGTACTCTCAGTCCATTACATCTCCACTCCCACAATCCTGGAAGCAGATGAGGAAGATATTATGCCCATTTACAATGTCAGGTCATATGCTAAAAAGGGACAGTGAGGTGGTGATCCTACCCTGAACCCTCTGCATGAATCTCACAGGGTGTTATGCCGTCGCTAACTACCGACCCACACTGATAGGACCAACCAATACCTGTTCAGTGAGTAATATTGAAACATTGCTGTACTTCTTATTGGTTTCTGACCCCAGTGAGGCCAGGCGCAGTAAGAAAAGCAGTAGAGCTGTTTCCCAAATCAACAACTCCCAGTTATAAGCATCATTCAGAAAAGTCTTATGTCCTTGGAGAACCTATACAAAGAAAAAAAAAAAAGTTAAGTCTCCTATTTGTCTCAAAATCATATAATTTTTCAATTTTAAAACATTTTCAAGAATCCAGAATTTTAATACTCAAAGCAGAAGAGCTTTAATACTTAGAAACTATTATCTTTAATTAATCATCATGTATTTCTAGATTTCCTCCTTTTCATGAAAGAAAATGGAAGTAATACAGAAGAAAAATATAACATTAAAATACAACATTAAAATTAAGGCAGATGCATTTCCAGCTACTTTAACCACCAGTGTGTCCACTCACAATTATATGGTGACCACTGTACAAAGTATTAACTTTGCATTCTTTCTAGATGTAGCCTATCCCACTAGTATGACTAGAACAATCCTAAGGATCATTTCCTTTGTTGTTGTTAATTTCAGAGGCAAAGAGAAAGAAAGAGGCTCCGTCTGCTGATCCACTCTCCAAATGCCTACAATAGCCAGGGGTGGGTCACGGTCAAAGCCAGGAGCTGGGAATGCTATCCAGGTCGCCCTCAAGTGGCAGGGATCCAATTACCTGAGCCATCACCACTGCCTCCACGGGTGTGCGTTAGGAGGAAACTGAAGTCAGGAACTGGAGTTAATAACTGAATGGGACGCAGGTATCCTAGCTACTAAATACCAGCCCCTGAGAATGAGTTCTTTATTGCACTGCAGGATCCAAGTAACAACAGCAGCAGCAGTAACAGCAGCTACCATTATGAGGTTCCTAGGATTGTCAAGATTTCCAGCAAAACATTTTGTTTCTTAAAAAAAATTGCTTTAAAAGTAAAGAAATTTACTCAAGCAATTCCAAAGACAAATGAAAATGTAGGCATTTTGAAAAACGGGAAATCACCAAGCAGCTGCCCTCTCCACCCTCCTATATAGGGCCACGTAGGCTTCTATCTCCACTCTCAGTAAACACCATGGCCTCACAAAACTCCAACTCTGACTTGTGCCAGCTTTGGTTTGTCAGAAGCCTGTTAGGCCCCACTGACCCCTACCGATTTCTCACCTGCAAAGTCTACCACAGATACCTCAACATTTTTAGTTCTGATCTCCAAAGACAGAATGTGTGTAATGTCTGGGTGAGTTATTTACGACTAAGAGGAGGAAAGTAACAGCTAACGGCACCTAGTCCCACGTCTTCAGAGGTGGCGTAATTTGTTTCCCAGCAACAGAAAATAACACAGATCACAACCAAACTGCTGCAAAACCGAAGACAAAGGAAAACTCAAGATCAGCCAGAGAGAAAGAACATTACTTTCAAAAGAGAAGCAGTAAGAGTAACAGCTGATTTCTCAAAATGTAACATGGGAATCAAAAGATAACAACCACTAGAAGTGCTCATCTGGCAACCTAGAATTGTATTCCCAGCAAAAACAAAACAACAAAAATACTTCAAAATCAAAGTGGTAATGGACAGTTTCAACAAAGGAAAAACAGAATTAATCACCAGCAGACTAGCACAATGCTAAATACTAAAAGTCATCCAGATAGAAGGAAAATAATCCCAGAGAGAAACAAACACAAAGTGCATGAAATAATAAAAAGCAGCAGAAAGGGGAACTGTATGAGTAAATGTAAATGAGTAACTGATTACACAGAGCAATAATAATTACCCTTTATGGGTTTAAAATCTATGTTAAGTTAAAATCAAGGTTATAATACACAAAAGGTGAAGGAGTAAGTGAAGTTAATTGTATAAGGTCTGGGCACTATAAAGTGGCAAATTAATCATTAAATTATAAATTAGGGATGCAGACTGTCATCTCTTTTACTACTAAAGCAAGGGTAAATGAATGTCTAACGATGGAGAGGATTACATGGAATATTAAAGAATATTTGATGAGAAAAAATGCCAACAGAAAGAAAAAGGAAAATTACCAGGTGGACCGGATACTATTTGTAATCATAGTGATTACAGCCTGGTTAAATGACCCAGATGCTCTGAAACACTAAGATTGTGATGCTGAATTAAGAAACAAGCAACCAAAAAAGACATACTGATTATAAGAGATATGCCTAAAATTTGAGGACAATAAAAAAACTAAGGGCCGGCGCCGTGGCTTAACAGGCTAATCCTCCGCCTGCGGCGCCGGCACACCGGGTTCTAGTCCCGGTTGGGGCGCCGGATTCTATCCCGGTTGCCCCTCTTCCAGGCCAGCTCTCTGCTATGGCCCGGGAAGGCAGTGGAGGATGGCCCAAGTGCTTGGGCCCTGCACCCGCATGGGAGACCAGGAGAAGCACCTGGCTCCTGGCTTCGGATCAGCGCGATATGCTGGCCGCAGCGGCCATTAGAGGGTGAACCAACGGCAAAAAGGAAGACCTTTCTCTTCTCTCTCTCACTATCCACTCTGCCTGTCAAAAAAAAAAAAAAAAAAAAAAAACTAAGAAAGTAGACAAAGATACAACACACAAAATGTAACCAAAAGACAACTGATGTGAATGAATATCAAAATAAGTAGAAACAATATAAATAGACATTTTATAAGGTCATGAAAAACAAAATACTTGACACTTCCAGATTAAAGGAGACTGAAGAGACACAGAACTAAATGTAATGTGTGATTCTGAACTAGATCTTGGATTCAGGGGAAAAAATCTATAAAGGACATAAAAGTCAATCCATCAAGAAGATGGGTAACAATTCTAATCTAGATGGAACCAGTTACACAACTTGATAAAGCAAGGGCAGGTATTTGGCATCGAGGTTAAGATGCTCCCATCTCATTTCAGACTACCTGGGTTCAAAACTTGGCTCCAGTCTAATGTTAATGCAGACCCTGGGGGGAGCAGTGATGGCTCAAGTAATTGGGTTCTTGCCATCCAAATGGGAATTCCAGAATGAATGCCTGGCTCCCAGCTTCAGCCCAGCTCAGCCACAGCCAGTGTGGGCATTTGGGGAATGAACCAGCAGGTGGAGGAGTGCTATCTTTCCCACTTCCTCTGTCTCTCAAATAAATTTAAAATTTTAAATATAAGTATTGTACTTTGGGGCCAGCGCTGTGGCACAGTAGGTTAAAGCCCTGGTCTGAAGCGCCGGCATCCCATGTGGGCACCAGTTCGAGACCCGGCTGCTCCGCTTCCTGTCCAGCTCTCTGCTATGGCCTGGGAATGCAGTAAAAGATGGCCCAAGTCCTTGGGCCCCCTGCACCCGCATGGGAGACCAGGAGGAAGCTCCTGGCTCCTGGCTTCGGACAGGCACAGTTCCAGCCGTTGCGGCCATCTAGGAAGACTCTCTCTCTCTCTCTCTCTCTCTCTCTCTCTTTCTGCCTCTCCTCTGTCTGTGTAACTCTTTCAAATAAATAAATAAATCTTTAAAAACACGTACTTTTAAATCGCAAAAAAATATAAAATCATAAAGCAAAAATTGACAGAAATAAAAGGAAATTGTACAAAATCCATAATCATTATAGACTTTAGCACACCTCTACCAACAGCTGACAGAACAAGAAGACTACGGGGTGCAATGGAGAGAAGAAATAACTTCTGATGGTCAGCTGCAAAGTAGATGACAATAGTTGACAAAAATTAACTCAATACTTCAAAGTAGCAAGAAGACAGAGGATTTTTCTTTTATTTATTTGAAAGGCAGAGGAGCAAAGAGATTTTCTGTCTGCTGGTTCACTCCCCAAATGACCACAACAGTCAGGGCTTGGCCAGGCTGAAGCCAGGAGCCACAGACTCCATCCAGGTCTCCCACGTGGGTGGCAGGAACCCAAACACTTGGGACATCCTCTGCTGCCTTCCCAGGCATACCAGCAGGGAGCTGGATTGCAAGTGGAGCAGCTGGGACTCCAACCTGTGCTCTGACATGGGCTGCAGGCAGCAGCTCCACTGAAGTGCCAATCCCAGTGGACAGGATTTGGAACGTTCCTGAGACAAAGCAGTGTCTGCGGTAACAGATACAGCCATCACCCTGATCTGATTACATATTGTGCACACATACTGAAATATCACACTGTACCTCACCAATATCTATGATTACCACCTGCCAATCAAAAATTTAAAAATATTTTTAAAAATAAGCAGACAAAAAATGAGAAAGAATATAGGCAGTTTTGGCAATGAAACTAATAGACTTGGACGAAGTGGCATATATAGAACATTGCTGTCAACAAGGACGGAATATAAATTCTTTCAAAGTACTGATGGAGGACTTACAAAACTGAACATATGTTGAAAAATAAAGTGAGTGTCTATGGATCAGGCATTTAGCCTAGTGGTTAGGGTTAAGGTGCTGGTGACGATACCCATATCCCACACAGAAGAACTTGGGTTCGATTCCCACCTCTAGCTCCTGACTCCAGCTTCCTGCCAATGGAGACCCTGGAGGCAGCAGTGACGGCTCAAATGACTGAGATCCGGCCACCCATGTGAGAGACCTGGATTCGGTTCTCAGCTCCTGGCTGTGGCCCTGGCCCAGCCCCAGTCGTGGACATTGGAGGACTAACCAGACATGGGAGCCCTCTTTCACTCTGCCTCTCAAATAAACAATAAATTTTAAAATAATTGAAAAATGAGGAAGGATTAGAGCGTGGGTGGGAGGGATGGTATGGAGGGAAATATCACTATGTTCCTAAATCTGTTTATATGAAATACATGAAATTTGTATAATTTAAATAAAATTTTTAAAAATCTATCAAAAACAAAGTGTTACATAATTCAAAGGACTGAAAACATCCAGAGTATTTTCTCTGGGAAAGTGCAAGATAAGCCTGTAGTTTTTTTCTGAATTTTTTTCAGAATGAAACAAGCACAGAAGTGCTTTAAAAACAAAAATAGAACGGTGCTGGCATTGTGGTGTGGCAGGTAAAGCTGCCTGGGGGCCAGTATGCATCCTGGCTGTTTCACTTTGAATCCAGCTCCCTGCTAATGGCCTGAGAAAAGCAGTGTAGAATGGCCCAGTGTTTGGGCCCCTGCCATCTGTGAGAGAGACCCAGATAAAGCTCCTGGCTCCTGGCTCAACCCTGCCCACTGTGGCCACGTGGGAAATGAACCAGTAACGGAAGATCTCTGTCTCTTCTCTCTCTGTAACCCTTTCAAATAAATAAATCTTTAAAAATAAATAAGTATATAAACAAATAAATAAAGGATTCATCAAAAGGACAAAGTAAAAGGTTTCAGGAGCTCCCAAAATTTGAGCCAAATCTGCGACACTTTAGGAATCAAAACAAATACAGTATTAGACTATAATTCATTGGATAAAAATAAGAATACATGATCCCATGTAAATGAATGAATGTACAAGTGAATCAGTGGGAAAGAAATGAAAAGTGTGTCCTTTAGAGTGAGAACAAATAGATGTGGGAGAGACAATGTAATCAGAAAGTCACTATTTGCAACCCTGGTATGCTGGCTTTACTATCAGTCAAAAATGACCGATTGAAATTCAAGTGATCTTAGAGTCTTAAAGGAGTTCAAAATGACTTCTACTCTCATTTCAAACAGTTAGAAAAATGAACAAGCATCTACAATAGCAAAAGAAACAGGTATATTAAACAACATATACTTAAACACAGTGACCTGGTTTAAAACAGAAAGTGAATTTGATAAGAGAATATCCATGTTTTCGTTAAAACAGATTTGAAAGCTTTACCTGGGCACAGCAGATAAAAGCAATGGAAAGCGTCAGTAAGAAGACGGAGGACACGACCACGTCAACCGAGCGCTGCGGGCCCCGTCTCTGCGGAGGGAGAGGCAGATGTCAGCGTCTGGGGTCGCCGCAGCGACAGCCCTCACCTCACTAGCGCTCTGGATGCTGCTGGGGAACTAAGTCAGTGCTTCTCAGAGCTGCGCAAGGTGTGACCGTGTGCTGCCAGTCATCAGCTCTACACGCTGAAATTCCAAACTAAGCAGGACAACTGATTCACGGACACATTTTCAGCTGAAGTATTTCCCAAAGTGTCATAAAAAGATGAAATATCTATTATTCTGTCCTATGAAATTCAAATTTTTCTTCTTTCTATGCTCTTATTTATTTATTGCTACTACGTCTGCAGAGAGATCCTGCCTAACTTGGTATGCACAACGTCGGAGGGCCACTGATCCCACTGCGCCCAGAACCCAGAAGCACACTGCCCTCTGAGCAACTGCTGCCCAGAAACTTCATGGGCAGGTTCTCGGCTTATTCATGCACATATCCCATTGTCAATCAGATAAAACTCACCTTTAGATAGGAACGCAGCGATAACCATATTTTAATGTTCTCCACCTTTTTAAGTCTAAAATGAGGTATTTCATATTTTCTAGCTTTCCTGGCAGAAGTAATATGGCTGAAGAGTTTTGCAAATAAAAATCTCTAGAGGAGATAAAAAAAATCACAGAGTGAAGTATGTATATTTCTCTGGGTGAGTATTCATATAATTGTAGTATTTGCAGCATATAAAAAATGTTTAAAAGAATGAAATTCCCATCAGTGATCACTCAGACGAACAGTGAAAATATTTTGTTAACAGCTCATTACCCTGCTGCTTCCAAAGAACTTTATTTGGTGACATACTTCTCCATAGTACAGTGCACTTGACGTTTGCAAAGAGTACCCTTTAGAGACCTTTGTGAATCCCCAGATTCACAAACTAAAATGTTTATACATGATTCTGGCTTACTCCCAAATTATACTTCCATTCAAAGTCACCTTTCTTGTGATATCACCAACATATAAAATTCTCAATCCATAATTCTGTCAAATTTCAAAAATATATATTTTTCACTTTCCATTTTTCACAAGAACATTATCACTTTGAGAACTCTTACATATGCAATGGATTAAAAAGCAGCAAAGGCACCCTAAGGGTGCAGATGCTAAGCACTCACCAAGGCTCACTCACTGGGGAGCCACTTCTACACACACGGCTCAGCACAGCTTCAGATTACAACATGTAATTTGTAAATAGTCAACAATACAGACATTAAATCCACAAGTGTCCACTTACTAACCCTTCATTGCCCACATCAGCTTTGGGGAAGATACCAAATCAAGCGAATAAATATAACTCAAAGGAGTATCAATACACAAAAACAGAAGAAAGAAATTTTACTTATTTTTCTACTGACCTGTTTGTATGTTCTCTCTGCCACACACATCATGAAAAAAAACATCCATGTAAGACACAATCTTTCAAAAAAATTAATTATAGACAAAATAATAACAGGCATAACAGGAGGTGCCCCACAAAAGAGAGTCAAGATCTCCTCAGCTGAAATGGACTTCAGTTGGTCAAAGCTCTTCTCATGGAAAAGTCGATGTAAAAAAGGAAAAAATGCTAATCCAATAGTGACAGCATTTCCCAACATTTGATAACCTACTCCTTGCTGATATGCGTTAACCTGGGAATGCAGAATTTCCATCATTATTGCATAGCTTAACAGAGTTACAAAACAGTATTTTTAAGCATTTTAAAAGAAGTACAGGTAAAAATGGCATACAAGTTTATGACTTTTTCTTATTGAAAAGTAGGCTGAAATGAGATAAATAATATATGTAGAATACACCTGAACAATTGGTCATGCTGACAGAGACCATGTGTAATGAAAATTATATACCAGAGTCTACCTACAAATCAGAGGCTGCCATTGTGGCTCAAGTTCAGAATTGCAGATGAGCACTGGTTTGAGTTCCAGCTGCTCCACTTCCAATCCAGCTCCCTGCTAATATGCCTGCCTGGGAAAGCAGCAGATAATGGCCCAAGTGCTTGGGCCCCTGCCACCTTCTGGCAGGATCAGGATGGAGTTCCTGGCCTGGTCCAGCCCTGGCTGTTGAGGCACAGGTGGGGAGTGAACCAGCAGTTGGAAGATCTCTGTCTCTTTAACTCTGCACTTCATATAAATGAACCTTTTTTAAAAACTATGAACTTAAAATAAGTACACACGTTTGTTTTAAAGGCAGTGTACTGTTTTAATCGCTATGTGCACTCTTACGCAATAGTCCCTAACGACCAAGTAGGTAAAACTCACCCAACCTACCCTGCTCATGATGATGCCACTCATCTCCAGCACAGACATGTCCATCTTTTTACACTCATTCCCTTCCCAGATTATTGCACTGACGCGATCAGAAGCAGGACTTGAATTCTGAAGCCAGAATAAATGGTTCTGAAAAGAAAAGCAAAAAAAGCTCCATCCACTCCTCTTCGCCTGCACTGTTTCCTTTCCCTTTGTCTGGTTCCTAAGCTCCATTCACTACCGCTCAGTCTCCTCACTATCCTCCCTCACAAAGCTCACCAGACCTCCACGATGCTGATTCGCAGGCCTTTTCCCCTAGTACACCCACGCTATTTTTGTATCTGGAGAGGGGCTAAGCAACTTCCATAATGAGGAGAGGTAGGAGTCCATGATTCTAAGGTTGCTTCCCTCTCCAAAAGTATGGAAATGAATCAGCCTAGTGTATTGGTGGGGTATTAAAGAAGAAAGATTTTTCTAAAGCAAGCTGACTACACTGAGAGTAGCAGGAGAGGCCCTCAGGGGCTTTATAAATCACACACATGGGGATTAATTCTCCTGATGAGAACACAGAAAGCGCAGGGTCAAGAGGAGACGGGCAGGGAAAGAGCCCCATCCTCCTCTGTCATGTCATGTGTGGTTCTTCAAGCTCCAGCTCACCATCACAGTGCTCTTTGACAGGCACAATCTCAATAATGCTGCCCTCTGAAATTAAAAATCCCTATAGTCTGTATCATACAAATTAGCAATTACATGGCGCATTTACACTGTGTTTATGTCCCATTAATCTTCTCCACACCCCCAAATACAAGTTTCTACAGAAGCACCAAATGGTGTAGCCCTTCTCTTTCTAGCACAGTGCTTAGCATAATGCTCAGGAGCATTCACTGATGTTACTAATTTACTCATCGGTTTATCTAACAAATATGTATTAAGCACCTACTGTGTAATGGGCACTGTGGATACAACAGAGAACAAGCAGCTCCTTGCCATCAAGGCACTTCCAGACTTTTGAAGGAGACTTAAGTAAATAAAGCCGCAATATGCAAGGTAAGGAAAGAAAAAATTGTTTTAAGAGAAAACCAGATCCTCAAATGACTCACAGAAGATACATACTGTGGGAAAAAAATGCACTGATTCTTTTAATTCCATTTTCCATGAACTTTTTAAAGTACCCTTATATAGGAAAAAAAAAAAAAAAAAAGCTTCCTGCAGGAAGTATCACTCAAGCCAAAACCTGTCCAAAAAATAAAAAGGAGTGAGCCCAAGGAATAGGTATTAAGAGGAAAAAAATCTGTCCTGGACAAAGAAACCAGCATGTGCGAAGGTCCAGGAGCACGTGAGGGCCGGTGCATAAAAGAAACCAGACGAATTTCGGCCACGTGTAAGTGCACCGTGTTAGGAGAGGGGAGTAGATGGTCAGAGGTGGGTGACACCACACCTGAGAGCAAAGGAAGACACAGAAACAAATACTTCAGAGGGAGCAAAAAGCACTTTCAAGGGCGTGGCATCATCAGGTTGTATTCTGGATGCATCAGTCTGGCTGCAGGGAGGAAAAATGAGAGGAACGCAGGCACGCCTAGAGAGGCCGCGGTAGTGATCCGGAGGAGAGGACAGTGGCCTCCAGCACGCAAGGTGGACACGTGGTCAGCGTCAGTATCCACATGGTGAACAGGAGAACGTGAGGACGCATGACAGGTACAGAGTGGAGGCGACAGTCACCGCAAGGGTTCTGCCTGGGATGTGAGTGACGGTATTCAGACGCCTGGGGAATGAAGAGCAAGGAAGCTTTGGGCAGCGATGACTTCTGTCTGACAGCATGAGTTTACCTGCCTCCATTATTCTTAGAATCAAACCATGCATCCCCAAAGCGCTACAGAGGCCAAGATCACCATGACGCTGCACATAACCATGGAGGGCTGATGTAATTCAGATGAATTTTCAGACTAAATATAAAGAACATTACATTTGAACATTGACAGCAACATTGAGGAGATTAGCATAAAACTAAAATGAGAAAATGCAGGTTGTTCCTGGTTAACTGTTTAAAAATTGTACATATTTAATAATGTAGGTCTTTTTGTTGTTGTTGTTCATGAAAATGCATATCCTAAATGGTACCTTACAATCAAGAAAATTCAATAATTAGACAATCCATCATCCACTACTATTTATAAGGTGATCTGGAAATAGAGTAAGTTAAACATTGGAGAGGCTGATAAGAGAACCGTTTTTAAATCACTCAACCTAACCAGCAATGGAATAAGCTGTATCAGGAATCACGAGCACTCCAGCTCCAGAAGTGTTTAAGTAGATGGTGACTGCTGTTCTGACAGGGATAATAATAATACTACCATTTACTAGGTAAACACTCCTGTGGGCATTATACTAAGCACTTTAAATTATCTTATTAGCTGTGTCACGATATTCCAAAGAAGTAGGAAATGTTACTACCCCATGAGAGATGGTAAAAAAAAAAATTTCTATAGGTGTAAGATGAATTCCTACATTACTTGGAAGGTTGAAATATCCTTCCAAAGAATCTCCATTTCTAGGCTCTATAATTTTATGATAATAAAAACCTAAAGTTAGGCCGGCGCCATGGCTTAACAGCCTAATCCTCCGCCTTGCGGCGCCGGCACACCGGGATGTAGTCCCGGTTGGGGCGCCGGATTCTATCCCGGTTGCCCCTGTTCCAGGCCAGCTCTCTGCTATGGCCCGGGAAGGCAGTGGCCTGGGAAGGCAGCACTTGGGCCCTGCACCCACATGGGAGACCAGGAGAAGCACCTGGCTCCTGGCTTCGGATCAGCACGATGCGCTGGCCGCTGAGGCCATTGGAGGGTGAACCAACGGCAAAAAGGAAGACCTTTCTCTCTGTCTCTCTCTCTCACTGTCCACTCTGCCTGTCAAAAAAAAAAAAAAAAAAAAAAAGAGAGAGAGAGAGGAAAAAAAAAAAAAAAAACCTAAAGTTAAAAAAAAAACTTGAGTTTTATATTATTAGAGAAACAAACTTTCACTTCCTAATAAATTCATTTACCACTCTGTGGTTAGGAAAATGTAATATAAGGCAAGTATCCCAATCAAACAACCCTGTTCCTATAAAATAAACACTGAGAATCACTCTAAGAAAAATAACAGCGGACTGGCATGAGGCATAGTGGGTTAAGCTGCCACCTGCAACTTGTCTGTCTGTCTGTCTGTCTCTTTCCCTCCCTCCCTCCCTCCCTCTAATTCTGCCTTTCAAGTAAATAAAAATAACCTTAAAATGGTAATAACTCAGAAATGTATTAGGAAGAAAAAGGGAGGTTGGGGCAACTTGAGAGTACTTCCTTTAGAGTTCTAATCCCAGCAGCTTGACTGACAAGCTGTACTCAGTTTGCTGACCTCATAATCGAGGATAACAATATCTACCTTCTCAGATGACCGTAAAGTCCAATTACAGTGTACCTGACCCAGGCAACAACTACTAGCTACCGGTTATGGCCTCCACAGACCTGCTGGAAAACGTCCTCTTTCGGGTCACGTTTGGTTCCTGAGTGCAGAGTGCTCACGTGGGTCCCCTCACTGTCACTGGTGGCAGACGATCGGCACTCTGGGCCATGCAGCAGGTCGTCCCACAGCATATCTTCGGTCTCCGAGTCATGGCGGGTGCTTTCTGAGTCTCTTCTTGACAGGTTGAGGCTTCGAGAGCAGCCATTCACACCAGATCTAGAGCCCTTGCAAGGAAAGCACAATTATTTCTCTCATCTTTTAAAAAAAAGATATCTGAAATAAAATAACAGATTATTTATGGCAATGGCTGACAAACATTCATAAGTTGATCACCATATATTCATTTCTCCATGAGGCTTCATGTAACAATATATTTTAACATTTTAAAAATTGTATTTATTTCCATTTATCTGAAAGGCAGAGAGTGAGCTGCCACCTTCTGGTTCACTTCCCAAATGTCTGCAACAGCATGGACTGGGCCAGGCCAAAGCTGGGAGCTGTGAACTCAATCCAGGTCTCCCACATGGATATCAGGGACCCAACTACTAGAGCCATCACCTGCTGCCTTCCCACGTGTGCATTAGCAGGAAGCTGGAATGAGGAACACAACTGGGACTCGAACACAGGCACTCTGATATGGGATATGGTGTCCCAAGCAGAATCTTAACAGCAGTGCCAAATGCTCGCCTCCATATTTTAATATTTGAATGTCAAACTTAGATAAATAGCAAGCAGGACTTGAAAAGACCCCCTCTAGGGGACCAGCATCATGGCTTATCAGGTAAAGCTGCCACCTGCAATGCCGGCATCCCATATGGGCACCTGCTCATGTTCCAGCTGCTCTACTTCCAGTCCGGCTCCCTGTTAACAGCCTAGAAAAGGGAGCAGAGGATGGCCCAAGTGCTTGGGCCCCTGCCACCTATATGGGAGAACCAGATGAAGCTCCTGGCCTCAGCCTGGCTCAGCACCAGCTGTTATGGCCACCTGGGGAGTGAACCAGTGAGTGAAAGACCTCTCTCTGTCTCTATATACAGCTCTTTCAAACAAACAAATATTAAAAAAAAAAAAAAAATGGGGGTGGGGGTAGGCATTGTGGCGTGGTGGGTTAAGCCGCCACCTGCACTACTGGCATCCTGTATGGGCGCCAGTTCGAGTCCCAGCTGCTCCATTTCTGATCCAACTCTCTAATACGCCTGGGAAGGCAGTAGAAGATGGCCCAAGTCCTTAGGCCCCTGCGCCCACGTGGGAGACTCAAAGGAAGTTACTTACTGGCTCTTGGGCCTGGCCCAGCCCCGGTGTTGTGTTTATCTGGGGAGTGAACCAGAGGATGGAAGACCTTTCTGTCTCTGTGTCTGTGTCCCTCCCTCCGTTTCTCTAATTCTGCCTTGCAAATCAATAAAAAAAAAAAAAAAAAAAAAAACACCTCCTAAGAAGTTGCTGCTAAAGTCATGGAACTGTACAACCAAGGTTTTCTGGGATGGGAGTGACTCCTGTAAACACAGTCATGGGATCAACTGGTTGGCTTGGCTGAGCCTTTTAAAACACGCAAAATGTTCTCTCCTTCAAATATTACGATCTTAACTGTAGACCTAGTTACGTCCAGGGTCCCAGCCCCAACATGTTGAAGGATAATCAGCCAGAGAAAAGTATAGGCATGCAGCTCTCTTACAGTACAAACCTAAATAGAAAAGTGTTTACCGGACCCAATTACCTTGCAAAGCAAAACAAAGCAAAAACCTACCATTCATTTCTGAATGATAATATTACAGATACTCCATTAGCTTTCATGGTGAAATTTACTGCTCACATCTTTAAGAGGTCCTTTTGCAATAATCTGTCCAATCTCACTTATGTCAATCCCAAGTAGGATACTTAAGAAGAAACTCCATATTCCAGGGGAGTATTAATAATCTCATCATTTAGCTATCCAGTAACCTCTTTCTGAGCATCATCTGTAATACTTTTTAAATTTTAAGTCAAACTAAGAAAGAATTCATTCTCATTCTGAGGGTGAGTAGTCATCTAAAAGCTACTAGATCACTGCGGCAGGGGAAAGGGAGGCAAACATAAACACAACTTCAGGGGACCTGGTACAAAATGAAAGGACAAAGTCATTACAGTCAAGAGTACACCTTCAATATTCATCTCTCAAAAGGATACGCTACCTGGCTGAAGGCTGCTGATTCAAATTCTGATTCAGCCAAACTATCTGAGTCCCGCACAATATGACACCATCTTGCACTGGTTTTCTTTACCTGCCAAAAATCAAACCAACAAACAACAGGAAAACAAGTCAAGTGCCTCGTTACTATTCAGTGGTTAAGGAATTAATTCCTACAGTTTTGTAAACTAAAATAAAAACTACCTGAGAGTTTAAGTGCCTTGAAAGTATTGATTTTCTGTTCTTAACTTCACAACCATTGTCACTTGAGGCCCCTTCCACGCTCCGACGCAACAGCATCATCTGTGTCTGTGCTTCACCGTCCTCCTCACTTGACAGGTCGTCTGAAACTCCATTCCCCAAACGCCTAAAAGCCTCCTGCAAAGAGAACAGCACTCTCTCACAGGGCACAGCCCAGAACACGCTAGTGCACTGCACATGTGAAAACAAAAGTCATACAAAAACTGCCAAGCACTAAAAGAAACCTAAACCAAACAAACCTAAACAAGTGCTTGATCTCAATAGAGAAAAATATTAACTTGAAACTGAACAGCCTAATGGATGCTGCAGTATGATGAGGCAGTTACAAGCTTAGGCACAAGTCAAACTGTAAACATGGATCACAGCTCTTCTACTCACTAGCTATGTATCCTTGGGAAATCTACTAAATTTCTCGGGGCCTCAGTCTCCTTATCTGAAAAGAAATGACAGTAAAAACATCTGTCTCACAGGGTTGTTGAAAACACCTGGAACAATGTCTGGTTACAGTAATGGCTCAATATTCAACTACTACCAGTCTAACACATAAGAAAATCATTCAAAACTACAAGGTAGAAGTATGTAGTTAGCTGGAGTCACAGAGCAGACCATCTCCACCTAACCTAACAAACAGTTCCTCAAGTCCAGACTACACCATCACTGCCTCTGTGGAATAGGACGCAATAGCCTACACTAACCCATTTACTGCCAGCCAACTGCCAAAGCTGGATCAGCGGCAGACCCAGTAACACTGTGTAGACATAGAAATCTTAGGAATGAGCTCCTATCTTTACGTGATAATTTCTTTCTCATGCCTTGGGGTTTTACTCATTTGTTGAGACCTGTTTACAAACATATCAGTATCTATCTGTATCTCTAGCCAGAGTCTAAGAAAGAATAGAAATATCTTAAATGGGAAAGAAAAGATTTTATCATATCCATCTAAATCTTACCCTACGGCACTTTTCTCCATCTGAAAATTTTGTTTTCTCTCTTGTTTGACACATTCTAAGCTCTGGTCGACACTGTCTCTTCTTAATGATAGGATGTAGACAACTTGAGTCATTGTCAGTTTCAGTCCCTTTGTTAGATATTAATTTCACTCTTCTAATCCTATTTTTAAAAAAAGGAAAAAAGATTACTAACTGGATTTTTTAAAAACCTTCCATGAAATTGCTTTCTTCTGACAAGTACAATATAGTCTTCAGAAGTCAAGAAATTTCAGAAATCACACTTTTCAGGCTTTTGGCTTGCTTAGGGTACAGAAAGACACAGTATTTGCTCACAGAGACTCAGAGAATATGTGTTCATTCTTCAAATACTTCTGTCAATTCATGAGAAGAAGCCTGTTCTCTTCCCTGCTGCAAGCGAGTGCACAATGCTCCCCCCATTCTCCCAGCATCACCTCATAGAATACATTCTCCTTTCCTGCCCAGCCCATCCTTCAGAGCCCAGCAACCCTCTGCTCCTTTTGCCTCTTGCTGACTATTCCAGAAAAACCACTCCAGCTGCTGAGCTCCAAGGCCTACAGTCAGCAGTCACTCATTTTCACATTGCAGTGACTGCACCATACCTGCTGCTCTCAAAATCACTGAGAACAAGGGATGAGTGGTGCCCAGCACAAAGAACTCAAACATGTTAACTAAGGGGGTTAACATAACTTTAGAAAAACATGTGGACACACTTCATATTCAAAAAAGTAACTACAAAATAACTATTTTTAAGTCACAATCATCAGTACATCATGAAATAGTGCTGTCAAGACCTGCAAAATTATGAATAAGGTAAAATCTGTCTGAGATCCATTTCCTGTCTCTCCCAAAGCCAATCAACAGCAGGCTCCTGTGTTGCACCCCAATTCTAAAATGGTTATCAGCCTCATACTGAAGAATACAAAATCCTTTTAAAATCCTCTTTCTCTCGAGATGCTATCTGACATGGCTTAAAATATTTACTCTTTCAGAGTGTGTGTGTGTGTGTGTATGTGTGTATTTGTAATATCTTGTCTAAAAAGTCACAATCAAACAGAATTAAATTTTTATGGCAGATTACTGGATTTATAGGTAATGTGACAGAAAGACAACATTTTAACTAAATAAATCCTTCTACAACCCTTAAAAATCACACCACAATGGTAAAATGCCTACACCATTTACTCCCGTGGGCAGATTATATCATATACACTGTAAAATGAAGTTAACATTCCAGTATAAGACTCCTACCTGTTGCCAAACAGAGTCCGCCAAACCCCACCAATAATGGGTGCAGATTCCAAAGTTTCTATGCCTCTGACTTTGTCAGAGGAGTTATTATTTCCATTTTCTCGGCTTCCATCACCATTTACAGTTTTCCGTAATTTTCTACAAAAAAAAATTTTCAGTAACTTTAGATTATACAAAAACTTTTCTGTTTCTGCCAAAATGTCCCTCCAGCAAGTTATACTAACAGATCACTACCTGAAATCAAGAATGGTTAATGTCATACACCGAGACTATATTATGCAAAAATATTTGACTAAGGGCAAAAACAAATCCCAAACCACAGAACTATGCTATCATTTTTTTCAATCATTTATTTGTATGTATCTCATAAATACATTAGGATCATAGTAATTCTTCCCATCATACCCACCCCTCCCACCCACTCCTCCCACTTCCTCCTCCCTCTCCTGTTTAGTCCAAGAAAGAAAAACAGAAAGAAAGAAAAAAGAAAGAAATGGAATAAAAAAAACTAAGAGAACGGTTCCTCAACTGTCTAGACAAAGGCCGTTCTATGTCATTGCTTCTCCAAGGAGATTTCACTTTTTCCCCCCTCCTTCCTCTTTTTCCTTCCTTCCTCCCCCTTCTTTCCTTTTAGAAACTTAATCACCTTTAAAGAAGAACCCAAGGAGGGTACATCTCTTGTGCACTCTTAGACATTACAAGCTAACTGTGAGCTCTTAACTTACGAGACATAGTGTTATCCTCCATTTAATACACTAAATGGAAGTGGTTCTTGAAAATAAGTTTTACTATTAAGTCTCACGATACAACTCTTTGGAGACAGAGATCCTGCATAGGAAGTTAGTGCACAGTGACTCTTGTTGTTTATTTAACAAACAACACTCTTAATGTACAACATCAGTGATTACCCAAGGCTCTTGACATGAGCTGCCTTGGCCATGGAACCTTTTGGATCCACTGGCTTGACAAGGCCATAAGCACAGTGGAAGTTCTCTCTTCCCTTCAGAGAAAGGTACCTCCTTCTTTGGTGGCCATTTCTTTCCACTATTCAGTCATTTTTAAAACTGCTGTCCAGAAACATTACTTGAAGGAAATTTTTCACCTGTTTTTTTCAGGCACACTCAACAACACTAGTAGAAGGAGCAATTTTTTTTTAAGCTTTTTTTTTTTTTGTAATTTGAAAGGCAGAGTTAGAGAAGGAGAGAGAGGGAGGGGCGGGAGACAGAGAAAGATCTTTCATCCACTGGTTCACTCCCCAAATGGTCGCAACGGCTGGAGTTGGGCCAACCTGAACAAGGCTGGAGCTTCTTCCAGGTCTCCCACATGGGTGCAGGGGCCTAAGCACTTGGGCCATCTTCTGCTGCTTTCCCAAGTGCATTAGCAGGCAGCTGGATCAGAAGTAGAGTGGCTAGGTCTTGAAGAGGCGCCATTATGGGATACCAGCACTGTAGGCGGCAGCTTAACCTGGTACACCACAACGCTGGTGCTGAACAATTTCTTTAATGCATGTCTACTCCTTTGGCATTTTTAATTAGAGTAATACAAAATAACAGCAACCGATCACTAATGTTTTTGATCCTACATCATTGAAAGATAGATCCTGAGGCCAGTGCTGTAGTGCAAGATGTTAAGCCTCCATCTGCAACACCAGCATCCCACATGGCGCCTGTTCGAGATATGGCTGCTCTACTACAGATCCATCTCCATGTTAATGTTCCTGGGAAAAGCAACAAAAGACGACCCAAGTATTTGGGCCCCTGCACACATATGGGAGACCCAGATGAAGCTCCTGGCCCAGCTCTGATCATTGCAGCCATTTCAGAAGTGAATCAGTGGATGGAAGATTCTCCTCTCTCTGTCTCTACCTCTCTTGCTGTAACTCTTTCAAATACATATATAAATAAATCTTTGGGGAAAAAAAAAAAAAGGATAGATACTGGGGCCAGCGCTGATGCATGGCAGATAAAGTCTCTGCCTGCAGTGCCAGCATCCCATAAGGGCTGAACCCATGTGGGTTCAAGACTCGGCTGCTCCACTTCCCATCCAGCTCTCTGTTATTGCCTGAGAAAGCAGAAGATGGCCCAAGAGCTTGGGCCCCTGCACCAGCGTGGGAGACCCAAAATAAAATCCCAGTTCCTGGCTTGCTCACTCTCTCTTTCTCCCTCCCCCTCTCTGTAACTCTGCCTTTTAAATAAATAAATAAATAAGGGAGGGAGGGAGGGAGGGAACCAAGAGCATGTTGAAATTTTTTGCACCAAATTAAGAGAGCACAATTCTAGAAATATTTTAAGAAAAAATAATACACTTTTTGGACACTCACATGTATAAGATAATCATTAATTAAATGTGTAAAAAGTCAAATCTTAGATCACTTGAAAATCAATACTTATATATTTTTGAAAAATGGTAAAATTTTTCGTAGCATTAACCTAACATACTTCAAAGATCCTTGTCTATACTAAAGTTGTACCAAATTTTGACTGGCTAAATTTCAAAGAGAAAGTTTTTTAAAGATCATTATTTGGGGGACCGTCACTGTGGTACAGTGGGTTAACGTCCTGGCTTGAAGCATTGGCATCCCATATAGGTGCCAGTTCTAGTCCCGGCTGCTCCACTTCCCATCCAGCTCTCTGCTATGGCCTGGGAAAGCAGTAGAAGATGGCCCAAGTCCTTGGGCCCCTGCACCCACGTGGGAGACCCAGAAGAAGCTCCTGGCTCCTGGCTTCAGATCGGTACAGTTCCAGCTGTTGTACCTATCTGGGGGGTGAACCATCAGATGGAAGACCTCCCCCCACCTCTCTCTCTCTCTGCCTCTCCCTTCTCTGTGTAACTCTGACTTTCAAATAAATAAACAAATCTTTAAAAAAAGATCATTATTTGGCATAAATATTAATAAAGAATAATACAGCATATGAGTTTCTCTTTTAAACAACTGTACCAAATGGTAGAATCCCACCTGGGATTAAAAATTTATAACAAGGCTTCTTAGCATCAAGGAGAAAAGTGAAAAGGAAAGCCTTTAGTTTTAAGCCAAAAAATGAAAAACATGTACAAAAGGAGATGAATTTAAATAATTTTAAAGATTTATCTTATTTATTTGAAAGATGGAGTTACATGGGGGGAGGGGTGAGGGGGAGAGGGGGGAGAGAGAGAGAGAGGATGAGTCTTCCATCAGCTAGTTTGCTTTCTGTCCAGGTTGAAGCCAAGACCCAGGTACTTCATCCTTATCTGCCACTTGGGTGGCAGGGGCCAAGCACTTGGGCCATCCTCTGCTGCTTTCCCATGCACAACAGAAGGGACCTGGACTAGAGGTAGAGCAGCCAAGACTCGAACAGCACCCGCCTGGAATACTGGTGTTGCAGGCCCAAAATTTAAATAAACTTAATTGAATATTCTGTCTCTATAATACCTCCTCCAGAAAATATACAACTAAAATGTAATTTGTCATCTTACCTTCTTCTCCGATTTCCGTTGTTTGCAGATGGTCTTGTTATCTGAGTAGACACAATTTGACAGTGGACAGTTCCCATGAGTAACATAAGGCACAAGGGTCCAAGTACTTCACTTACGTTCACAATAGGCATCATTAAATATAACACAATCGCTATAACTGAAAAGGACAACACAAGATTTCACCTTTAAAATTAATTCTAGTAACTATACAAATTGTTTCTTTTGTAAGATTATTTTATTTATTTGAAAGGCAGAGTTAGGCCAGCGCCGTGGCTCACTTGGCTAATCCTCCACCTGCGGCACCAGCACCCTGGGTTCTAATCCCGGTCGGGGCGCCAGATTCTGACCTAGTTGCCCCTCTTCCAGTCCAGCTCTCTGCTGTGGCCCGGGAAGGCAGTGGAGGATGACCCAAGTGCTTGGGCCCTGCACCCGCATGGGAGACCAGGAGGAAGCACCTGGCTCCTGGCTTCGGATAGCGCAGCGTGCTGGCCGTAGTGGCCATTTCGAGGGTGAATCAACGGAAAAGGAAGACCTTTCTCTCTGTCGCTAACTCTGCCTGTCAAAAAAAAAAGGCAGAGTTAGAGAGAGAAAGGAGAGAAAGAGAGCAAGCTTCCTTCCACTGGTTCACTTCCCCAAATGATCACAACAGCCAGCGCTGGAACAGGCTGAAGCCAATAGCTTCTTCAGGTCTCCCACGTGAGGGGCAGGGACCCAAGGACTCCTGCTGCCTTCTTAGGCGCATTATCAGGGAGCTGGATTGGAAGTGGAGCAGCCAGGACTCAAACCAGTGCCCATGTGGGATGCCAGCACTGCAGCGGCTACTTAACCTTCTAGGCCACAGTGCCGGCCCCTATACAAATTGTTTTTACAAAAACCTATCCCTTAGAAAAGAAAATAAAAATGGGGTAGACATTTGGCCTAGCAGTCAACATGCCCATGCCCTGTATCAGAGGGCCTGGGTTTGAACCAGTTTTAGGTCCTGACGCCAGCTTCCCACCAGTGCAGACCCTGGGAGGCAGCAGGCAATGGCTCAAGTACTTGAATCCCTGCCACCCACATGGGAGACCCAGGTTGGGTTTTGGTCTCCTGACTTCAGCTGGTGCATTTGGTCATTGCAGGCATTTGGGGAGTAAACTACTGGAAGGAAGATCTCTCTTCCTCTCTTTCTCTCTCTGCCTTTCAAGTAAAGTGAAATTATTTTAAAAATTATTTAATTATTTAAAATTATTTTAAAATTTATTATTTAAAAATAACAAAAAATCAGCCTTTCTGGTAACAAGATAAGTTAGGTGCTCTAAGAGAGTTCCATCACAGAACACGAGATGCTGTTTAAGACATTGTGAAGAGCTGCTGTTCTGCTCACAGGAAGCGTTCTTCCCCAGGCCCAGGGTTTTACAGAAAGCAATCAGCAAAGCTGAGATCTGAACCTAACTCTCAGACTCCAGAGTCCTCACTCCTAACTACTGTGCCATACTGCCTATTTGTATATGCATATGGAATGTTCAAAAAATAAACAAATGCAAAAATATCCAAAATTATCTCCACAAATGTCCATAGGCAGACAAGTTTACATGAGTCCTTTCAGACTAAACTGTTCCTGTGTAGAGAAAATGAAAATTATCAAATGTATTTCATGCCTTAATAAAATCCTGATACCCAAACATAAAAATGGCATCACCAAAACAAAAAAGTCCTGTCCCTGATAACTTGTGAATTTGGATATAAATTCACCACTAAAAAGTAAGCATCCTGCACTAGTCCAAGTGATCAGTTTCAGTTCACAACTGATCACACTGATAGGCCTAAGAGTCAAAGGGCTCACATAAACAAGACTAGTGTCTGCTAATACTAACTGATAGAATTAAAAAGGAGAGGCCGGTGCCGCAGCTCAATAGGCTAACCTGCAGCGCCAGCACACCGGGTTCTAGTCCCGGTCAGGGTGCTGGATTCTGTCCTGGTTGCCCCTCTTCCAGGCCAGCTCTCTGCTGTGGCCCAGGAATGCAGTGGAGGATGGCCCAAGTGCTTGGGCCCTGCACCCCATGGGAGACCAGGAGAAGCACCTGGCTCCTGGCTTCGGATCAGCGAGATGCGCCGGCCGCAGCGCGCTGGCCACGGTGGCCAAAAGAAAGACCTTTCTCTCTCTTTCTCTCACTGTCCACTCTTCCTGTCAAAAAAAAAAAAAAAAAAGGAAAAAAAAAAGAATTAAAAAGGAGAGAAGGATCCAATTTGGGAAGTAGGATACACAGCAGACTCAGAATGGCAGGTGTCCTAAACAGCACTCTGGCCTCAGAATCAGCCCTTAAGGCATTCAGATCCAGCTAAAAAGCCCATGAGAGTATTTCAGGCATGGAAAGCCAAGATACTCTGGCAAAAAAAAAAAAAATTACCTAAATTAAAGATCTCCATGAGTGAGATCCCAGTGGAAAGAACGGGCCATCAAAGAAGGAGGTACCTTTCTCTGAAGGGAGGAGAGAACTTCCTCTTTGACTATGACCTTGTCTAAATAAGAGCAGAGTTGGTGAATTCAAAAGGCCTCCATAGCCTTGACAACTCATGACAAGAGCCTCAGATGATTACTGACGCCATAAATAAGAGCCTCAATTGTTAAATCAACAACAGGAGTCACTGTGCACTTACGCCCCATGTAGGATCTCTGTCCTTAATGTGTTGTACTATGTGAATTAACGGTATACCTAGTACTCAAACAGTACTCTATACTTTGTGTTTCTGTGTGGATGCAAACAGTTGAAGTCTTTACTTAGTATTTACTAAATTGATCTTCTGTATATAAAGATAATTGAAAATGAATCTTGATGTGAATGGGATGGGAGAGGGAGCAGGAGATAGGATGGTTGTGGGTGGGACGGAGGTTATGGGGGGAAAAAGCCGCTATAATCCAAAAGTTGTACTTTGGAAATTTATATTTATTAAATAAAAGCTAAAAAAATAAAAAGTAAGCATCCTGAAGGCAGGAATTTTTGTGTTTTGTTTGCCCCTATACCCAGATCAGTACCCAGCAGATAGTAGGCACTAAGTATCTGTTGAATAAATGGCTGAAATGCTAACAAAGTGAACAACAAAGCAAACGAATAATTCACAATCATGCAGGGTTTATGTTAGAAATTCAAATATAGTTTAAAAGTAGGACATCTATCTTGGCACCTAGAAGAATACTTGGCACAGGCATGGTAGGCTCAAGTACTTCAAAATCTAAGAGAAGCATTAAAAAACTATTAGAATTAATGAGAATTAAGCACTGAAAAATTAATACTAATAAAGTATATGGTTGGATTCGTCCATTTTCTATTACTATAACAAAACACCTGAGGCTGGATAACTTGTAAAGCAAAATGTTTGGGGCTGGTGCTGTGGCATAGCGGGTAAAGCCATTGCCTGTGATGCTGGCATCCCATATGGGCACTGGTTTGTGTCCCAGCTGCTCCACTTCCAATCCAGCTCTCTGCTGATGGCCTAGGAAAGCAGCAGAAGATGGCCCAAGTGTTTGGGTCCCTGCCATGCACATGGAAGACCTAGATGAAGCTCCTGGCTTCACCTGGGCCAGCACTGGCTGTTGCTGCCATCCACTGTCTCTCCCTCTCTCGAAAGAAAGAGAGAAAGGAAGGGAGGGAGGGAGGGAGGAAGGGAGGAAGAAAGAAAGAAAAAGAGAAAGAAAGGGAAAGAAAGGAAGGAAGGAAGAGAAAGAGAGAAAAAGAAAAAGAGAGAAAGAACGGGAGGAAGGAAGGAAGGGAGGGAGGGAGGGAGGAAAGAGAGGGGGAGGGAGGGATGGAGGGAGGAAGGAGGGAAAGAAGAAAGAAAAGAAAAGGAGGTAGGCAGGAGAAAGGAAGGAAACGAAGGAAGGAAGGGGCGGGCCAGTGCTGTGGTGTGGCGGGTAAAGCTACCGCCTGCAGTGCCAGCATCCCATATGGGTGCCGGTTCTAGTTCTGGGGCTCCTCTTCCCAGCCAGCTCTCTGCTATGGCCTGGGAAAGCAGTGGAAGATGGCCCAAGACCTTGGGCCTCTGCACCCATGTGGGAGACCTGGAAGAAACTCCTGGCTCCCGACTTCAGATCAGCTCAGCTCTGGTTGTTGCAGCCATCTGGGGAGTAAATCAGTGGATGGAAGACCTCTCTCTCTGTCTCTACCTCTCTTTCTAACTCTGTCTTTCAAAAAAATAAAATAAATATTTTTAAAAAATGATAGTTTTTTTGTTTGTTTTGTTTTTTTTGACAGGCAGAGTGGATAGTGAGAGAGAGACAGAGAGAAAGGTCTTCCTTTTGCCGTTGGTTCACCCTCCAATGGCCGCCGCGGTAGCGCGCTGCGGCCGGCGCACCGCGCTGATCCGATGGCAGGAGCCAGGTGCTTATCCTGGTCTAGTTTTAAATGATGGTAAGCCCATATGAAGGATTACTATGCAGCCATTCAAATGAAAGTCATGAAGATTTAGCTAAAATTGAAAAAAAATGAAGTTTGGTTCCTAATTTTTTTTTTTTTTTTTTTTTTTGACAGGCAGAGTGGATAGTGAGAGAGAGAGAGACAGAGAGAAAGGTCTTCCTTTGCCGTTGGTTCACCCTCCAATGGCCGCTGCGGCCAGCGCATCTCGCTGATCCGAAGCCAGGAGCCATGTGCTTCTCCTGGTCTCCCATGCGGGTGCAGGGCCCAAGCACTTGGGCCATCCTCCACTGCCTTCCCGGGCCACAGCAGAGAGCTGGACTGGAAGAGGGACAACCAGGATAGAATCCGGCGCCCCAACTGGGACTAGAACCCGGTGTGCCGGCGCCGCAAGCCGTAGGATTAGCCTGTTAAGCCACGGCGCCAGCCTGGTTCCTAATTCACACTGACTTCATTCTGGGGACTCACTTAGCCACATATGGCAAAGCGGCTACTTTCTGGGCATCAAAGATACAGAACATTTCCATCACTTCAGAAACTACTGGATAGCACAGTCATAACTGAAAAATTAAAGCTGCAAGTTCAGTCAAGGGCACTTTAAAAAGCTCATGGAAAATGGAATTAAAAAGAGAAGTTTATTTTGGTATAATGTATTTTGAAAACCATGCATATGATCAGTCTTCAAAAAAGATTATGGAGGGGCCAGTGCTATGGCGCAGCGGGTTAAAGCCCTGGCCTGAAGCATCGGCATCCCATACGGGCACCGGTTCTAGTCCCGGCTGTTCCACTTCTGATCCAGTTCTCTGCTATGACCTGGAAAGCAGTAGAAGATGGCCCAAGTCCTTGGGACCCTGCACCCATGTGTGAGACCCGGAAGAAGTTCCTGGCTCCTGGTTCGGATTGGCGCAGCTCCGGCCGTTGAGGCCATCTGGGGAGTGAACCAGTGGATGGAAGACCTCTCCCTGTCTCTACCTCTCTTTGTAACTCTGTCTTTCAAATAAATAAAATAAATCTTTAAAAAAAAAAAATCATGGAAATGTGTATTATGAGACCCCCTATGCATGGATTCAAAATTTTCACATCAAAATAAACCTCTTTCAATTCTATTTTTCCATAAACATTTCGAAGCACCCTTTTATATGCATATTCTTCACTCCATAATTATAAATTTTTAAAGAAACTGGCACAGATAAAATCATCCATGATTCTTTCACCTTAATCCAACCTACTTTTTGCTCTAAATCATTTCTCTCTGCACAGGTATAGCCATAGTAAACACTACCTACTTTCTGAAAGTATTCCAGGAAGACAGTGAGGACACAGCAGTAAAGAGAATATATTGAGTCCCTGCACGTAGTGAGAAGAACAGTATCAGGCAGTAATGTATAAGGCAACTCTATGTGAGTTACATCTGAGGTTTTGTTTTTTAAAGATTTGTTTTATTTATTTGAAAGGCAGTGTGACCGCAAGAGAGAGAGAGAGACTGTCCAACCACCATTTCATTCTCCCAACAGCCAGGGCTGGGCTAGACTGAAGACAGGAGCCAGGAGCTTCTTCCAGGTCTCCCAGGTGGGTGACAGGGGCCTAAGCACTTGGGCCATCCTCCGCTGCTTTCCCAGTGCATTAGCAGGGAACTGGTTCAGAAGTGGAGCAGCGGAGACTCGAACCTGAGCCCATATGGGATATCTGCATTGCAGACAGCAGCTTAACCCATCACACCACCATGCTGACTCTGAGCTGAGGTTTAAAGACAAGAAAAAGACACCCACTTGAAAAGCCTTAACAATGTTCAAATGAAAAGGAGAGCTCTGTATAAGGAACAGAAAAACAGCCATGATGCCTACGGCGAGCATGGATGTGGAGAGGTGACGTCTGAGAAGACAGCAGGGAACGGATTAATGAAGGATATTATAGGTCATTTTATTCTAAGGCCAATCGGGAGTCATTAAAGAGCTTTAAGCAGGAAAATGACATGATACTGTTTCTGTTTTTATAAGGCTTTTGTAATCGCTGTGGAAAGAATGCTTGGTAGAAGGAAGGCTCACAGCAGACATTATTCCAGTGGTCTGACAGAGATGCTGGTGCAGAGGAACAGGCCAGGAGATAGAGCTTACAGGCTTGGTGACAGACTAGACCGAGAGCTGATCGTAACACAGCATAGGAAGACTTAGTTTCTCCCTTGAAAACTGGGTGATTAAAGGTATCATTTAGTGAAATAGAGAAAATCTAAAGGAGAACAAATCTGTCCCCGCCCCCAAAATAAAACCCAAGAGTTTCATTTCTCATATGATCAAGTTCATGATAACCAATTAAATTTCCATTTGAAAATGTCAAGAAGGGGGCAAGCACTGTGATGGATAGCTGGTTAAGCCACCACCTGCAGTGCCAGCATCCTGTAAGGGAGCTGCTTCTAGTCCTGGCTGCTCCACTTCCGATCCAGCTCCCTGCTAATGCACCTGGGAAAAGCAATGGAAGATGACCCAAGTCCCTGGGGCCATGCACTCCCGTGGGAGACCCAGAAGAGGCTCATGGCCCCTGGCTTTGGATCGCCCCAGCTCTGGCTATTGTGGCCATATGGGGAGTGGACCAGCAGATGGAAGATCGATCTCTCTCTCTCTCTCTCTCTCTCTCTCTCTGCCTCTGTCTCTCTATAACTCTGCCTTTCAAATAAAAAAATAAATCTTAAAAAAAAAATTCAAGAAGGCAATGGGACTTACAAGTCTGAAGATCAGCAGAGAGACCTGGCCTGAAGGTATAAATTTAGGAATCACTAGTCTATCAGTTATATTTAAACAATGGGTCATGACGAGAATACCTAAAGGACAAGAACAAAGGATCCAACCTGGAAGTAATCTAATATTTAAAGGTCAGGCAGAAGGGCCGGCGCCATGGCTCACTTGGCTGATCCTCCGCCTGCGGTGCCGGAATCCCATATGGGCTCCGGGTTCTAGTCCCGGTTGCTCCTCTTCCAGTCCAGCTCTCTGCTGTGGCCCGGGAAAGCAGTAGAAGATGGCCCAAGTGCTTGGGTCCCTGCACCCACATGGGAGACCAGGAGAAGCACCTGGCTCCTGGCTTCAGATCAGCGCGGTGTGCCAGCC
Organism: Lepus europaeus; assembly: GCF_033115175.1. Taxonomy (NCBI): domain Eukaryota; kingdom Metazoa; phylum Chordata; class Mammalia; order Lagomorpha; family Leporidae; genus Lepus; species Lepus europaeus. The sequence continues at coordinate 107,689,411 of NC_084831.1, forward strand.
ATGGCGGCCATTTGGGGGGTGAATCAACGGAAGAAAGACCTTTCTCTCTGTCTCTCTCTCACTGTCTAACTCTGCCTGTCAATAATAATAATAATATCTCAAGAAACTCAACAAAATCAAAATAATCCAGTTAAGAAATGGGAAAGACTTGAACAGGCATTTTTCTTTTTCTTTTTCTTTTTTTGCAGTAGGTTCTAGTCCCGGTTGCTCCTCTTCCAGTCAGCTCTCTGCTATGGCCCGGGAGTGCAGTGGAGGATGGCCCAGGTGCTTGGGCCCCTGCACCTGCATGGGAGACCAGGAGGAAGCACCTGGCTCCGGGCTTCGGATCGGCACAGCTCCAGCCGTAGCGGCCATTTGGGGGGGTGAACCAACGGAAAGGGAAGACCTTTCTCTCTGTCTCTCCCTCTCACTGTCTGTAGCTCTACCTGTCAAATAAATAAATAAATAAATAAATCTTAAAAAAAAAAAAAAAAAAAAAAGGTCAGGCAGAAAAGACTGAGAAGACCTAGCCAGTGAGACAGGTGGAAATAAATTCAGAGACAAGAGAGAGTTAGGCATCATGTTTGTTCTCTCCAAGCAAATAATTTCAAGACGATTCCCAAATGATACATGTCCTTTCAATTCTTTGTACTTTAAACCACAAATGAGAAAGTAAATATAAGAACAGTAGGTCTGAATTATCTAACACCAAAAGCAGCAAAAAAAAAAAAAAAAAGTCACAGGGGCCAGCATTATGGCGTAGTGGGTAAAGCCACCACCTGCAATGCCAGCATCCCATATGGGTGCTGGTTCAATTCCTGGCTGCTCTACTTCTGATCCAGCTCTCTGCTATGGCCTGGGAAAGCAGTGGAGAATGGCCCAAGTCTTTGGGCCCTTGCACACGCGTGGGAGACCTGGAAGAAGCTCCTGGCTTCTGATCAGCACAGCTCTAGCCATTGTAGCCATTTGGGGAGTGAACCAGTGGGTAGAAGACCTCTCTCGCTCGCTCGCTCTCTGTCTCTGCTTCCATAACTCCATCTTTCAAAATAAATAAATCTTAAAGAAAAAAAAAACAGTCACAGCTTATTCCAACTCTTTGAGTTACCTTGCATGAGGTAAAGCAGTAGCAGCCAAACAAAGATTCTTAAAGAGGTAACCTGAATCCACCAGTTGCTGAACAGTGGGAAAAAAACAACTCGAACAAGCCCCTTCCGAGTCAGAGATGTCCACGGAATTTCAGGTTTGGCTTTGGCAAAAGTTGAGCCTTTAAACATACAATAAAGCAAAAACATCAATCATTTATCTACACTATACTGATACCCAACTGTCTTACCACATGAAAAAACAAGTGACAGCAAAAACTGGCATATAACCTGTTCAGTTACAAAGAAGGCTCATAAATTTAAGGACTTCTGGCCTCAATCATTAGACAACAAGCTCATCCAAGGCTTGCTGGAATGTTACAGAATGTATTTTTCTTAATTACTCGACAGCAAGCTTCCGAGTTCTTGCTCTTTCCCTTTTAGGAAAGCCGTGTCATTTATAGAGCCACACAGCACCAAGGCAAAGGGGAAAAGTGCTAACACCTAAGCAATGAGGGAAGAAAGTTACTTTTGGAAATTAAAGCGCACCATCATAAAGGCACATCACTTAAAAATAATCCTTAGTAGCACTATGAAATAATGATAATATGCCTAAGAAACAAATTCATCTTAGAACTCACCTCTGATTAAGTCAACATCAATCAAGTCTGGCTTTATGTGACCCATCTTTTTTGGTTTGTTTTTGAAGCCCTAGAATAAAACCAAACAAAGCAAAACCAGAAGTAAGTAAAAAAAAATTGCCCCTTTAAATATAAAAGATAAACTTCCATTTCTTTTTCTCCACATCTGACTCCTTGTTTTTTGTTTGTTTTGTTTTTTTAAGTTTATTTATTTTACTTGCAAGGTGGAGAGAGGTCGAGAGAGATCTTCCATCCACTGGCTTACTCCCCAAATGGCTGCGATGGCTGGAGCTGAGCCAGTCCAAAGCCAGGAACTTTTGTTCTGGGTCTCCCACACGGGTGCAGGAGCGCACGGACTTGAGCCATCTTCCACTGCTCTCCCGGCACGTTAGCAGGGAGCTGGATCTGCACTGGAGCAGCCAGGAATCAACAGGCACCCACGTGGGATTCCTGCACTGCAGGCAGTGGCTTAACCAGCTATACACCACAATGGCAGCCCCCATGTGACTCCCTTTCACTAGGGATGCTTTAATCCTAATGCTCCTTTAAGGAACTTGTGTCATTAACACTTATTTTGTTTTCATTTTTAGTTTTATTAACAAAGCATGCACATGATTTACCACTTTTTAAAATTATCCAACACTGCCAAAAGATCAGTAAGCAGAAAGTAACAGTCCCCTGGGCCACCTCTCCTCTCCATATCACTCCTCAAAGACAAATTTAAACTTCTTGTAGCTGTTTCTCTTTGTAGTTTACTTCTACATTTCTAAATAATATGCTTATATTGCTATTTCTTTCTTTTAAAGACTTATTTATTTGACAGGCAGAGTTACAGAGAGGGAGACTTCGGGGTGGGAGGGAAGAGACACAGACACAGGTCTTCCATCCGCTGATTCACTGCCCAAATGGCCACAATGGCTGGAGCTGGGCCAGACTGAAGCCAGATGCCAGGAGCTTCTCCTGGGTCTCCTTTATGGGTGCAGGGTCCCAAGCACTTGGGCCGTTTTCTGCTTTCCAAGGCACATTAGCAGGGAGCTAGATCAGAAGTGGAGCAGCCAGGACTTGAACCAGCTCCCATACGGGATGCCAGTGCCACAGGCAATGGCTTTGCCTGTTATGCCACAGTGCCAGCCCCTACATATCAATTTTTAAAAACTGATTTTAAAATTACCAGAAATCCCCCTCTCAGAACTCTATCTGCTGCTCCAACTGAACCAATGGCATCACTTGTTTCAACGAAATAAGCTTCAAGGGGCGTGAGTTTGGCCTTGTGGGGCGCCCGTGTCTATCTGAATACTCAGGTTTGAGTCTAAGCTCTGCTCCCAATTCCAGTTTCCTGCTAATGCACACTCTGGGAAGCGCTTGCCACCCACATGGGAGACCTGGAACGAATTCCCAGCTCTTGACTTCAGCCTGACCTAAGCTGTTGCAAGAACTTGGGTAGTGACTAGCAAACAGAAGATCTTGGTCTCTCTCTATCTCTGCTTTTCAAACAAATATAAAATTTAGAAAAGAAGTTTCAAGTGTCTTTACTGCATAGCTCAGCAGGCTAAACCACTGCCTGCAATGCCAGTATCCCACTACTGGAGAGCCAGCTGGCGTCTCAGCTGCTGTACTTCCAATCCAGCTTCTTGCTACTACAGCTGGGAAGGCAGAAGGTGATTCAAGTACTTGGGCTTTTGCCACCCATGTGGGAGAGCAGGATGGAGCTTCTAGCTCCTGGGCTCCACTTAGCCCAGACGTGGCTGTTGCAGCCATTTAAGACAGAAGATCTTTTTCTGTCTCTGTCTCTCCCGCTCTCTGTAGTTCTGCCTTTCAAAAAAAAAAAAAAAATGTTTTTAAAGGCAACGATGGGGCTGGCGCTGTGGCATGGTAGGTTAAGTCTCTGCCTGCAGTGCTGACATCCCATATGGGTACTGGTTCAAGTCCCAGCTGCTCCACCTCTGATCCAGATCCCTGCTAATGGCCTGGGAAGGCAGCAGAAGATGGCCCAAGTCCTTGGGCCCCTGCACCCACAGGGGAGACCCAGAAGAAGCTCCCCAGCTCTGGTCACTGTAGCCATTTGGGGAGTGAACCAGTGGATGGAGGACCGTCCCCCTTCTCTCTCTGCCTCTGCAACTCTGCTTTTCAGATAAATAATTTAAAAAAAAATTTTTTTTTTTAAATGAAATCCTATCTTTAAAAAAAATTTTGGGGGGAGCTGGCGCTGTGGCACAGTGGGTTAACACCCTGGTCTGAAGCACCAGCATCCCTTATGGGCTCCAGTTCGAGACCCAGCTGCTCCACTTCCGATCCAGCTCTCTGCTGTGGCCTGGGAAAGCAGTAGAGGATGGTCCAAGTCCTTGGGCCCCTGCACCTGTGTGAGAGACCCGGAAGAAGCTTCTGGCTCCTGGCTTCAGACGGCCCAGCTTGGGCTGCTGTGGCCAATTGGGGAGTGAACCAGTGGATGGAAGACCTCTCTCTCTCTCTCTCTCTCTCTCTCTCTCTGCCTCTCTTCTCTCTTCTCTCTGTAACTCTTTCAAATCTTTTTAAAAAAATTTTTAGAAAGGTAAATGATATATTTTAAAACGTAATTTCTCATGATAATCGGTGGGGCCATATAATCTTCTTCTAAGTAGGAAAGTGAATAGTTAGGGAAAATACCATATACAGTTAAGTCTTTGACTCTAAACCTCATGCCTAAATGTTAATGAGATTTGTTGGCTTTGCAACTAGTATAAATAAAGGTTCCTGGTATATCCAATTTTCCCATATAGCATATCTCTTTACCTACCAACCTATCTATCTCACATGGAAATACAAAATTTTCTACAACTTTTACTTAAATTCATATATATATGTGTGTGTGTGTATACATACATATTCAGGAGGGAAAATTTCAAAAATCCTTTTTATTAAAATATTCATATACAAGGCTAATAAAAAGTAACTCCAGCCTTATCCTTCCTTACCCTGGACTCCTATTTCCTAGCTATTTCTTCTTTCTCCTTATTTAATTTTTTCAATTTTTTAACATAATATTTACCTTCTTACTTTCATATGATCTAAAAGATAAATGTTTATTTAAAATGATAATATCAACAATGAACAGGATCATTATACCTTCTAATAAATAAAAATAATGACAAATTATATACAAGATAGGAGGAAATAATTGAGAACATTATATATATTTTTTAATGTGCTGGCCTTTTTTTTTAATCTATTTTATTTATTTGAAAGAGTTATGGAGAGAGAGAGAGAGAAAGAGAGAAAGAAAGAGGTCTTCCACCTGCTGGTTCACTCCCCAAATGGCACCAACTGCTGAAGCTGAGCCAATCTGAAGCCAGGAGCTTCATCCAGGTCTCCCATGTGGGTGCAGGGGCCCAAGGACTTGGGCCATGCTCTGCTGCCTTCCCAGGTGCATTAGCAGGGAGCTGGATCAGAAGCAGAGTAGCTAGGACTCAAACTGGCATCCATCTGGAATGCTGGCGCTAGTGGCTGGGGCTTTAACCTGCTGTACCACAGCACCGGCCTCGCTTGCAGTAATTTGAGGAATCAATCAGCAGATGGTAGCTCATTCTTTTTTTTTCTTTTTTTTTAAAGTAAAACAAATGGATACAAATTAAAAAAAAAAAAGTTAAAAACAAGAACTGGCATAGGTGTTTGGTACAGTAGTTAATACACCAGTTGTGATAATAACATCCCACATCAAAGCATCAGCTCTGAATCCAGCAACCCCACTTCTGATACAATTTCCTGTTAATGCACGGAGAGGCACAATGTGATGGCTCAAGGGCTTGGACCCCTGCCAACTTGTGGGAGCCCTGGATGGGCTTCTTGGCTCCTGCCTTCAGTCTGGCCTGCCCACAGCTGCTGATCGCTCTGGAGGAGTGGAACAGCAGATGCATCGCTCTCTCCCTCTGTCTCCCTGGGCTTCAAATAAACACAAATCAATAAATAAGACGTTAAAACAATCAATGGTAACAGAAAGAAAATAAAATATGATACACACTAACCCAACTATATAAATAATTAGTTTAAATGTGCATTATCCAAATGCACCAATTAAAAGAGACTAGTAGGAGAAAATTAGAAGATCCAATGTTGTATTGTCTACAGAAAAATCATTTAAATTTAAAGACACAGGGCCGACACTGTGGAGCAGTGGGTTAAAGCCTGGCCTGAAGCGCCAGCATCCCATATGGACACCGGTTCTAGTCTCGGCTGCTCCTCTTCCGATCCAGCTCTCTGCTGTGGCCTGGGAAAGCAGTAGAAGATGGCCCAAGTCCTTGGGCCCCTGCACCCACGTGGGAGACCCGGAAGAAGCTCCTGGCTCCTGGCTTCGGATGGATGCAACTCCGGCTGTTGCGGCCATCTGGGGAATGAACTAGCAGATGGAAGACCTCCTCTCTCTTTCTCTACCTCTCTCTGTAACTCTCTTTCAAATAAATAAAATAAATCTTTTACAGTGGAGGATGGCCCAAGTGCTTAGGCCCTGCACCCGCATGGGAGACCAGGAGGAAGCACCTGGCTCCTGGCTTCGAACTGGCACAGCGCGCCGGCCGTGGTGGCCATTTGTGGGGTGAACCAACGGAAGGAAGACCTTTCTCTCTGTCTCTCTCTCACTGTCCACTCTGCTTGTCAAAAAAAAAAAAATTTAAGACACATGGAGAGTACCTGTGGTCATTTTGGTCAAAGGAGAACACCACTTTTTTTTCTTTTTGATTTTTTGTTATTTATATAAAAAGAAACAAATTTCATGAATTTAATGTATCATTTTATTTTATTTTATTTTATTTTATTTTATTTTATTTTTTTAGATGTATGATTCATTTATTTGATGACAGGTAAAAAACACGTGAAAGAACTAAAATCATAATCTAGGAAATACATCTGGATAAATAAGAAGCTGTAAGTTAGCATTTTTAAATAGTCTACCATGAAACTGGAAAAATTATTTCAGAAAAGCCAAGTCTGAGAACCTAAAAATTAGATTATCAAAATAAAGAAAAAATTCTGAGCTACTTAGCAAAAAGTATAAAACAATATAAAGGGATAGATATCATGCTGGAATCATACTTCTCGATAGTGACATATTAACACAGTGTATAAAAATTTTGAAGAATAAACAATCCAAGGTGTTATTTCCAGACAATGTTTCTTTTTTTTTAACTTTTATTTAATGCATATAAATTTCCAAGGTACAGCTTATGGATTACAATGGCTTCCCCCCCGCCATAACTTCCCTCCCACCCGCAACCCTCCCCTTTCCCGCTCCCTCTCCCCTTCTATTCACATCAAGATTCATTTTCAATTATCTTTATATACAGAAGATCAGTTTAGCATATATTAAGTAAAGATTTCAACAGTTTGCACCCACATAGAAACACAAAGTGAAAAATACTGTTTGAGTACTAGTTATAGCATTAAATCACAATGTACAGCACATTAAGGACAGAGATCCTACATGAGGAGTAAGTGCACAGTGACTCCTGTTGTTGACTTAACAAATTGACACTCTTGTTTATGGCATCAGTAATCACCCTAAGCTCTTGTCATGAGTTGCCAAAGCTATGCAAGCCTTTTGAGTTCACCGACTTTGATCATATTTAGACAAGGTCATAGTCAAAGTGGAAGTTCTCTCCTCCCTTCAGAGAAAGCTACCTCCTTCTTTGATGACTTGCTCTTTCCACTGGGATCTCACTCACAGAGATCTTTCATTTAGGTGTTTTTTTGTTTGTTTGTTTGTTTGTTTTTTTGCCAGAGTGTCTTGGCTTTCCATGCCTGAAATACTCTCATGGGCTTTTCAGCTGGATCCAAATGCCTTAAGGGCTGATTCTGAGGCCAGAGTGCTGTTTAGGACATCTGCCATTCTATGAGTCTGCTGTGTATCCCGCTTCCCATGTTGGATCGTTCTCTCCCTTTTTTGTTCTATCGGTTAGTATTTTCAGACATTAGTCTTGTTTATGTGATCCCTTTAATCCTTAGTCCTATCATTATGATCAATTGTGAACAGAAATTGATCAAATGGACTAATGAGATGGCATTGGTACATGCAACCTTAATGGGATTGAATTGGAATCCCCTGGTATGTCTCTAACTCTACCATTTGGGGCAAGTCAGCTTGAGCATGTCCCAAATTGTATATCTCTTCCCTCTCTTATTCCCACTCTTATATTTAACAGGGATCACTTTTCAGTTAAGTTTCAACACTTAAGAATAACTGTGTATTAATTACAGAATTAAACCAATAGTATTAAGTAGAACCGACAAAAAAAAAATACTAAGAGGGATAACATATTAAGTTGTTCATCAACAGTCAGGGCAAGGGCTGATCAAGTCACCGTTTCTCATAGTGTCCATTTCACTTTAACAGGTTTCCTTTTTGGTGCTCGGTTAGTTGTCACCGATCAGGGAGAACATATGATTAATATATCATTTTAAGAGCATAAAGATACTTCCCACTGTACCCTCACTCCCACTCTCCTTTATTTTTTTTTAATTTTAATTTTTTAAAATTTTCACAGTGACATACTTTAAGTTTTTTTGTGTGTGTGCAAATTTTTTTTAAAGATGTATTTATTTATTTTGAAAGTCAGTTACACAGAGAGAGGGGAGGCAGAGAGAGAGAGAGAGAGAGAGGGGTTCTCCATCTGCTGGTTCACTCCCCAACTGGCCGTAACAGCCGGAGCTGCGCCAATCCGAAGCCAGGAGCCAGGAGCTTCCTCTGGGCTTCCCATGCGGGTGCAGGGGCCCAAGGATGTGAGCCATCCTCTACTGCTTTCCCAGGCCATAGCAGAGAGCTGGATTAGAAGTGGAGCAGCTGGGTCTTGAACTGGTGTCCATATGGGATGCTGGCACTTCAGGCCATGGCATTGACCCGCTGTGCCATAGCGCCAGCCCCTAAGTTTTCTTTAAAATCACAAGCTTACCCCTTTACTAAATAAAGAATTGACAAGTAGTAAGTAGAATAACCACTGTTCCTCAAGAGCATCATCAAGGGCTATAAAAAATAATCATATCAAAATGTCCGTTTCTCTCATATACATTTTTGTACTCTGTATATTAGTTACCATAAATCAGGGAAAAACAAGAAATTTGTGTTTTGGTGACTGGCTTATTTCACCAAGCATAATGGCATAATGTCTTCAGTTGCACCCATTTTGTTGCAAAGGCCAGGATTTCATAATTTTTATAGCTGAGTAGTATTCCACTGTGTATTTATACCACAATTTCTTTATCTAGTCATCGGATGAGGGACATTGGGTTGATTCCATACGTAGCTATTTTGAATTGAGCTGCTATAAACATGGAGATATGGTGATTTCATTTCCTTTGGGTAAATTCCCAGGAGCAAAATGGCTGGGTCATATGGGAGATCTATTTTCAGATTTATCCCCTTTTTAAAAATACCACCTTGTGGCGTAGTATGTAAAGCCACTGCCTGTGATGTCAGCATTCCATATGGGAGCTGGTTCAAGTCCTGCCTGCTCTACTTCCAATCCAGCTCCCTGGTAATGCACTGGGAAAGTAGCAAAAGATGGCCCAAGTGTTTGAGCCCCTGTCACCCATGTGGGATACCCGGATGAAGCTCCTGGCTCCGGGCTTCAGCCTAGCCCAATCCTGGCCATTGAGGCCATTTAGGGAGTGAACCAGCGGATGGAAGATCGATCTCTCTGTCTCTCCCTTTGTTTCTGTAACTCTGCCTTTCAAATAAATAAATAAATCATAAAAAATACCAATGTGATGAAATATTAAACGTAGATGAATCCTCCTCACTTAATGCAGTTCAAAGAGAGGACTTCCTTCTCCCATCTGTGGAAATTCTTGGGGAGTACACCCACTCTCTTCAGGACACACAGGGAGCAAGGCGGAGCCTGTGGGCCTTTCTCCCTTATTTCTAAATAAGATGTTTACAGTGCTTTCTTTAATCTCAAATGCCATCCGTTCATCTCCTACCACTGAAGATGAGGAAATAACTGGCTTACTGGTCCCACGTGTGCCTTAGTTTCTTCAGCTGCAGCTTTCCCTGGACAGCCTTTAACAGGCTGAGGAACTTTCTCTTCCTGGTTTTTAATTAATGAGCAATAGATTTTGTCAAATGCACTCCCTGTATTTCTGAGATAGGCTGTTTTGTCCTTTCCTCTACTAATACAGTATGTTACTTTTTTTTTTCAAATGTTAAAGCTATGTTGCTTTCCTGGGGTAACTCCCACTCATTCACAATAAATAATCCATTCTCTATGTTGCTAAATTTAGTTTAATATTAAGGATCTGCACACATAAAATCATGACGAATTTTCTTATGTATTTCTCTGGTTTTGGTATCAGTTATATGGTCTCACAGAATGAGTTGGGAAGTACATTTCCTTCTCTATTTTCTGAAAGAGTTTGTGTGGGACTAGATTTGTTCTTGCCCTAATTAACTTCTACTCACCCTTCAAATCTAATTTTAAGCATCAGCTCCTCAGGAAAAGCTAATCTGACCTCCTGGACTAGGCGCATGCTCTTTTTATAAGTATAAAAGCTTAGGGGCCGGCACTGTGGAGTAGCGGATAAAGCCACCGCCTACAGCGCAGCATCCCATATGGGCGTCGGTTTGAGACCCGGATGCTCCATTTCTTTTTTTTTTTTTTTTTTTTTAATTTTTCACAGGCAGAGTGGACAGTGAGAGAGACAGAGAGAAAGGTCTTCCTTTTGCCGCTGGTTCACCCTCCAATGGCCGCCGCGGTAGCGCGCTGCGGCCGGCGCACCGCGCTGATCCGATGGCAGGAGCCAGGTGCTTATCCTGGTCTCCCATGGGGTGCAGGGTCCAAGCACTTGGGCCATCCTCCACTGCACTCCCTGACCACAGCAGAGAGCTGGCCTGGAAGAGGGGCAACCAGGACAGGATCGGTGCCCCGACCGGGACTAGAACCCGGTGTGCCGGCGCCGCAAGGCGGAGGATTAGCCTAGTGAGCCGCGGCGCCGGCCCGGATGCTCCATTTCTGATCCAGCTTTCTGCTATGGCCTGGAAAAGCAGTGGAGGATGGCCCAAGTCCTTGGGCTCCTGCACCCACATGGGAGACCCAGAAGAAGCTCCTGGCTCCTGGCTTCAGATCGGCCCAACTCCGGCCATTTTGGTCATCTGGTGCGTGAACCAACAGATGGAAGACTGCCCCCCCAAGCTTCTCCTCTCTCTGTGTAACTCTTTCAAGTAAATAAATAAATAAATCTTTAAAAAATAATAAGTATAAAAGCTTGTAAACAATAGCTCTTCCTCTTAACATTTACCACAAAGTAATTTTTATACATTACTAAGATTATCTTATTATTGTTTCTCTTCCACTTTATCAAACTCCATGAAGAAAATGTGAAGTATTTTTTTGCTCATCATTAGATAGACACAGCCACTGCCTGACACATGGTGGGCAGGTTCTCAACATATATTTGTTAAACACGAACACATAATGGCTACTTTCACTAACTTTGCTGGTATTCCCTTCCCTGCTTTACTCTTATTACTACTTTCTTTCTCTATAGTCTCCAACACTAATTTGATTCATTCTAACTCTTCCTAATCAATGTAGACTTTTTTTTTTTTTTTTTTTATTTAAGAGGCAGAGAAGCAGAGACAGAGCTCCTATCTGCTATCTGTATCCCAAATGCCAGCAATAGGCTGGGCCAGACCAGCCTCCCACATGGGTGAAGGGACCCAACTACTGCTGCCTCCCAGGGTGCACATTGGCAGGAAGCTGGAATCAGGAGTGGAGCCATGACCAGAGCCCAGGCACTCTTATATGAGTCATATAACCAAAAGCCAAAGGTCATAACCAAAGCCTCAGCCACTAAGCCAAATGTACATCCCTGGACATTTCTTTGTTACTAGACATTTATAGTACATAAATTCATCACTTATTACTCTGGAAACCCCCCACAGATTTTGTTATAATGCATGTATTTTTATTTCTATCCTTCAAAAATACAGACATGATGTGGCCCTGCCACTCAAAGAGCACCAAAATCTTTTCACTTTCTACATAACAGTATCTAAAGTTCTTAGTAGTCAAGTAATATTCAAATTCATTGATGGCTTATCACTTCATCTACATACAGCTCTTACATGCAATCACATTGGGCTACTTGCTCTTCCCTTAAATCTTACATTCTGTTTCCTAATACTTTTTTTTTTTTTTTTTTTTTTTGACAGGCAGAGTGGATAGTGAGAGAGAGAGACAGACAGAGAGAAAGGTCTTCCTTTTTGCCGTTGGTTCACCCTCCAATGGCCGCTGCGGCCGGCGCATCTCACTGATCCGAAGCCAGGAGCCAGGTGCTTCTCCTGGTCTCCCATGCGGGTGCAGGGCCCAAGGACTTGGGCTATCCTCCACTGCCTTCCCGGGCCATAGCAGAGAGCTGGCCTGGAAGAGGGGCAACCGGGATAGAATCCGGTGCCCAAACCGGGACTAGAACCCGGGGTGCCGGCGCCACAAGGCGAAGGATTAGCCTGTTGAGCCAGGGCGCCGGCCTCCTAATACTTCTTATCTTGTGCTCAGCACCCACATCAACTCCATGTTTGTGAAGAGCTCATATTACTCTTCATGATCCAGGGTAGGATTTTTAAAATGTCTTTTATAATTTTGAATTATACTTTTACGTATGCTATTTACATAATAGTACTATGATGTTAACATTATTGTTTTTCCTTCTTTTTCTCTTTGTTTATATTTTTAAAGTTTTTGTTTAGTTATTTTCATTTTATTTGAAAGAGAGACACAGAGAGACAGGGAGAGAGAGAGATCTTCCATCTCCTTACTGGTTCACCCCCAAATGCACACAACAGCCTGGGAAGGGTCAGGCTGAAGACAGGACCTTAATTGGGGTCTCCCACATGGGTGGCAGGGACCCAAGTACTTGGGCCATCATCCGGTGCCTTCCCAGTGCATTAGCAGGCAGCTGGATCAGAGGCAGCGCCTGGACTCAAACCAGGTGCCTGATACACGATGTGGGTACCCCAAGTGGCAACTTAAGCACTGCACCAAACATGTACCCCTTTCCTTATTTTGTGTTTTCAAAAAATATTTTTATTTTTGTTAATCTATTTTTAGATTGCTTTACACACTTTTTTTGTATCCTTCACTTTGGTCAGTTTTTTTTTTTTTTTAAATGTAACCAAACACATTTAAAGAGATATCCTGGCTTTTCTCCCACCACCATTACACTGTAAAACCACTGAAAGCAAGAACCATATCTATCTTTTAAACAATATTCTTGGATCAAGTACGTGTGTGGCACATTAGCTCAGTAACCTTTTATGGTTCTCTTTCCACTCATTCCAATGCTGATAAATTTGAAAGTTTACACATGCAGGCGTGGTTAGGCAGATTACCCTTATTAAACAATAAGTAAAAATATGCCCAATGGATGGGATCAATTAAATATGACAAGACAGAGTTCCTAGCACAAATCAGGATGTTCTAAAAGATACAAACACGATTCTGTTTTTGGGGCCCATGAACACACACGGGTCAACAAATAACTCTGATACGGTGCACAGCAAGTGTGCACTAAGTGGCATGGAAGTAAGAGCTGAGAAATCTTTAAACTGGCTGTGGGCAGGAGGTAGGTAAGAATTAGGAAATCAAAACCCAAACAAACCACAGCACCTTCTTTAGGATCACAGGATAAGGGGAGGGCACTGAGCACGGCAGTGAAGCTGCCCTTTGGGACACCTGCAGCCACCATCACAGTGCCAGCCACAGCCTTGGCCATTCCACTCGCAGTCCAGCTTCCTGCTCGTGCATCCTGGGGGAAGCAGACGGTGCCTTAAGTGCTTGAGGCCCTGCCAGCCAAGTGGGAGACCCAGATGGCGTTCTGAGCTCCTGGCTTCAGCCTGGCACAGCCCTGGCACTTAAGGAGCAAACCAGCAGATGGAGGATCCCTGTCTGGCTGTCTCCCTCTGTCACTCTGCCTTTCAAGAGGGCAAAAGTAAGTGTTTTTTGTTTTGTTTTGTTTTCAAAAAAAAGATCACAAGGCTAGAGATCATCAAGGAAGATTTAACTCTGAATTCTATGCTCTTTCCATTATACCACACTCACTATCAATACTGTTTAATAGCTCACAAGAGAATAACAGGCCAGGATTTAGAGAGCTGCAAAATAACAGCTGGAGATTTATGCATCCTGTCCTATTCCCATTAATATAAATAATCAAGGATTGTACAATACTGGGAAAAGTCAGCAAAGTACCAGGTAGTTCAAACGACTTTCTGGTTGGTTGGCCTATAAAAACAATGCACCCTAAGTGTTGGTTAAATTCATTAACAAAGATTCAAATGTCCCATTCTAACTAGTGTGACTTACAGATAAATAGAATAAAATAGTAAGATGTACTAACCCATATGTTTTTAAATTGTTACTAGATGGCCCACAACAAATCTTTAAGAAAGGAAGTCCAGGGACCAGTGTTGTGGCATAGCAGGCAAAGCTGCTGCCTGCAATGCCAGCATCTCATATGGGCACTGGTTCAAGTCCCTGCTCCCTGCTAATGGACTGGGAAAAGCAGTGAAAGATGGTTCAAGTGTTTGGGCCCTGCCACCCACGAGGGAGACCCAAATGAAGCTCCTGGCTCCTGACATCTACATGGCCAAGCCCTGGCTATTGCAGTCAACTAACGAATGAACCAGCAGATGGAAGATTCTCATTCATTCTCTCCCTCCCTCTCTCTCTACCTCTCCACCCCACCCCCAACACTTTCCAAGGAAATAGGACCCTGCAGATTTAAGTGTTAAGTCAGTATACTGAGATAGCATTCTTTTAAGAACCAGTGACTGTTCTTTAGGCTTTCCCACATCTCTCAGGGCTACCAATGACACCTGCTACCAAGTAACCATTCTGTGGCTAATTTGCACCAGCACCCTCATACATCTCTAACCCAGAGTCCTGACTCTGGAGTATTAGGTTACTTAAACCTCCCCTCTCCTATTATAAATTAATAAGCTGCCATTCTCAATTACACATCAGTCTTTGGTTGCTTGGTTAACAGTTAAGAACCTGAGAATCTGCTTGGTTCTAAGGGCAGTGTAAAAAAAAGTTTAAGAGCCTGCAAACCTTACATTAAGATCATACCCTAAACACATGATTTAAAAACTGCAGGCTCACAGGATGGAGTTAGGCCAAGAATGGATTCTATTTGAGCTGCACGGTGATAAGGAACAGGAGGGGAGGGAAGGGAAGAAAAAGACAATCAACACCTCTTAGAGTCTGGATATTTCACATTTATTTCCAGTTTCTCTTGAAAATTCTGAACCTCTGCCAATAGCCGGCCCAATACTTGCTATATGGTAAAAACTGACCAGAGCTAAGTTTAACCACTGCCCCATCTACACAGGACCCTCGCTCTCTACTTCATAGGCCCACCCCTTCCATTTCCCAATGCTGTGGCCAGATGTCATTTACCATTATGCTTGTACTATTGTTATCCTTATAAACCCCAAAAACTAAACAATGCCATACTTGGTGGAAAAAGTACAATTAAAAAAAAAAAAGTATAACCCACTCTTCATATTAACACAGCAAAACAAAACTAGAATCAGAGAAATCAATTTACCTTAATCTGAGTCTGTTCGATTGACTTTTCCCATATCTGCTGATCATATGCTCCAATCTGAAACAGGGAGCAGGCTATTTAAACAATGCAGAAGAAATCCTTATACTTCAGTCAAGCCTCACAAAAGTCACGAGCCTATTAAGTACGCAGATGATGACTGGAAAATGTTGGTGCTGCTCCGATTTAAAATAAATTAAACCCTTGTAAGGGCTGTTTCCTTCAAAACTCTACAACAGCTAGATCCAAAGGTAAGCTAAAAGGTATCACTCAAAGTATTTCAAGTTCATATCAACGTAAAAGAGGTTTCCACTTCTCAGGAAAACCAGAGCACCCGGGAATGAGTGAACAGCCCCAGGCTGAGCGGCGCAGACCAGCGATTCGCGTCTTTGAAGGAAAAAGTTTGATCAGAAGCAAACGTCCGTGGCTGGTGGATGCAAGCTGGACAGGGGGTCCCCGAAAATCTTACTGTGGGCCCCCAAACCGGCGTCAGAAGCCATAGTGACCCGGCACATCCCTTTTTCCATTGATGCTGAGACATCACATATGAGTCCTGGCGTTGGCAAACTCCTAACACGATACTCACTGGCGGAGCTCTTTTTTTTTTTTTTTTTTGCAAGAAATACGCTTTACAAATAAACAATATATATATACCGATATTACCTTCTTTTGGTACCACGATATAGCATCTCTCTCATTTGAGGCCATCTGTGTCTCCAGCCAGAAAATGGGATTTCACTGAAAACGAAGGAAAACCAGCGGGTGAGGCCAGTCGCTGATGGCTACTCTCCCGACTCCTCGCAGCCTCTCCATGAGCTGCTGACTATCTCTTTCTCCGGCTGTTTGCCAGCGACAAAAAAAAAAAATACTGGCGCAGTGGCGACCGAGGAAGCCTCTGCAATGGTCGGAGCGAGGGTGTTCAGGAGGCGGGCGAGGGGGCGGGCAGGGGCAGGCCTCGCCGCCCCTCCGCGGCCCGGCGGCCGGCTCTCACCTGGCGCCCGCCGCCCCGCAGGCCGGCGGCCCGGAGCGTCCTCCTCAGCGGCCCCCGCCCGGCCGTGAGGCCCGCGGCGAGGCTGCCGGCCCTGCAGGCCGCATCTTCCCCCGGAGGCGGCGACGCCGGCGGCGCCGTTACCATGGAGACCGCGGCGGCCGCCCGGGGCTCGCAGGCAGTCCGCCGCCCAGCGCCCGGAGGGGGGCGGCCTGCCGCCTCCGACACGGCGCCACGGGCCGCCGGAAGACAAGCACTCAATGACCTGGGGGACGAAGGGGCTCAAAAGTGAAGGGCAGCGTCGCTAGGCCGCCAGTCGCTACGGCAACGGCAGAAGGCTTTGGGCCCGGCGGGAACACACAGGTGCAGGGCCCCGGGGCCCCGCGGTAGGCGGGGCGGCGGCGCTCGGGCTCCGGGGCCGGCCCGGCCGTGACTCAGCCGGCGCAGAGCTGGCGGCCCGCTGCGCCGCCACACGCGGCTTCCGCTTTCCGGCTCTCGCAGCCCGGCTGGCTCCGCCCCCGGCCCGGCCCGGGCACTGGAGAGCCCTGCGCCTGGGGGCCGCGAGCAGGGGCCCCGCCACTGTTGGGGCGCGGCCTCCCAGTCGCCTCCTCAGACACGGCCTCGCCACCGTGGACCCGTGGGCGGCCGGGCCTGCTAGCCTAACAGTACGGGTCCGGGAAAGCCTGGCCCGGCACGAGCGCGGATTAGGTCCTCGGCGGTGGCTGAAGGGAGGGATGTTGGAGCTCACGACGCCCGGGCCCAGAGGTGTGGCAGGGGCCGCAGGCGGCGGTGCTGCAGGGCGAGGGGAGAGGACGACCGCAGCGGAGGCCCGTGGGCGCACACTGCTCACCTTAGGGTAAAGGGAGGTGGCGCGGCAGCGGCGTCCAGGTTGAGCTCAAGCAAGCCCCCCGCCCAGGAAGCACAATTATCATGGCCAAAACATTTTTTAAAAAGGAATTCAAGGCCGGCGCCGCGGCTCACTAGGCTAATCCTCCGCCTTGCGGCGCCGGCACACCGGGTTCTAGTCCCGGTCGGGGCGCCGGATCCTGTCCCGGTTGCCCCTCTTCCAGGCTAGCTCTCTGCTGTGGCCCGGGAGTGCAGTGGAGGATGGCCCAAGTCCTTGTGCCCTGCACCCCATGGGAGACCAGGAGAAGCACCTGGCTCCTGCCTTCGGATCAGCGCGGTGCACCGGCCACGGCGGCCATTGTGGGGTGAACCAACTGCGAAGGAAGACCTTTCTCTCTGTCTCTCTGTCCACTCTGTCGCACGCACTGGCGGCGGTTTCCTGCTGCATTTTTTGCTCCTTGACAACTTTCTCCCTTCCTTTCAGCTAAACATTACAGTTCTGCCGGGTTTCCCGAAAGGTAGGCGCTTTGAACCTACACCGGCATTCAGATTCCGATGTGGGCTTCATTTATTCAACAACACGCTTGTTTCCTTGCCCGTGTTCCATCAGGGAAGGAATTACCTTGCTAACCGCTGTGAGTACAGCAGATCCTCTCAGAGAAAGTGCCTGAACCAAGGCATTTATTCAATAAATGTTAGTGCTCTTCCTCTCCAGAACCAAGGGCAATCTGTGATTAGCACAGGTGCCTCAGTTAAGAGAAGGGCATCTCAACAAAAACAGGAGGAAAAAAAATCCATCTTGTTGTGTCATACATCACTGAGTTCCAAGAGGTCTGTACACCATTTGCAGTAATACTCCGTTCAAGAGTATCTACATCACCAGAATAAAAATTAGTCCTCTCCTAAGCAGATATAAACCACTTTAAGTAACAAGAGGTGTAACTGCCACAAATGTCAAGTGTAATTCTTCTGAAAAATTAGTTGCATCTCAATATGGATGGAATTTTTCCCAAGCATCAATGACCTCTTTTATAGGAAAGATTTTCTAAAATAATAATCTAAATAATAGGGGATGGAGAGGAATTAGTTCTCTTAAACAACAGATTCCAGGTGTCCAGAATTCACATATGCTATTCATTTTTGTGATAAAACATCAGTAAAGGACAAATCAGACTTTGTTTATTAAAAAAATACTTTACAGGAAAAAAAAAAAAACCTCTATGCATTCCATTGTCCTATTTTACAAAGAAATAGCTTAACAATTTAACACACTTAGACAGCTACAAAAAAGCACTGTGTTAAAAGGATTATTATCCACACAAATTTAGATTTAAGACTATTCATTAAAAACCTTTTTAAAACACTCGTTAATGTCAATAAACAAACTAAGGCCACACAACGCAAATAGTCCGCCAGGCAAATTATACATTTCATCTATATGCAAAGACCTCTTAGATAAATTAAAGCCACAGGAAAAAAAAGTCTTAGCTGCCAATCAAAATGGAGTTTAGTCACAGAAAACACTATTACATGAAAATTTACAACATGTGATAGTAGTACATAAGTATTCCTTTAGAGAGAATTGAAAAGTGCTATATTTAGAGAGACAGTGGTCTCAACTACATGCACAAGTGGATCCTAAAAAATGTATAAAGAAAATGGAAGGCCATAATATTTATGGAGAGATACTTGCTTTTAAAGCAACAAACTTTCAAGATGAGGACAGGTCCCTTATGTGCTACAGGAAACATGAGTACTGCGCATCTCCTCTGCTTGCATGACCAATACAGCTACAACTTGTTTTAAAAACACTGAAACTTAGCCCAAATGTGAACCTCTGGCATGTGCTACTGGAAGTTTCCTTTCTTAAAACCTGTAGCAATGATCTAACAGATTTACTAAGATAAATTCAATTATCCTAAAGGTATAAATGAAAATAAAATTTTAACGGCAAATACAGATGAAAATATAATGGGCTAATATTAACGATCAAGAATATATTCACTAAGGATGTTCATGGATTTGAGTCTTGTTCCTATATTAGCTTTCATTATAAATAATATTTATATAGGGAAAGGCAATAAGCAAAAGTTTCTTCAGTCTTTAAACGTAACCTTTATGACCATTAAGACTGATGCAAGACATCTTTTCCTAAAGTTTAGTACAGAATTTTATTTAATTAAGCTCCTTTTTCCCCCTACAAGAGCTTGCAATATTAGTCAACTGATATTCCAACTGTCTCTAAGGGGAAAAGGCACTTGCCAAAAATCTTTAATTAAAATAATAAAGTACCAGTTTAAACAAATTTTAAGTACTTAAGAAGCAAATTCAAAATACAATTAAGCCTAGGAATTCAGTTTTAAAGAGTTAAAACTTTGGAGGGGGAACTAGGTTTTCATTATTGCTTTATGAATTTGGGATCCTTCTTTGAATCATAATCCTACTCCTAGCATATCTTGGTAATTATAGAATGACTTCCAGGGCAAGGGGAAGACATTTACCCTTTTTAATGGATACCATAAAATCATTCTATTTATTAAGTTAGGAATATTCATTTATTAGGTCCTTTCCATAAGCACATTTAAAAAATATCCCTCTGCTCCACAAAATACTAAAACTTATAGCCACATTTTGCAAGTAATCTCAAGAGTTGGCACAACAGATAATATACCAAAAAGGAAGATCAGCTTAAGTTTCAGTTACAACTTCACTGCCATCACTACTTTACAACTTAGAAGACGCCAGATTGTTCCATGCCTCACTCTACCAAACCAAGTAATTTAATGATTTAGAAAAATTGCAGTCATTTGTATCACTAAGCTAGGATACAGTTTTGAAAGCAGTAAGAAACTCAAAACTTCTGCTTTTATATTCATCAGTCTTTAAAGCATGCTATTAAAATCTATTACTCACTCACATAGGACATTCAGAGTTTCCGGATACATTACTAGCTAAATGTTTCTCTCCTTTCTATTGCAATTCTAACATACAATGAATTTATTAGTACATGATTTTAAACATTTTTAATATTCCTTTAATGTGTTTATATTGGAGGTGAGGGTAAATGTTTTATTAAAAGGAAAACAGGGCTTTGCTTTTGATTGAAGGTCTTTGCAGATCCGCTGGTTCCTGAGTGATTGTACACAGTGCTGGCTGTCAGGAGACAGTCTCCTTGTTATTAGTAGTGACCAGCTTAGATGACGGATGGCATCTGCTGGATGGCGAGTGGGAGACAGGGACGCTGGATCTTGGAAGACAGGTAACAGAAAAATAACACCTTCTGCTTTAACAACCTTGCTCTTCATGATTACTTAAAAAGCAAATGTTGCCTGAGAAGAATTTTACTTTGCACAGCCTGGTAAAGCTCTATGAAATTCTTCTGGACAGAAAAATGAAAACAAGAAGTAACCCAAACCCATACACTTTGTGATTAACCTCCTTCCCCATAAAACAACAAAAAACACCCTCAAAGGCAGATCCCTTAAAAACTAGTCTTGATAAACTAGAATTTACCCTAGAATTTATACCCAAGATTTAAAAACACCCCTGCAATAATCACATTATCTTTCATACCATTCTAATTACCTTATTTACAAAGATAACTAAAAGCAACATCACTTCCAATTCATAAATGGTTTACATTGAAATGTTTCCCTATTTGTCTTCACCCTTTGTAACAGAGAATACATACATATACATATATATAAGGAATAATACAGATTCTAACTAATCACTGCAGTATTTGCTGATGGTTACTTTTCTATCGATTTACACAGTGACCTCTATACTTTGCTAATATGCATTTAACTACACAACAATATTGCACAAAGTAATATTTATATAAGATTTAAACTATTTCAGAATATTTTAGAGAAAATTCATATTTGATATTTCAAAAGATGCAGCTGTGTTTTCATGGTGACAGACATAATAAAGCAGCATCTTTTTTTTTTTTTTGCCTATGTTAATGTAAGTATTTCAAATCTCACCATCCAAAAAAAAAAATCTTCAAATTGCACTGTAACCAGGTAGATACAAGAATCTGGTCTTAGGTGTGGGGAGTACTCTTCCTTTAATAAACAAAAGGCCTATTTATTATTAACTAAGAGAAAGTGTAATGTGTATCACATTAACATTCTAAAATAATAGAAAGTTAAGACCACACTAGCTATATGAATTGTGCCTGTTTAAAAAATAAAAAAATTTAATACTCAGGCACTAAACATTAGGCTACCTGAAACTCTACTGATGAAGTCTAGTGCCACATTCTTTATTAGAAAATAGCAACACTGTAATAGTAAATAAATCTAGGTATTCACCAGTTAAAACTGTGAACTGAAGTGTCTCAATAGTAGATACTTCTCATGAAGAGGTTGATGCCAAGTAACCAGAATAGTTTTTTCTAAGTTTGATGCTTAAGTTTGGCAGCCTCATCAGAAAGACTGATATCATTTCTCTACGTCTGATGCTTGTAATCAGTTTAGGAAGCAAAAGTATCCTCACAAAATGTGAGGATGCTAGGAAGCAGAACAATAGTGTCGTGTCAACATTATCTCTTTTACCCAAAATAATCTTCCACAGTTACCAATATTCTAGAAGAGATCAATGAACCATGGGTAATGAATGACCAAGGACTATTCATCTTTAGATTTTTTTAATTGATATATCCACTGGGCTTTAAGTAACAGTTAAAAAAAAAAGACAGTTTGGATAAGAAAGTGCTGTGCTTTCTCTTTTGTTAAGAAACCAGAGAGCCACTGAATTTTCCTTAGAAACTACTTGTTCTTTGTGGTTAGAACTAGATAACTTACTTGCCCATGTACCAGATGCAGGATCTCTTTCCTGCAACCTATGCCATTTTTACTGTGGAAACTGATTCCTGTGCCGTAAAGACACAAGTACTAAAGCATAAATCTGTTCTTCTATCATAAAAATAGCAAATATGGCAAGAGACAAGGCAAGATAAAATTAAGGGGAAGTGAATAATTTACCAAGTAAGAATCTGTTATTCCAGAGAATTCTTATTTTGATTTGAAGAGATTGAATTGTTACCTCACACCTTAAAACAGAAAGTAGCAGCAGACCCACTATTACATACTGTACTAACGGGATAAGATACAACTCTTAACTTTGCATAATCTGTGTAAAAAAGATATGCTTGACATTTGTGGAATGTCATTTCTCTTTATAGAATTATAGGCAAGATTTCTCCAATAAAACTTAACTTAAGCCAGTTATAAAACTATAACTTCACATCAAAATTTAAAAAAGTTAAAAAATGTGTTTGAATATGTACATATCACACAGGAGTGCTTGAATGTTCCTGCAGATTGTGTTGCTGCTCAGAGTCCAGTCTACTTTCCACCTTTAGAACAGGAGTAGGCTGAGTCTTCTGCTCTTGCTGGAGACTGAGTTCTGCTGAAGGTGGGAAGGACGATGAAGCAGTTGTCAAAAGCTGCATCTCTCGGCATGTTTCTTCAGATTCAGTTTTTATCCTCACACATGGGGAGTCGACCTCTAATTCCCGCTTTCCAGGTAAACTACAGTCCTTGGAATTGCTTTCTGTGTTTTGAGTGGCTTCCACAACAGGGTGGTACTGTTTAAGCCTTATATGCCAGGCTAAGCTGCACACTGCTGACACTGTTTTGAACTGATGAATGACATTTCTAGGGATGAAGTAGATATCATTGTCACACAGCTGAATTCTAGCATAGCGAATGCCTTCCCGCCTCATTTGGTTTAGTTTCGCTTCATCCACCCACTGTACACACTGAAGAAAGGAAAAAAGTTACATGAGACTTTAATAAACATAATAATTTAGGAAAATAATGTATAATTATTAGCACAGGAAAAGTAGAGAAAGTTATGCAATACTAAATGATATAGAACTTGCTAAAATATCTTGTAATGCTTACAAAATATTTCTCTACCTTTCTATTAACAAAGTACAACTTAAAGTTAGATGGCCAAGGGAATCAAGTATTTCAAAGTACAGTTAAGTATCAATATTCATTGCCACACATAGGGGCAACATTTTATCTTCAATGTCTTTTTTTTTTTTTTAAGATTTATTTATTTATTTGAAAGTCAGAGTTACACAGAGAGGCAGAGAGAGAGAGAGAGAGACTCCCCAATTGGCCGCAATGGCTGTAGCTGTGTTGATCCGAAGCCAGCAGCCAGGAGCTTCTTCCGGGTCTCCTACACGGGTGCAGGGGCCCAAAGACTTGGGCCATCTTCTACTGCTTTCCCAGGCCATAGCAGAGAGCTGGATTGGAAGTGGAGCAGCCGGGTCTCGACCGGCCCCCATATGGGATGCCGGCACTTCAGGCCAGGGCGTTAACCTGCTGCGCCACAGCACCGGCCCCTCTTTAATGTCTTTCAGTTAATAGCACATTGTGCAATGGGATTATTAACTAGTGAAACTGCTCATGGCAAGAAGTGAACAGCCTGGGCTTTCTGGATTGTCCCAAAACCACCTGACTTGAAGACTGCAGGGAACTCAAGCATCCTTGAGAAGCTCATTTAAGAATTTTCCATACACCTCTCTTTCCCTTCCTGCAGCCTTTAATAAAAATAAAATTTAATTCACCCAATGCATCCAACTGTAAGATAAAAGGCAAAATAAAATACGTACAGATACTTATTTCCAGTATCTCCCACTCAAAGAGTAGTAAAAAAAGCCAAGAGTTACCTGGGAAACGGGAGGTTCATGAAGGTCTAACTGAAGTCTCTGTACAACATCAGTAAAATCCTCAGCATGAAAACAAATCACATCTTTGGTTATACGAGGCTGGTCACTCCTAATAGTAACAAAATTAAGTTTTAGCAACAAGCATCTCAAAATGGAAAATCATTAAATATTTTAGTTTTCTTGTTCCTGCAAATGCTACTACTAACAAAGAAAAAGACACATATCTTCGAAGGACTAAGTATACATTTGCTTCTTTAATCAATTTTTACAAAAATAAAAACCAATAAAACAAACAAAAATCCTATAAAATTCAGATTTGTTGCATAATTTAAACAACAGTGGCTAAAAATAATAGTTTCTTTTAAATTAATTGCATTTGCAGTTCTCTAATTAGTTTGCAATTCTATGTACTCAACTTTATTTTATTTTATTTATTTATTTTTTTTTTGACAGGCAGAGTGGACAGTGAGAGAGAGAGAGAGAAAGGTCTTCCTTTTTGCCGTTGGTTCACCCTCCAGCGGCCGGCACGCTGCGGCCAGCGCACCGCGCTGATCCGATGGCAGGAGCCAGGGGTTTATCCTGGTCTCCCATGGGGTGCAGGGCCCAAGGACTTGGGCCATCCTCCACTGCCTTCCCGGACCACAGCAGAGAGCTGGCCTGGAAGAGGGGCAACCGGGACAGAATCCGGCGCCCCAACCGGGACTAGAACCCGGTGTGCCGGCGCCGCAAGGCGGAGGATTAGCCTAGTGACCCGCGGCGCCGGCTATTTTATTTTATTTTTGACAGGCAGAGTGGACAGTGAGAGAGAGAGAGACAGAGAGAAAGGTCTTCCTTTACCATTGGTTCACCCTCCAATGGCCGCTGCGGCCGGCACACCACGATGATCTGAAGCCAGGAGCCAGGTGCTTCTCCTGGTCTCCAATGCAGGTGCAGGGCCCAAGGACTTGGGCTATCCTCCACTGCACTCCCGGGCCACAGCAGAGAGCTGGCCTAGAAGAGGGGCAACCGGGACAGAATCCGGTGCCACGACTGGGAATAGAACCCGGTGTGCCAGCGCCGCAGGCGGAGGATTAGCCTATTGAGCCGCGGCGCCGGCCGTCCTCAACTTTATTAAAATAGGGCTGCAAGTAAATATAAAATAGTGCACCCACCATGGAAAACAGTCTGGTGGTTCGTCAGAAAATTAAAAATAGGGTAGTGGGCACTGGGCTTACTGGTTAAGAAGCCAGGCCAGATGCCTGCATTCCATAGAGTGCCTGGGTTCACATCCCAGCTCCACCCCTGATTCCAGCTTCCTGTAAAGGTGTACCCTGGGAGGCACCAGGTGATTGTTCAAATAGATGGGTCCCAGCCAAACACATGGGAGACTTGAACTGAGTTCCTGGCTCCCAGTTTTGCACCAGCATAGTGCCAACTGTTGGGGGAAACTGGAATGTGAACCAGAGGATTGGAGCTCTCTCTCTGCCAAATAAATAAACACTAACTTTTTCAAAACATATTGGATTACTACATGATCCAGCAACTCCACTGAGTATAATATACTCCCAAGAACTAGATGAAAAATGGTACATGAAGAGATATTTGACACCAATGTTTATTGCCAAATAGTCAAAAACTGAAAGCAACTAAAGTACCTATTAATAAATAAATGGATTTCAAAAATGTGGTCCATATCTGGGACTTGCTATGATATGAACCATGTGGATATTATGCCAATAGAAATTAGCTAATTATAAAAAGACAAATACTGCGTGATACCACTTATATGAAAGAGGTAAAGTAGTCAAGTTCAAAGAAACAGTAGAATGACAGTTTCCAGAGCCTGGGGGTGAAGAGGAAAGGAAAAGTTGTTTAATTAGTAAGTACAGAGTTCCAGTTTTATAAAATGAAAAAGTTCTGGAAATCTGTTTCACAACAATATAATTATATTAACACTCCAGTATATACCTTTTTAAAAGATATTTATTTATTTGAAAGGTACAGTGACAGAGAAAATTGAGTGGGGAGACAGAGACAGACCAGGAGCTGCATCTGGGTCTCCCCCATGGGTGGCAGGGGCCCAGGTATTTGGGGCATCACCTGCTGCCTACCAGGTGCATTAGCAGGAAGGCGAATCAGAAGCACAAAGAAACTGGGGCACTTCAATACTGGACGCAGGCAACCCAAGCCACAGCTTAACCTGCTGTGCCACAACACCCACCCCCAGAATGTATGCTTTTAAATGTTTAAAATAGCAAACTTAATACCTATCTTACCAACGTTTAAAAACTGTTCTCAACCTTTTACGTGGAATCCATGTTTTCTTAGACACTGTTAACCAACCTTGCAGCTGAGTTCCATTAACTTACCATTCACCAAACTGTACAGCTTTCAAAACCCCAACAGCAGCCGTACTCTGCCAGTCAAACCCCTGACCTACATGATCAGCATGAGCTCTTGTCCTGTCTTCAAAGAGGACTTCACGGGGTTCACTGGTCCGAGGTAGGTACTGGAGATTTTTTATTTCATTCATTGATCTAGAGTTGATTTGGTTGTAAGCAAAGAGAAAGCAAGGGAGATAGAAACAAAGAAATATTAATAGCAGTAAAGTGAAAATTTTTGCTAAATACCAGATTTAATTAAGGTGAGGTCTGAGAACCCACGGTTCAGTGATTTTGCCAGCATTTAGAACACTACTGTAATGTTCAATGATACTCCCCTCTCCATGTAGGTCATAATAAAGTAGAAGCTATAAGCTTGCGTTAGGCTCAAATGTAGTATATGGACATACAAACTTTAGGTATTCCACAACAAAAGACACAATTGGAGTCTAAGGCTTATGCTTCTTTACTCTTACTTATCCTTATTTTTTTTCTAAATATTCTACTAGACCTTTTCTTTAAAATTTTATTTATTTATTTGAAAGGTAGCTAGAAAGAGGGAGAGACAGAGAGAGAAAGCTTCCATCCACTAGTTCACTCCCTAAATGCTCCCAATAGTCAGGTCTGGGCCAGCACAAGGCTAGGAGCCAGATCTCCATCTGAGTCTCATATTCATGACAGGAATCCAAGTACTTGGGCCACCATCCATTTCTCATAAATAATATTAGATGCCAGAGGACAATGAAGCAAGATGAAAAACCTTAAGTGCAAGTCCTGGCTGTTTTGCTTCCAAACCAGGTCCTTGCTTATATGCTTCAAAAAGCAATAGAAGGCAGCCCAACTGCTTGGGCCCTTGGCACCCACATGGGAGACCCAGATGGAATTCCAGGCTCCTGGCTTCAGCCTGGCCCACCCCAAGCTGTTGTGGCCATTTAAAGGGTGAGCCAGTAGATGGAAGATCTCAATATTTTCTTTCTCTCTCTCAAATATATATATATATATATATATATATATATATATATATATATATATATATATATATAATATGATCTGTCTCTCTACCTTCAAGTAAATAAAATAAACCTTAAACAAAAACAAATAAAAAAGAGGGAGCAGCATTATGGTGTAGTTGGTTAAGTCACCACCTGTGACAAAGGTTCATGCCCCAGAGATAGCAAATAGAATAATGGTCACAAGAGGCAGGGGGAGAAAAGATAGAGGTTAGGTAATAGGTATCAAAATACAATTACAGGGCTGGCGCTGTGGCTTGCAAGTAAAGCCACGGCCTATAGTGCAGGCATCCCATATGGGCACCGGTTTGAGTCCCGACTGCTCAACTTCCAATCCAGCTATCTGGTATGGCCTGGAAAAGCAGTACAAGATGGCCCAAGTCCTTGGGCCCCTGCACCCGCGTGGGTGATCTGGAAGAAACTCCTGGATCCTGGCTTTGGATAGGCCCAGCTCCAGCCATTGCAGCCATTTGCAGAGTGAACCAGCAGATGGAAGATTTCTCTCTCCTGCCTCTGCCTCTCTGTAATTCTCTGCCTTTCAAATAAATAAATAAATGCTTTTAAGAAAAATAGTTACACAGAAAAAGTAACTACTCGTGTTCTATAGCACATTAGGATAAGACTACAGTTTGCAACAATTTATTACATATTTCAAATAACTAAAAGAGAGGAATTCAAAGGCTCTCAACACAATAAGGTGATAAATGTTTGATGAGATAGACATGCTAATTATCATGATTTGATCAGTACACATTATTAAAAAACTTATGTACTAGGACAGATGGTACAATAAAAATTCTGGAAAGACTTGAGGTAACTATCAACACCACAAAAAAATAAAAAAAGGTTATACAAGAAAGCCATACTGAAATAGAAACTCAGAGTGGTTCTGGAAGTAACACATTGTAAATAAGAAAGAGGGGGCCCGGTGCTGTGGCGCAGCAGTTAACGCCCTGGCCTGAAGTCCCGGCACCCCATATGCAAGCCAGTTCAGCTCTCTGCTGTGGCCTGAGAAAGTAGCAGAAGATGGCCAAGTCCTTGGGCCCCTGAACCCGTGTGGGGGACCCAGAAGCTCCTGGCTCCTGGCTTTGGATCAGCGCAGCTCCAGCTGTTGCGGCCAATTGAGGAGTGAACCAAAGGATGGAAGACCTCTCTCTATCTCTCTCCCTATAACTCTTTCAAATACATAAATAAATCTTAAAAAAAAAAAAAAGACTTTAAAAAAAAAAGTAAATAAGAAAGAGAATAAAAGACGTTTAGGATATTGTCAAGAAAAGTATTACCCTCAAAAAGAGCAATCAGAAACTGTAGGGAAAACAGAACAAATTAAAAGCAAACAAAAGCATGATTTTTTTAAAAAAGATTTATTTTTATTTATTTGAAAGAGTTAAGAGAGAGATAGAGAGAGAAACAGGTCTTTCATCTGCTAGTTCACTCCCAAATGACTGCAATGGCCAGAGGTGAGCCGATCCAAAGCCAGGAGCCTACAGCTTCTTCTGAGTCTTCCATGTGGGTACAGAGGCCCAAGCACTTGGGCCATCCTTCGCTGTTTTCCCAGGCACATTAGCAGGGAGCTGGATTGGAAGTAACACAGCCAGGACTCGAACTGGCACCCATTTGAGATGCCAGCATTGAAGGCAGGGGCTTTAACCCGCTGTGCCATAGCACCAGCCCCCGCAAAAAGCATGATTTTGAGTACCTAAGTGCAGAAACAGAAAAGAAAGATCTGGCTTCAGCCTGGCCCAGCCCCAGTTGTTGTGGCCATTTGGAGAGTGAACCAGTGGATGGAAGACCTCTCTCTGTCTCTACCTCTCTTTGTAACTCTGTCTTTCAAATAAATAAAAATATATCTTAAAAAAAAAGATGTTTGTACATTCTTCTTTTGGATGACAACATCAAAACCTTAGAATATAATTTTTTTAACATTTATTTATTTATTTAAAAGTCAGAATTACACAGAGAGAGCAGAGGGGGGGGTCTTCCATCCGCTGGTTCACTCCCCAATTAGCCGCAATGGCTGGAGCTGCCAATACAAAGCCAGGAGCTTCTCCCAGGTCTCCCACACAATACAGGGGCCCAAAGACTTGGGCTATCTTCTACTGCTTTCCCAGGCCATAGCAGAGAGCTGGACTGGAAGTGGAGCAGCCAAGACTTGAACAGGTGGCCATATGGGATGCCAGCACTGCAGGCAGCGGCTCTACCCACTATGCCACAGTGTTGGCCCCCATAGAATATGAATTTTTAGCCCACACATGAACCCTGCAATAATCATACCTACCCGTATTATCGATGTCATTTATTGGTGATCAGATTTTAGAATCTACCTATTAACAAAGTATGTGAAACTACTAATGGTTTTAAAACAGAATATAAATTAATCTCAACAATGTTTAAGACAGCTGACATTAAGACACAAAGAGGAAAATAGCAAAGGAGGAGTCACACAACACTCTGGAGCACAGGAGAAAGGAAGGAATGCCCACTCAGCATATCAAGAAATCACCACCCCATCAAAGCCTTTGGCTCCCTCCCCCCCAGAAAAAGACATTATGAAAAAATAGGTCTTTTACCTTTAACAAAAATGTGTTTGCCTCTGGGAGAAAAAGATGGGCAGGATTTTTTCACTAGAAGCCCTACCGTACTATGTAATTTTTTAAACTCTGCACGTGGATTTCTTTAACTCCAATAAATCCAAGTATCACCTTCATCAGCAGTGCCCTTGATAACAAGGAAAGCTGTTCACAGTAATTCCACCATTTTCCACAATAAGAAGTTCTCATTAACACAAAAGGATGACATTAGTATTTATGTTCTGACTCACTCACTGTAATTCAAAGGGCTTTTGAATGCCTCACTTAAGAATATTTAATACCAACAGAAATAAAATTTGATAGCAACTCAGACTCATGGAAAAACAATAGATCATTAAATAAATTATGTTAGTATAGCTACCTAAATAACTGGGGAAAATGTTAAATATCTTCCTCTACACCAAATCCAATTCCAGGAAGATTAAATATGTAGATATGAAATCAAAGAAACACAAACAAAAAAATATAGGTGAATAGTTCATAATACCATGAAGAAAGACCTAAGTCTACTGCTAAAGGGAAAACATCAGAGAAAAAGATACAAAGATATGACTACATATAAACTTCTGTGAGTAAAGAGGAAAAAAACACTGAAGCTAGAAGAAAAATAGAGAAAAAGTTGCAATATAAGAAGAACAAAAAATTAATGGCAACATATATATGGAATTTTTACAAATGAAAAACATCCCAACAGAAATTTAGGTAAAGGAAATTAAAAAGAGAATCACCAAAGAAGAAATAACAAACTCCTCAAAGAGAAGCAAACTAAAATGAGACATTTTTGTCTGATGCTAATAGAGGCTGTGAAGAAAGGGGCACTGTCTTACTACATGAGCGGGAATATAAATTAGTACATTTCCAGAGGTCTACTAGAAATGCCGACCGTTTTGAGCCTTCAGTAATGTCTGCTAAGACATATGAGAGTACTTTAAAAAGTTGATAAAAAATGCAATTAAAATACAGGTTTATACTAGGGAAAAATTTTTTTGAAATCCATGTATTGGGGGGTGGCACTGTGGCATAGTGAGTAAGAGCAGGCTTCTGACCCAGCTCCCTGTTAACGTGCCTGGGAAAGCAGCAGAAGATTGTCCAAGTGCCTTGGGCCCCTGCACCCACATGGGAGACCTAGAAAAAGCTCCAGGCTCCAGCTGTTGTGGCCATTTGGGGAGTGAACTACTAGATGGAAGATTCTGCTCTCTTGTGTGCTCTCTCTCTACTTCTCTATAACTCTTTTTAAATAATAAATCTTTAAAAGAGAACAAAATCCATGTATAGTTCTTCCATAATACACATTTTTCCATGAATTTTTTGAAGATGCCTTATATTTCTACCAAGTCATCCATCCATCTACAATCAGTGGTATCTTCTCCAGGTTTAACATCTGGTGGCAGGGAGGAGGGTTGGCTGATTTACAGCTGATTTGCTGATTTCCATAGTATAAATACTCCTGACATGGCCAATTCCTAGCTGCTAATATGAGATCATGCAATGCAAAAATAAAAGGGGATGCTAAGAGTGGCCCTTCTAAGCTGGCACCAACTGACTCCAGCACACCGTCATGCTCGTCAAAATACTGTTTACACTGAAAAACTGGAAACAACTTATACTAATAAAGAACTGGTTAACTAAATCTTGATACTACCAAACGGTGAAACTTACAGTCATTTAGAAATGACATAGCTATATGTTAATATTAATAACAGATAAAACTATAGGAAGAAACTTCAATGTCTTAAAGTATACATCATGTAAAAAACTAGTTCACTGGGGCTGGCACTTGGTGTAGCCTAAATCACTGGCATCCCATATGGGCGCCGGTCTGAGTCCCAGCTGCTGCATTTATTTATTTATTTATTTATTTATTTATTTATTTATTTATTTATTTATTTTTTGACAGGCAGAGTGGACAGTGAGAGAGAGAGATGGAGAGAAAGGTCTTCCTTTTTGCCGTTGGTTCACCCTCCAATGGCCACTGCGGCTGGCGCGCTGCAGCCGGCGCACAGCACTGATCCCAAGGCAGGAGCCAGATGCTTCTCCTGGTCTCCCATGCGGGTGCAGGGCCCCAGGACTTGAGAATCCTCCACTGCCATCCCGGGCCATAGCAGAGAGCTGGCCTGGAAGAGGGGCAACCAGGATAGAATCCAGCGCCCCAACCGGGACTAGAACCTGGTGTGCCGGCGCCGCAAGGCGGAGGATTAGCCTGTTAAGCCATGGCGCCGGCTCCAGCTGCTACACTTCTGATCCAGCTTCCTACTAATGTGTCTGGGACAGCAGCAGAAGACAGCCCCAGTGCTTGGGCCCTTGCACCCACATGGGAAACCTGGAAGAAGCTCCTGGCTCCTGGTTTTGGATCAGACCAGCTCCAGCCATCGCAGCCATTTGGGGAATGAACCAGCACATGGAAGACTTCTGTCTCTCTGCCTCTGCTTCTCTGTAATTCTGCCTTTCAAATAAATTTTTATAAAATCTGTAAAGAAATGAGTTCATTTCTGTATGAAGAAAATTTTAAATATAAGTAATATATGGACAAAAATTTTAATGGTTAATATGCTTAAGTGAGTGTGTTTATGGCTTTTTACTCTTTTTTTTAAGTTTATAATAATCAGGAAACAATGGTCATTTCTTTTTTTGAGACAATTACAGAGCAAAAATGTATATAGCACTTAAGAATTTAGTAGAATTTCAAGATTCATCATCAGCATGTACAAAAACTGCTGTGGTCTAGCCACATGCAAACATTTCCAGTGATTTAGCTTTTACCATGCCACCACTTTCCACTAATATGCAGTTTTTACAAAATATTTTCATGCATCATCAAGTACCTAGGGTTATAATCCTCCTATAAGCTTTAAGTTGAGGTTTAGTTTGGCCTCTTAGAATTCATACTGGGCACTTAGTTTAAGTTGCAATTTCCAAAGGCTAAAAAGATAGAAATCACTTTTCAAAGTACTAGAATGAATTAATCTACATTTAGTGTCTAAAACACAACATATTAGCACAATATGAATTACTGAATCTCTGTACTATAACATATTATTGGCTTCATTCAACAAATACTGGTTATCTACTATGTGTCATGAAGACTGAGATAAATAAAAGTCCTTCTGTCCTCAAGGAGCTCAAAATTGAGTAAGAACCAAAAACATGTAAATAGATCATTAATGAACAGAATGTTGTAGAACAGAGGGGAATAATCATCTAAGGGAAAAAAGAAAAATTTCACAAAGGAGATGACATCAAGCTAAGCTCTGAATTATGAAGAGTTTGCTAGGCAGAAAGGAAGATGGGGGAAGGGATGTCATTCCAAGTAAAAAGATTAGTGTAAAAGCAGAGATTAATGAAAGGCCATGGTTTACAAACTGAATTCAGTAATGCTGGAGCAGTTTAGAAGCAGTTACCTCTTACAGAGTACTTCTAGGGTCAGATTATGATAGATCCTTGTAAACCACACTAAGGAGTTTCATCTTTGTGCTACAGGCAGCCAGGACCCAGGTTTTAAGTAAACAAATAAAAACTATTTAAAAAAAAAAAAAAAAGATTTACTTATTTGAAAGGCAGAGCTACAGAGAGAGAGAGAGAGAGAAATATCTTCCATCTGCTGGTTCACTCCCCAAATGGCTGCAATGGCTAGGACCAGGCCAAGCCAAAGCCAGGAGCCAGGAGCTTCATCAGGGTCTCCCATGTGGGTGCAGGGGCCCAAGGACCTGGATCTTCTTCCTGCTGCATTCCCAGGTGCACTAACATGGAATAGGATGGGAAGAGGAACAGCTGGCATTGCAGGCAGTGGTTTAACCCACTGCACCGCAATGCTGGCTAAATTTGTTTTAGGACAAAGTGTCACCCTGATGACTGTATAATGAGTGAACTGAACTAAAATGACAACTAGAAGATAAACTTATTGGAGCTCTTCAAATAATCTAGACAAATGGTTTTCAAACTGTGCTTAGGTTTCAATTTTTTTTTTAAGAAAACATGGTGGGGGAGTGGCTTTGCTTATTTGAGAAAATAAATGTTTACCGTCGTCTTTTGAAGGGTGACTTTGGCATATCTGCTGTAGGGATCATCTGCTCTCCTGGCCTCACCCACATTATAGGTCCATCATCACTCTGGGACCTACACTGGAGTCGGAGGCTGGAAAGTGTACCCCAGGGCAAAGTCATCTAGAAATCAGATGAATGAGTCACATTAAGAAACTGTTATAGGTATACTTATAGCTTAATCCCCCCAACCCAAATAAAAGTTTAGAGTATTTTTGCATGTGTATGTAAATAAATAAATACTATATTAGATAGTAATTTATATAAAAAAGAATTTAAGTACTCTGTACCAAAGTCTTTCTAAACATTTCTAATCAAAACCAGCTAAAATTTAATCTTAATATGCAAAGTTAGCTTAATACATTTTAATAATCTAAATTAAATACTCACTTTTAAAAATGGTGATTCTTCTAACATATCAAGGAACTCTGGGAAATAATCACCAACTTCTTCATCTACTGCTCCAACAAGACTTATCTGCCGCATAGGACCTGCTCGGTAGGTGCCACAGCAGTATGTCCTGTTGACCTGAAATATGGAAAGGGGGGAAAAAAGGACTGAAGTACACACTCCAATTAAATAATCAGAATAGGGTACTGTTGCCAATGTTGCTATTTCTTCTAAAATCTAAGAACTCAATGATCAGTACCTTGGATTAAAGTCAATAGTTAATACAGAGCCACCCAAGCACATTGATGAATATAATGATAGGAGCTATGACATATGATATGAGCCACAAACAGAAATTTTAATGTGCAAATTAACCTATAGTTCCACCATCTCAAAGAATAATGAACATATTAAAATAAACATTTCTAAGAATGATGGTTTTGGGGCTTTGTAAATATTTTAAAGTGTGATCTTTAGGGAAAAAAACAACAATAAACAGTGAAACTGGCAGGGCAAGGGGGGAAAAAGACAGACTGGTCAGATCAATCTTCCATATTCATTCTGTATTCCCTAACTTGAAAGTTTTCACGTCAGACTACATGCCAGGCTGATTGATCCCAAATCCAATCTCCCTTTGCTTTCATGTAAGAGCCTTCACTTTAGGCAAGCTGATTATTTTTTCTACTCAACTTACGCACAATTTATTTCTACTTCTGATGATTTGTCTCTTTAATCTGTCAACTTGGAATGTCCTCTTTTCTGCAAACCCAAATCTTACCCATCTTTTGAAGATCAGTTCAAGACTTTATCCCCCCCCACCCCCACACACACACACACAAGTCTTCCTGGTCACCCTCCATGACTTTTCCCTTTTCTAAAGACTAATGTTATCTGCAAGCACAGACTCAGTATCCCTTATCTGAACTATCTGAGATAAGAAGCATTTCAGATCTTGGAACATATGCATAGACTGAACTAGTTGAGTATTCCTAATCTAAAAATCTAAAATGCTCCAAAATCTGAAAATGTTTAAGTGCTGGACTAGGGATGCCCAACCTGTATCAACTGTCTAATGAATTTAGGACATATCCTATACACACCTGTATAGTACATCCTATTTAGCATTCAAATGGAATTGAATTGATTCCAAACAATCTAATATTATTCGTCTAGTCATTTCAAGTATGTTCTCACTGTATCCTAACTTTAATTTTTTATGTTTTTCTTAGATTTATTTATTTGAAAGACAGAGGTATAGAGAGGCAGAGAGGCAGAGAAAGAGAGAGGTCCTCCATCCATCAGTTCACTCCTCAAATGACTGCATGGGCCAGAACTGAGGCAATCTGAAGCCAGGAGCTTCTTCCAGTTCTCCCACACAGGTGCAGAGACCTAAGGACCTGGGCCATATTCTACTGCCTTCCAAGGCCATAGCAGGGACCTGGATCAGAAGAGGAGCAGCTGGGACCTGCACCGGCGCCCATATGGGATGCCGGCACTGCCACAGTGCCAGCCACCCAACTTTAATTTAAATGAATGTTTCTCAAGGGCAGAGACAGATCCTTGCATACAGATGGACTAGACTAAAAAACAGTGGCATTTATTCAGCATTTCCACTTCAGAGCAATTATTTAACATTTACTACTCACTGAAGATATAAATTGAAAAGCCTAACATAGCTGTATCTATAACATGGGCTTCCACTGAACATACAAAATATTTTTAAGAATTAACTATTACTGATAGAAATGTCACTTATTTTATCTAATAGAAAACAGTTAACATGATCTTTCCATACACAATTCTTCACTAGTTCTTAAGCAGCATTTTTAGAACTTCATATTTTTCCCACAACTTTAATATCACCCACACACAAAAATATATATAGAAAAAAGATCTTAGATTTTTAAAATATTATTTATTTGTTTAAATAAAGGCAGAGTGACAGAGAAGGAAAGACAGAGGGAGAGAGATACTGAGACTGAGGAAGAGGTATCAATCATCCATCTGCTGGTTCACTCCCCAAATGCCTACAACAGCCAAGTCTGGGTCAGGCCAAAGCCAGGAGCTAGTAACTTCATTCCAGTCTCCCATAAGGGAAGTAGGGGCCAAGAACTTAGGCCATCTTCTGCTTCCTTCCTGGGTGCATATAAAATCAGGAAGCTAGGTGAGAAACGGAGCAGCCAGGACTCAAAATGGAACTCTGATATGGAATGTGGCATCGAATGCATCAGCTTAATCACTGCACAATGCTAAACCTTTAGTTCTTGTTCTCAAACAGTGAAGATTTCTTAATGCCTTACAAATCTTTACCCCAAGATTACTTTATGACCCTTACACAGCAACCACCCAGGTCAGAATTACTTTGTATGCACTTGTACGTATTACCCCATAGGAATGCATGATTATCATGCTATAAAAAGCTGAAGCAGGTAGCACGGAAAAGAGGATCACCACAGGGTACAGGGATAAGGAAAGGGGTGAAAGGAAGCTTTTCTAATCATTACTCTACCTTTCTAAGCCAAGCACCTTAAAAATAAAGCAGATTAACCTTTAGTACAGGTTCTAGGAATCACACATTGCCAGGGATAGTAAGAAATATCAGTTATTTGCCAGTACATCCCCAGACATCTCCATCTGTCAGAAATTCCTCTACCAAGAGCAGCTTCCACACTACACAGTGTACTGGGGGAAAAAAAAGTGACTGATTGATTTAGTTATGGATCTTTGTAAAAATTCAGAGTAGGAATAGGAGAGGGAGGAAGAAGGATTGGCATACGGGGAGGAGGGAAGGTAGGATAAAAAGTATCACTGTGTTCCTGAATCTATATATATATATGAAATATATAAAATTTATATACCTTAAATATAACCTTTAAATAAATAAATAAATAAAAATAATAAAATGTGAGAAAACAAAAGGCAGAAAGAGACAGACAGACATTGATCTTCCACCCTCCCTCCACTGTTTTACTCCCCAAAAGGCTGCAACAGCCAGGATTGGAAGAGGCTAAAGCAGGAAACTGGAATTCCAACCATATTTCCCAGATGAGTGCTGGGAGCCCAAGCACTTGAGCCACCTTCCACTGCTTTCCCAGGCACATTAGCAGGGCGCTGAATCAGAAATGCAGCATCCAGGAGACACTCATATGGGATGTCAGCATTGCAGGCAGCAGCTTAACCCACTGCACCAAAACACCATGTTTTATGGGAGAAATGCCCTTGAGATCTGTAATTTAAAGTTCCTGAAACTCAAGACCAATTCTAAAGAAGTGCATTACCACATGGCAGTTTGCAATTTACTTGGCCTGTTACATTTTAAATTATGTAACTTTTAATGGATTGTTAATTTGAAGGAATCCATATTACTTTAGATTTTATATACAAATTAAAACTGAACTATTTTTCTTCTATCACAGTACTCTAATTCCAGCACCACTAACAGTACTAAATTTAAAGACAACTTAAAAATGCTGTTAACAGGATAATTACTATGTAAAATGAATATAAAGCCACCTTTCCAATTTAGAAAGAGACTATAAGCCTGCAAAGGGGGAAGAGAGAGAGAGAAAAAAGTGAATATAACACAAAAGATAACAAACTTTAATTAACAACCTTGTAATTCTGTTAGTACCAACTTGTCACTTCTTGCTCACTGTCACCTACACACAAAGAAGAGATTCTTGGGGCTGGTGCTATGGTATAGAAGGTTAAGCCTTGGCCTGCAGTGTTGACATTCTATATGGGTGCTGGTTCAAGTCCCGGCTGCTCCACTTCCAATCCAGCTCCCTGCTAGTGCACCTGGTAAAGTAGTGGAAGACGGCCCAAATCTTAGGGCCCTGCAGAAGAAGCCCTGAAGAAGAAGCTCCTGGCTCCTGGCTTCAGCCTGGCCCAGCCCTGGCCGTTCCAGCCATCCAGGGAGTGAACCAACAGACGGAGGATTATGTCATGGGGGCATCACCCCCAGAAGATACTAATGGAGTCCTTACTGCACCACCAACCTCAGCTATTTCGTTATAGCAACAGAAAATGAACTAAGAGCCTTATTACCATAGAAAAGCAAATTTACATGATCTTAAAATATAAGATTTACAAGAAAGCAGGCCTCATTCATTCAATACAAATGTCCTGTATATTATATTCCAGGCACTGTTCTCAAGATACATACAGTAGGGGGTGGCAGACACTAACCTAAAACACTTAACTTTATAAATTGTCACGTCTGCTCTCTCAGATGCCCACCTGGGCTGTCAGGTGTCCGCTCGTCATTGAACTTAGCTAACCCCTACAAAAACAAGGGAGGTGGGACCAGTGCTGTGGTATAGTGAGTAAAGCTGCTGCATGCAGTGCTGGCATCCCATATGGGCGCTGGTAAGCCCTGGCTGCTCACTTCCCATCCAGCTCTGTATGGCCTGGGAATACAGTAGAAGATGGCCCAAGTTCTTGGGCCCCTGTACCCGTGTGTGAAGATCCAGAGGAAGTTCCTGGCTCCTGGCTTCGGATCAGCACAGCTCTGACCATTGCAGCCCACTGGGATGTGAACCAGTGAATGAAAGAACCCTCTCTCTCTGCCTCTCTTTCCCTCTGTAACTCTGACTTTCAAATAAATAAATAAATCTAAAAAAAAAAAACAAAAAAACAAAAACAAAAAACCAAGAGGGAGGGGCAGTGCTATGGCATAACAGGTTAAACCACCATCTGTGATGCCAGCTACCAATAAAGGCACCACTTAAGAGTCCCAACTGTTCCACTTCCAGCTCCCTGCTAATGTGCCTGGGAAAGCAAGGGAGACGGCCCAAGTGATTGGGCCCCTGAACCCATGTGGAAGACTCAGATAAACCTCCTGAATCCTGGATTTGGCCTGGCCCACCACAGGTCATTGTGGCCATTTGGGGAGTAACCAGAAAATGGAAGATCTTTTGATCTCTCTCACTCTCTGCCTCCCCCTCTCTGTAACTCCACCTTTCAAATAAATAAATCTTTAAATGTCTTTAGAATGAAAAATATATGAAGACACTTCAAAAAATCTGTGGAGATAAAATTAAAACATTTTGGTGCAAAAAAATTGAAATCCATGCAAAGTTTTTTCATAACGCATTTTCTATGAACTTTCTGAAGAAAGTTTTTTGTGTGACAATATGAAGAAGAATACGGAATCTTGATCCAGAGGATAAAGCATTCAAGATGGCATTAAGCTAAAATCTGAAGAACATGTTTAGAGAGAACAGAATCTCTTAAGCACTGCCCTTTCCAAGGTCTAAAAAAAAGCTAATGATACTCAACACAGAAAACAAACAAGAGCAAGGATGAGAATGGAGAAATGAACTGGGGCTGGATTAGGCAGGGCCTTGATGCCCATATAAAAGATCTGGAAAGCTAGCTTACCAAAAAGAACAATAGTAAAAACTACAGACACAATCCGTCAAAACCTTTTAGAAGTTGAAAAGTGTGTAGAGGAATGAACACACTGAGAACTGTTAGTACTGAGGAACTATATAGAGAATACCCAAAAAGCCAGTCTGTACAACAGAACCATGGAATAAGTATAAGAGAAGATGGGAACAAAGCAAAGAACTAAAGACAGACAACAGGGATTTAAAATATGTTTAAGGGGCCGGCGCCGCGGCTCAATAGGCTAATCCTCCGCCTTGCGGCGCTGGCACACCGGGTTCTAGTCCCGGTCGGGGCACCGATCCTGTCCCGGTTGCCCCTCTTCCAGGCCAGCTCTCTGCTGTGGCCAGGGAGTGCAGTGGAGGATGGCCCAAGTGCTTGGGCCCTGCACCCCATGGGAGACCAGGAGAAGCACCTGGCTCCTGCCATCGGATCAGTGCGGTGTGCCGGCCACAGCGTGCCTACCGCGGCGGCCATTGGAGGGTGAATCAACGGCAAAAGGAAGACCTTTCTCTCTCTCTCTCTCTCACACTGTCCACTCTGCCTGTCAAAAAAAAAAAAAAAAAAAATTTAAAAAAATATGTTTAAGGTTCGGTTAGATCTTTTCATTTACTTTTCACCTATTACCTCATATTCTTTTCCTTTTTCTGCTTGTGGAGAAAGTTAACAAGAACAACAAATGACTGTAGACACAAAGATACCAGGCACACGTATAAGAGGGAATTAAGTAAAATTCCATATATTTAACAATGAAATCACCTACCTCCTTCCATAGCTCAGTTCCAAAAATTCTAGTACAAAGGGGAATAATCTACTCTACCACTAGCAAAAAAAAAAAAAAAAAAAAAAAAAGGTGATGGTTTTTAGCTTTAGAAATTAAAAGTCGGGGGCCGGTGCTGTGGCGTAGCAGGTAAAACCACTGCCTGCAGTGCCAGCATTCCATATGGGCATTGGTTCAAGTTCCGGCTGCTCCACTTCCGATCCAGCTCTCTGCTATGGCCTGGAAAAGCAGTAGGAGATGGCCCAAGTCCCTGGGCCCCTGAGACCGCATGGGAAACTCAGAAGAAGCTCCTGGCTCCTGGCTTTGGATCAGCGCAGTTCTGGCTGTTGTGACCAATTGGGGAGTGAACCAGCAGATGAAGACCTCTCTCTCTCTCTGCCTCTCCTCCTTTCTCTGTATAATTCTGACTTTCGAATAAATAAATAAATCTTTAAAAAAAAAGAAATTTGCCTTGCGGCGCCGGCACACCAGATTCTAGTCCCGGTCGGGGTGCTGGATTCTATCCCACTTGCCCCTCTTCCAGGCCTTCTCTGCTATGGCCCGGGAAGGCAGTGGAGGATGGCCCAAGTCCTTGGGCCCTGCACCTGCATGGGGAGACCAGGAGAAGCACCTGGCTCCTGGCTTCGGATCAGCGTGGTGCGCCAGCCGCAGCGGCCAATGGAGGGTGAACCAACGGCAAAAAGGAAGACCTTTCTCTCTGTCTCTCTCTCTCACTATCCACTCTGCCTATCAAAAAAGAAAAAGAAAAAAGAAATTAAAAGTCACAGAAAAAGATCTCTTAACATTGATATTTGGACATTCATTCACAATGATATGGCTAGACTCCCTATCTAGAAGTCCTACCAATATGTGTTCATAGTTTCTCATCAGTTTTACAGACATGTTTAAGTATGAACAAATCACTAGATCACATATGAAGAAAACATGGAACATAAACAGAAGACTAAAACAAACAACAAAGAGCTCAAAGAAAGCTGAGATAACTTACAGAATTGAAGAAAATTTCAAAACAAATATAGTCAGGGCAGAGATTGGTGCAGCAGTTACTTTGTCACTTGGAAAATCTGCATCTCCTAGCCATATACCTGGTTCAGTTCAGCTAGCTAATGCACACCCTGGGAGGCAGCAAATGGCTCAAGGTGCCCAACCACCTGGGAGACTCAGATGGAGTTCCAGATTCCTAACTTTGCCCTGGCTCAGCTCTGGCTGTTGTGGGCACTAGGGGAGTATGAACCAAGTGATAAAGATCTCTGTGTCTGCCTTTCAACTAAGAATGAAAATAAATAAATATAAAACAGAACAACCACAAAGAATCAGGAATCATTACAACTAATTAAATTTCTTAACAGCAAAAGGGGAAATTCAAAAACACTGGAGTAATTCCTTCATAAATCAAAAGAAAAATAATCTCCAACCTAGAATTCCACACCTATATAAACTACCAACTAAATATAATACAAGACTATTCAGACACGAGGTCTTATGTGAGTCATCAAATCCAAACAGTAGTCATGGAATCCCAGAACAGAAAACAAACAGAAGTTCCAGGATATGCATGTGGATTAACAGACATTTATACAAATATTTACTGTAACACAATTATAAAACTGTAAACAACCTAAATGTACAAGAACAGGAGAATAAACAGTGATGTAGTCACACAACAAAATCCTAAATATAGTGGTTAAAATGCACAAACTGGAATTACAGGTATCAATATAATTCTCAAATACAATGTTGAACCACAACAACCTGCCGAATACATGCCATATACCGTTTATAAATTTTTAAAGCATAAAATTATCACTGCTGTTTTTGCCTTCGTACTGTAGTGAATTATAATTGTATGTTGCCTGGACATCCACTTTGAATACAAGTTTAACTTTCTTATTCCAGAAGCAAGACCCAGTCACCCTTTATATAGTTTATAGTTCTCTACCATACCAAAATCACTTAGGCTACAGGCCAGAAATGAGAACTTAAGACGCATCTCTTCTGCTTAGCAGACTGTGTGCCCTACTTTCCTGCCACTTCCTTTAATAGATCATTCAGCTATCTGACTGTAATCTTAAAAGTGACCCACAGCCGGCGCCATGGCTCAACAGGCTAATCCTCCGCCTTGCGGCGCCGGCACACCGGGTTCTAGTCCCGGTCGGGGCGCCGGATTCTGTCCCGGTTGCCCCTATTCCAGGCCAGCTCTCTGCTGTGGCCAGGGAATGCAGTGGAGGATGGCCCAAGTGCTTGGGCCCTGCACC
Organism: Lepus europaeus; assembly: GCF_033115175.1. Taxonomy (NCBI): domain Eukaryota; kingdom Metazoa; phylum Chordata; class Mammalia; order Lagomorpha; family Leporidae; genus Lepus; species Lepus europaeus. The sequence continues at coordinate 107,732,013 of NC_084831.1, forward strand.
CCATGGCAGACCAGGAGAAGCACCTGGCTCCTGCCATCGGATCAGTGCGGTGCGCCGGCCACGGCGCACCAGCCGCAGCGGCCATTGGAGGGTGAACCAACGGCAAAGGAAGACCTTTCTCTCTGTCTCTCCCTCTCACTGTCCACTCTGCCTGTCAAAAATAAAATAAAAAAATAAAGTGAACCACGTCGAATTCCCTCACATATGGTAGTATTTAAAAAAAAAAAAAAAAAAAACTCATAGAGAAGCCAGCATTGTAGTTCAGTGGGATAAGGTATTGCACATCAAAGTGGCAGTTTGAATCCTCGCCACTCCATTTCTAATCCAGCTCCCTATTAATGCACATGGGAAGCCAGCAGATAATGGTTAAAGTGCTTGGACCCCCTACAACCCACGTAGAAGACCTGGATAGAGTTCCCAGGCTCCTGGCTTTGGCCCGGCCCAGCCTCAGCTGTTGAGGCCATATGGGGAGTAAACCAGAAGATGGAAGCTCACTCACTCTCTGTACCTGCCTGTCACTGTCTTTTGCATGAATAAATTGCTTTTAATTTGTGAAAAAATGAAATTAAAAGATATTTATTTTGGTGTAAAATTTTTTAAAACCCATGCAGTCTTTTTCATAGTGTGCATTTCCCAGGAACTTTTTGATGACCCTTCCCATACTGCTGGTCGTTAGGTTCTCTCTCTTTGCCTGATTCTTTATCCCTGCCTCTCATTACCTACAGGGGACTACCCTCCCAACTCACTATACCTTCCCTGGCTAGGCTGTTTAAGTAATGAATTTTTGAACAGATTTCCCACTGTGGATGGGGTGTTAAATTTGGGCCTTCCATCTAAAGAACCAGGGGCTACCCCAAGCTGGGACATCAGGAAGAACACAATGTCAGGCTCACAGCACCACAGCGATGGTCAGACAGGCATAAAATGGACAAGAGCCACGTGAGTATCTGCCAGTATGAAAAAGCTTCCTGCGTGAGGGGCCCTCTGACTCGGCTGCACAAGTAGGCACTAGGTTATCCACAGGTAAAAATAGTATCTTGTGTGGGGCTGGTACGGTGGCATAGTAGGCTAAGCTTCCACCTGTGGTGCCAGCATCCCATGAGCACTGGTTCATGTTCCAGCTGTTCCTCTTCCAATCCAGCTCCCTGCTTATGGCCTGGAAAGCAGTGGAAGATGGCCCAAGTACTTGGGCCCTTGCATCTGTGTGGGAGGCCCAGAAGAAACACCTACTTCCTGGCTTTGGATCAGTTCAACTACAACCATTGTGGCCATTCGGGGAGTGAACCAGCAGATGGAAGACCTTTCTGTCTCTCCCTCTCTCTGTCTGTAACTCTGCCTCACAAATCAATAAATAAAATCTTTTTAAAAAATAATCTTGTGAAAGGCACACTGTAAACTTCCTTTCCTTTCCTAGCTGCTCTGGTACTAAAACCCCAATTTAGCTGGGGGCTCTCAAAATACACACGTTATTAAAATATTAAATGATGCAAGAAAACTATAAACCACAAATTCAGGATAAAGAGTTACTTCTGGGAAGAAAGAAAAAGTTATTCTTTTTATTTCCAAAACGCAGAGAACACATACAAAGCAGGAATTCATTTAATATAAATTGGAAGGGTGGGGATAGGTAATTGACATTAAAAATTCTAAACAAATGAATACAAAGTTTCTGTTCGGGATGATGAAAAAGTTCTGGAAATGAACTGTGGTGATGACTGTGTAACACTGTACATGAACTTACTGCCACAGAATTATATGCTGAAAAATGGTCAAAATGATAAATTTTCTTTTAGGTGTATTTTATGATAAAAAAAAAATTTAGGCAGGCTAAGAGATGGAACCCAAAAGCCAAGTAGACAGATTAGCCTTTGAGGAGGAGTAGGTATCTTCTCTATTTTAACAAGGAATGAGGAAAAGATGTACTGATTAAAAACTTAAATGGTCATTATGGAGAACAAGCAAGCAAGCTGAACAAAGACATTTCTAAGCAATGTTGAGGGTCCAATGGAGCTCAGGAAACCTTACAAACAGACAAGGCCTCAAATGAAATGATTACCAATCCAGAAATGATTTTTCTTTTAATAAAAATCTGCACTAAGTAGAGGTTAGACAAGAGTGTCTTTCAGTTTATAATGCTAGGGAATTCTAAAAAGATGCTATCTACAAGTCAAATGAAAGGAATCAGAGTAATAGTAGACGGCATATAGTTTTAAAAGGTTTTTCAAAGTTTATTTTTATTTGAAAAGCAGAAAAAGAGACAGATCAATCCTCTATCCTCTGGTTCACTCTACCAAATGCCCACAACAGCTGGGGCTGGGCCAGGTCAAAATGAGAAACACGGAACTCAGGATCTCTCACTTAAGGTGGCAGGGACCCAAGTACTTAACCCATATTCTGCTGCCTCCCAACATGAGCGTTAGCAGGAAGCTGGATCTAAAGTAGAAGCAGGATCAATCCCAGGACTTCCAATTTGGGTGGCTAAACCCACTGGGTCACAATGCCTGCCCTGGGATATGGTTTTAAACAGTGTTTCTTAAACTTCCTCAATCACAGGAATCAGATCAGTTGAGGTACTTATCTCAACTTATCCACACCTAATACATCAGAATTTTCAGAAAAAGAACCTGAGATCCTAATACGTATTTTGAATTAGCAACCCCAGTTAATTCTTTGAATCTGGTAGGCTTGGGAAACTCTGGCCTGGAAATCCTCCCTCTAGTCAAAAAGAGGTTGATATCTACCACTTTCCAAAGTATATATACACTGGGGCACAGTGAAGGAAGAAATAAGTGTTGAGAGGACTACAGCAAGGTAAGGAGAGACTAAAGAACAGAAAGAAGTAAAGCTGCCAGAAGACATGTCAACAGAGAAAACTTAGCTTTGTAAAATTAGAAGGCAAAATGGGGAGATGAAAAGGATGTGGAATCACAGAAATATGCATATAGGAAAATAGTTTGATATATATTTAAAAATTTGATATATTTTTAAATAGCTGTAAAATGTTAAGCAATCTTTAAATATACACATTGTTTTCGGTCAATACATATCTAGTCCTACAGATGAGAAACTCAACTTTACAAAATTATCCTAAAGCAACTTCTGAGAGTTAAGTAAGTTCAACTGTGTTCCCAACATACACACTGTTTACAAGGGACGGTCATAACCAATTAAAAACTCAGTGATGGGGCCAACGCTGTGGCGTAGCAGGTAAGGCCACCTGCAGTTTTGGCATCCCATAGGGGCATCAGTTCAAGTCCTAGCTGCTGCACTTCCAATCCAGCTCTCTGCTGTGACCTGGGAAAGCAGTAGAAGATGGCCCAAGTCCTTGGGCCCCTGCACCCACGTAGGAGACCTGGAAGAAGCTCCTGGCTTCAGATCGGCATAGCTACAGCCGCTGTAGCCATCTGGGGAGTGAGTCAGCGGATGGAGGTGTGCTCACTTGCTCGCTCACACTCTCTCTCTCTCTCTCTCTCTCTCTGCCTCTTTGTAACTCTGCCTTTCAAATAAATAAATCTTTAAAAAAAAAAAAAAAAAGCCGGCGCCGCGGCTCACTAGGCTAATCCTCCGCCTTGCGGCGCCGGCACACCGGGTTCTAGTCCCAGTCCCGGTTGCCCCTCTTCCAGGCCAGCTCTCTGCTGTGGCCAGGGAGTGCAGTGGAGGATGGCCCAAGTGCTTGGGCCCTGCACCCCATGGCAGACCAGGAGAAGCACCTGGCTCCTGCCATCGGATCAGCGCGGTGCGCCGGCCGCAGCGCGCTACCGCGGCGGCCATTGGAGGGTGAACCAACGGCAAAAGGAAGACCTTTCTCTCTGTCTCTCTCTCTTTCACTGTCCACTCTGCCTGTCAAAAATAAAAAAAAAATTAAAAAAAAAAAAAACTCAGTAGTGTACCAAGCTAGAAATGTACTGTATGGAAAATCCAGTTATAGGGGAGGGGTAGATTATTTCACAGAACTCATGTTTTAGGAAGAAGCCTATTCAAACTAATTATTTGAAAAACAGAAGGGAAAAAGCTTGTCAGAAATTATGTTAACACTGTGACCTGTAAATGGAAAGGCATTACTACTTGAAAACATACAGTGAGAAAAGCAGTATGAATGGGTCAAAGTGAATTATAAGCTGTACTCAGGAATGACAAAAAAAGAATCTACTATTTGTACTGGTGTCATTAAATTTTATAAGTCAGCTATTTAAAATATTTATTTCTCCTCTCATATAGCACACTGATATGTAGAGTTCTTTAAGGGTTTATCTCCCAAATTTTACATCACTATACAAACTCTTTATTACTAGTATCAATTCATTATAAAAAGTTAATTAAAGATCTGAGAAAAGAGCACATACTAAATCCATTTAAGGCTTTGTCCCACACACAATAGGGAAATAAGTTTTTGTTTTCTAGAACAGTAGACATTTAGATTGAATATAAGTTTACAGAACATAACCATTTTACAGATTAATAAAAGTAACATAAGATATGATCTTTAATAAGACCACAATTATGTGTATGTGTGTATAATTTTTCTGAAAAAAAGAACTTAAAATACACACATTGAGTGGCTGTTTGGTCTAGTGATTAAGACAGCAGTTCCTACATCAGAGCATCTGGGTTCAATCCTCAGCTCTGGCTCCTGCTTCCAGTTTCCTGCTAGTGTAGACCCTGGGAAGCATCAGTGATGGCTAAAGTAGGTTTCTGACACCTAGCTGGAAAACCAGAATTGAGTTCCCACCTCTCGAGTATGGGTGGCTGTGGACACTGAGAGAATTCACAGAGTGAGCTAGTGCTCATGCGCATGATCATGCTTTGCTTTGTAGCTAATTTAAAACAAAAACGGAGTTGGGGGCAAGCATTTGGTCTAGGCCCACATCCTATGGGAGGAGTGCCTGGGTTTTTATAGCCCAGGTCTGGCTCCCGATTCCGGCTTTCCTGCCACTGCAGACCCTGTGAGACATCAGGTGATGGCTTGCCTGGTTGGGTCCATGCCATCTACTTGGAAGACCTGGACTGAGCTTCCCAGCTCCTAGTTTTGACCGCAGGTCCAACTCCAACCACTGCAGGTACCTGGGCAGTAAACTGGTATTTGGGAGCTCTCTGTGTCTGCCTCCCATATAAATAAAATTAATTTTTAAAAGCATATTTACCAGTCTCTCCTCTCCCCAGCACATACATTTATCCTTCTTCTACATATCTTCTACATATATCCTTCTTCTTCACGTATACCCTTCAATTGCTACACTAAACATCCAGCTCACCATAAGATTTTTATAATACAGAAGAAGTCAAGGATTGCATGCTTATCGCCAAGCTATCACAATTCAAAGTAAAAATCATTGAAGAAGTTTTGGGGGCTGGAAGTGTGGCACAGGTTAAGCCATTACCTGTGACACCAGCACCCCCATACAGGTGCCAGTTAATGTCCCTGCTGCTCCACTTCCAATTAAGCTCCCTGCTAATGGCCTGGAAAAGTAGTGCAAGATGGCTCAAGCACTTGGACCTCTGTCACCCACATGGGAGACCCAAAAGAAGCTACTCGCTCCTCGCTTCAGCATGGCCCAGCCCTCGCCGTTGCAGCCATTTGGAAGGTTACCAGCAGATGGAAGATTAATCTCTTACTCACTCACTCTCTCTCTGCCTTTCAAATAAATTAAAAAAAAAAAAAAAAACTTTTTCTTAAAAAAATTTTCAGCCGGCGCCGCGGCTCACTTGGCTAATCTTCCGCCTGCGGCACCGGCACCCCAGGGTTCTAGTCCTGGTTAGGGTACCGGACTCTATCCTGGTTGCTCCTCTTCCAGTCCAGCTCTCTGCTGTGGCCCGAGAGTACAGTGGAGGATGGCCCAAGTGCTTGGGCCCTGTACCCGCATGGGAGATCAGGAGGAAGCACCTGGCTCCTGGCTTTGGATCGGCGCAGTGTGCCGGCCATAGCAGCCTTTTGTGGGGTGAACCAACAGAAAAGGAAGACCTTTCTCTCTGTCTCTCTCTCACTGTCTAACTCTGCCTGTCAAAAAAAAATTTTTTTTCAAGTAGTCAATATTGTAATTACAAATACAAAACCTAACTTAAAAATAGCATAACTTAACATTTATTCTTAAGGTATACATAAGTGTGTATACAAATACACATATTTTATTTTGAGGAGAAATAACATTTCCAAGTGAGCTCTAATTTTTCTCTACTAACTGACCTTAGGATTCCACAAACACTGGAACCTTTTGGTCAAACCTGGTACTTAGCCTGTTATTTAAAATTTATTCAGAACAGAAGAATACTGCAGAATTAAGACACCAAATTGTGTCAGTACATATGTAGTCTTTTACAGCAAAAATTCAAATTTACAACATTAACCTGTATCAATTGCTAAGAGTCAGTAATCAAATAAGTTATCAGTTTGTTTTTTCAACGATATAAACTTACCTCCTTTGGTATTAGAACATTTTATTTCTACAGAATGTTAAAAATAGAAGAAAAAAGGCCTATATATACATAGGTCTACCTGTAACCACTAAAATAATTTAAAAATAGCAAAGTCACAGTAACCAAAATTTTTCTTGCACAAAACAAACCTGCACTTTATTTCTTCTGGCTAAAGGACATGAGTTCTAAGGTAGAACTTCTCAAACTTTCAAGTACATATGAGCCACCAGGGGACCTTTCAACAGAAGATTCTGATTCAGAAGATCTGGATAAGGGCATGAGAGTCTGCCTTTCTGACAAGCTCCCTAGTAGTGCCCAATTTTTAAGTACAGCGCATTATAAACAGCAAAGTTACAAAGAAAAGGCATAGTTTACAATATTTAAAAATCTATAGTTAACATTTCCAATAAAATTCCTAATTAATCAGTACCTTCCATGTTTATCTTACTTGATTCCCTATATGGATATAATAATCACTCCATCATTCTTAAAATCTAGAAAACTTTTAGGGGCCAGTGTTTGGCATGGTGGGCAAAGAAGCAGTCTGCAATGCCGGCATCTCATCTGGGCTCCAGTTCATATTCCAGCTGCTCCACTTCCAATCCAGCTCCCTGCTAATGCACCTGAGAAAGCAGAGGAAAATGGCCCAAGTGCTTGGGCCCCTGCACCCATTTGAGGGACCAGGATGAAGTTCTTGGTTCCTGGCTTTGGCATGGCCCAGCCCTGGCCACTGCAGCCATTTGAGGAGTGAACCAGCAGGTGTAAGATCACTGTCTCTCTCTTACATATAAGTAAAATAAATCTTTTTAAAAAATCTAGATTGGGGCCAGCGCTGTGGCATAGTGGATAAAGCCGCCACCTGCAGTACCAGCATCCCATATGGGCGTCGGTTAGAGTCCCAGCTGCTCCACTTTGCATCCAGCTCTCTGCAGTGGAAGATGGCCCAAGTCCTTGGGCCCCTGCATCTGTGTGGAAGACCTGGAAGAAGTTACTGGCTCCTGACTTTGGATCGCCACAGCTGTCACCATTGTGGCCATCTGGGGAGTGAACAAGCGGATGAAAGACCTCTCTCTCTCTCTCTGCCTCTCTTTCTCTGTGTAACTCTGCCTTTCAAATAAATAAATCTTTAAAAAAAAATTTAGAAAACATATATTCTTGGTCTTTCATCTACCTTTCTTTTTGGTCTTTTCCCATGTTTCTCATACTCATACAAGTTCATCACAAGATTCACCCTTGTCTTTCTTTTCTATTCTAATGCTATCCCTGGATCACCTAGCTATTTGCTAATTTATTCAACTTCTACATCTTCTGCCTGCATTTGCCTCCCAATCTTAGATCCAGATATTCAAGTACCTAATAGATATTCTAACAGCACCCATATAGACATCTCTAACTCAAAATGTCTTAAATTGGAGGTTGGCATTATGTCACAGCTGATTAAGCTGCTGCCTGTGATGCCAGAATCTCCCAGTAGAGTACCAACCAGTTTGAGTCCCAGCTATGCTGCTTCCAATCCACCTTCCTGATAATGTGCCTGGAAAAGCAGTGGCTTATGGCTCAAGTGCCTGAGCCCCTACCACTCAAGTGGCAGACATGGATAGAGTTCCTAGCTCCTGGCTTTGGCCTGGCCCAGCCCCAGCTGCTGCAGCCATTTGAGAAATGAACCAGCAGATGGAAGATCTGTCTCTCCCTCTCTTTCTACCTTCTAAAATAAATAAATAAATAAATTTTAAAACAAACAAAAGCCTTAAACTGAACTCAGCAACTCCTTCTACCCCCAAGAAACCAGCTTTTTCAACCCTGCATTGACTCTGACCAGCACCACTATCCCCCATTTGTCCAGACCACACCTTAAGACATTCTTTCCATGTCCCTCACCAAGTCTAGTTAATCTCTATCATCTAATTACAATCTCAGATCTTATTATTTTCTTTTTAGTATCAATACCAGTTTGGAGGGCAGGCATTTTGGTGCAGCAGATTAAGCTGCTGCTTTTGTCACCAGCACCCCAGATCAGAGTGCCAGTCTGAGTCCCCGATGCTCTGCTTTGGATCCAGCTTCCTACTAATGGGCCTGTGAAAGCAGTCTCCCAAGTACGCAGGCCCCTAACACTTATGAGAAACCTAAATGGAGTTTCTGGCCCCTGGCTTCAGCCTGACCCAGCCCCAGCTGTTGCAACCATTCGGGAAGTGAACTAGCAGATGGAGGATCTCTCTCTCTCTCTCTCTCTCTCATCTTAAGTCTTGTTTAAAAAGAGAGAGAGAATACCAGTTTGGACATGGATCATTTCTCATCTGTTTACTACAGTAACCTTATCAATCTTCTTGCTTCTGATTCCATTTCCATTCTTGGTTACATTCCCCACAGTACCATGCAATCTTTGCAAATATAAATTGCTCAACACTCACCTGTTAATATTCACCAATAATTCCTTATTACCTTTAGGAAAAAGTACTTTTTTTTTCACTACATCATAAAAGCTCTTCACAATATTGATTTCCTTTCTCTCTCCTCTCTCTCTGAATTCCTACCACTTCTTAACAGTGAGCCATCGGCTCGCATGTCAAGCTATTTGTAGCTCCCTGAAAATGGAATATTCTCAAATGCCTCTATGTATTTGCATAAGCTAGAATTCTCCTTTGCTTACAATGCTGTTACCAGTGCCAGCACTACAGTGCAGCAGGTTAAAGCCACAGCCTGCAGCATCAGCATCCCATATGGGCATCGGTTTAAGTCCCAGATGCTCCACTTCCAATCCAGCTCCCTATTAATGCACCTGGGAAAGCAGTGCAGATGGTCCAAGTGCTTGGGCACTTGCAACCATTTGAGACCAGAAGAAGCTCCTGGCTTCAAACTGGTACAGCCCAGGTCATCGTAGCCATTTGAGGAGTAAACCAGTGGATAGAAGCTCGCTCTCATGTTTTCTCTCTCTCTCTCTTCAGTGGATAGAAGCTCCCTCTCATGTTTTCTCTCTCTCTCTCTTTTTCTTGCTCTGTAACTGCCTTTCAAACAAACAAATAAATCCTCCCTCCCCCCAAAAAAAGTCCTTACCCAGTTAAGTATTAATCTGCTTTCAAGATTCTACTCAAAGGGCTGGTGTTGAGGCACAGCAGATTAAGCCATCATCTGTGACACGACATTCCGTATGACAGCCATTTTGAGTCCTGGCTGATCCACTTTCAACCCAGATCCCTGCTAATGTGCCTGGGAAAGCAGTGGAGGACGGTCTGAGTGCTTGGACCGCTGACACCAATGTGGAAGACCTGGATGGGTTTCCAGGCTCCTCGTGACTTTGGCCTGGTGCAGCCCCTGCTACTGTGGCCATTTAGGGAGTGAACCAGCAGACAGCAGATCTCTTACTCTTTCTCCTTTGTGCATGTGTGTGTGTGTGTGTGTCTCCCTCTTCCTCTAACTCTGCCTTTCAAATAAATAAAATAAATCTTAAAAAAGAAAAAAAAAAGTTCTACTCAAGTATCCATGCCTTAAAATGTCCTTCCCGGCGCTGGCATTGTGGCATAGCAAGTAAAGCTGCCATCTGCAGCTCAGGCATCCCATATGGGCACTGGTTTGAATCCCACCTGCTCCACTTCCGATCCAGTTCTCTGCTGGAGGCCTGAGAAAGCAACGGAAGATGACCCAAGTGTTTGGGCCCCCACTACATACATAGGAGACCTGGATAAAGCTCCTGGCTTCAGAATGGCCCAGTGCTACCTAATGCAGCCAACTGTGGAGTAAACCAGCAGATGGAAGGCATCTCTTTCTCTCCCCATTTCTCTCTCTATAATACTGACTTTTAAAATAAATAAATAAATAAATCTTCAAAAAAAAAAAGCTTTTCCTAATCACAAGTCTGAGATAACCCCACAGACTTCTGATCCCTCTCTATTCTAGTACTTCAGCTGTATTGGAATTGTTAGTTGATTCATCTCCACTACACTGAGCTCATCAATTAGGTGAACAACTGCCCAGTCCAAAATAAGTTCTCAATAAATGCTGACTAAACTGAACAATACTCAATAATAATTATTATGGCTATATAGTTAAACTATAAATAACTTCCAATAACAGTATCTCTAAAATAAAAAATTAACAACTTTATTCAGGTCAATCACATTTTGTAAGACTTCCCAAGACAAAGAAATCCAAAATACTCTAGGTATTCATTTATTCCCAATGATCTAAAGGCATGTGGTAGAAACATTAGAAACAAAGCCTTCTGTACATTGTTTTAAATGGAGATAGTTTAATTTCACCGACTACACAGTAGTAGACATATAAAAGCACTAATCTCTTCTCCAATGACTGAAGCAAGGAACAAGTATATTAAAATGGCGTGCTATTGTTCAAGCAATAGATTTACACCTTGACTCTTCTGCTTGCTAGCCATGTAACCTTGGTTAACAAAGAGCATCCATAATCCTCAGTTTCTTCAATGGATGAAAAATAAAGCTGCTTACCTACTCCCCAACTGCTATAAATATTCATATATGAGTGTGAAAACATTTCTATAATCCATAAAGTGTTAAATAAATTTGAACTATTTGTATTAGTTTAAATCCCAGCATTTAAAATATGCCAAAGATTTTACAGGCACAAATTTAAGTTAAAAGTCTTATGGGCTCATTTAACCTCCTATATCTACATCACACTTCTCTCTAAGGCCAGAAATTCACAAATACAATTAAGTTCCATGACCTCCAGATCACAAACTTGTCCAACAGTCCTCAATATTCATATAAGACTGACATACTTAATATCTAATTTAATAATAATCTGCTAATTTTTTAAAAAGTGGTTATTTTAGAAATCTCAAAGTAAATCTCAAGGTAAGTTGTTGGTAAAGTCATTAAAATCTCAGCTCCATTTTAAAAAATTAATTGGAGGACAAAAATCAGCAGGGAATATTTGAAGATATTTTAAAACTCTTTTTCTAAAAACTGTTTAGATGGAACTCTCTGCTGACAAACTTTATCTGCTAAAGCCTAACACAAAAGTTAAAAAGTCACCCTTACAAAACCAGGACCTTTCTCCCACAAATTTCTGGCTTATTTCTCAGATATGCTTGCTGGTCTATCAATCAGAAGAGAAAATTTGCTGCATTTTTATAAACTAAAAAAGTGACAGGGTACATTAACTCTGCTCTCAGCAGTATCTTTTCTTGTTAACTAAGGACTTATTGGGATTAATGGAATATATCAGGAAAACAGTTTTCAGTCTCTTCTGTTGTATTTATAAAAATAGGACTCCTTAACTTTCCAAGGGCAAAACTTTAAAAAAAAAAAAAAGAAAATCTACTACAAAAGTCAGCACTTCGGTACCTGATTGTGGTAACAAGGCCAAAATCCAAGACGAAGCCCTTTATTGCACATCGTGTTCCAACGTCTTGGGCAGCCCCGTCTTGCGACCTCTCCAGATTGGCTGCTCCTGCTCTCTCTACTGCAGAGAGAACTTCAATTAGATAAATTCCGAAGCTCATAAATCTAAACTGGCTTCTCCCCTCACTGGAGGCAAGGATGGTAAGACTCACTAAAAAGATTCAAGTTAGAGGTTTCAAATAAATCTAAGTGGCATGAAACCACAATAATGTAAGCAGCTGAGAGTCTTATTATGCAACAGACTATCCTTTAAAAAAAAAAGTCTTCAGGGAAAAGAATGGCAGCAAATTACTAGACAACCTGAAAAAACAGGCTGCAAAATCATAAATCATTTAAAAAAGTGAAACAGTCTCCACTCATCTTGAATTTACAACATACATAGTACAAACTTACAGCCTACCATCCATAACCATAATCCTTATGAGAAAAGCAAGCAGGAAAAAAACTAGGACACAGTATCAATTTATTTTTACGCCCTAACATAACTTCAGTGAAAAAAATGCTTGGTTTAAATACTGGTTAGGAAAGGAAGCAGTCGTTTCCCTGCTGACTTAAGCCTAGCCTCCCAAGCAAGGCTTCAGAAAATGTCTTCACCTACAACAGCGCACAGGCAGAAGGAGCACAGGCTACGGCAGTCTTCCTAGTGACACTCCCATCTAACATAAATGGGATATATTTCTGGGACAGACTGCCAACAAGTTACTGAAAGAAGAGAAACACAAATAGGAAAAACTTAATAAATAAGCAGGCCAACAACCTCACATGTTTTATTATGACAGTAAGCTTAAGTCTTAAAGTTACCTTGAGGTTACCAGATCTAAACCACATTCTCCACACTACCATTACCTGACTTGGGAAAGACAGTATGAGTTTTCAAGCTGGCTTGCCATGGAGACTTGGAATGATGCATAACATGTATAAAGCACTTCTTCAAGAAAGTCAACAAGCCCCACTCCAAAGAACTCCGTGATTACAATTTTTCAATGGGATATACAGACAATTTGAAGCACCTTTATCACCATGAATTTTTATCAAAGTGAGCTGGTATAAACTATGTAATAGAATGAAGTTAATACTGTTAAGATACTGTGTTTACTAAATAATTAAACAATGATTTTAACCTTACCTGAGTGTGGAAATTTGAAATGGTTGTTGTTTCAATATCTTTCTTGCCCAGAATTTCCATTTTCACTGGAGTGTTGGGGAAATTAAAAGCAAAGTAGTCCAAGAAGTCTGGGAGATAAGCAGCCGCTCCATGCACTATTGCTAAAGCATAGTAAGCAGCATTTTTCTCATTTTCGCTGAATGTCAAAGCAAGAAACTCCTCAGAAAATCTCTCCATCTCCATTGGAGACAAAAATGAGAGTTCATCCATGTAAGCATGAAGGACAAGAGCACCACCATTGGACTGGTGTTCCTCATGAATAAAGTTGCTAAATTTAGTACCTGTTTTTAAGAAATTTCTACGAATAGAATGTTCCTGGTGAGTCATGAAAGGTGTTTGTACTCCCTGGGGTACCCGATATTCTTGCATGCCCAAATTTAATCGGCATAGCTGTTCATCTTTCAGATACCTGAAGGACTCCTTATTAACTCCTGAAGTGCTATTTAGTTGTCCTTGGGAGAGGATTTCTTTACTGATGCGAGTCAGGCCAGCACAGACAGTTTGTACTTCCTTATTGTACATTTTAAGACGTCTTCCTCGCATGTCTTCTCGGTGTTTCTTTTTCTTTTTCTTCTTTATTTTCTTCAAGACAAAATCATCAGCTCTCTGGGTTTTACCATTTTCATCTGGTGTTTCTGGCCACAATAATTAAAAAGAAGTTAGTTGCTAGGACTAGCGTCAATATACAAGCTTTTTAAGGTACTTGATCACAAATTAAAGTCTGTCTACAATTTCTCAGAATTTGCCATTACAACTTACACCTTTAGAAAATGAACGACACAAAGATCTTAAAATACAATAGCATTCTTGGTTGAAGATTAGGTTAAAAAATAGATAATACAAGGGTACGCATATAAAATGACTTGCAATAAAAACTAAAGGAAATAACCAAGATATTTCACATAAGCTATAATCCTATGAAACATTGTTCAGTAACCATTGTAAACTTATTTTGAAGAAGCCTGTCATATTTTGCTATCAATCCATAAATCACTATGGTTCATGTAGGTGGGTCAAAGGCAAATTAAGCCATAAGATACTGTTTTTTCCTATCTAATAGGCATGGATTTTTGGTCTTTCTCATATACTGTTGCAGGAAGTATAAACTGATACAATTTTCATGGACAGCAATTCAGTGAAATGTATCGAAGGCCCTGAAAATTGTTATAACCCATAGGCCCAGATTCTATTCCAAGTAAAAGTTACCTAAGAAAATAATTGAAGATGATAAAGATATCCCTAACACTATTATTTAAAACAAAAATTGAGAATCCCCTAAATATCTAATAACAAAGGACTAACCTCTGGTAGTAGTGGTACTGCATACTATATTACCCATCCATTATAAATTATATCATAGGTGAAAGAATCACAGGGTTACAAATGCTTTCATTGTCACTCTTTTAAGAACCTTCCCTAACAACTCTTCTTTATCCAACTTGGATAGCCACTCCTGCCACATTCTCCCTCAGCACTTTACTTCTCTATCATACTCTGTGTTATTACAAAAGCTAATTTTCTACCTCTCCTTCTAGACTGTAAGCAACTGAAGGTCAGGGCTGTATCTTACCTTTCTTACCAAAGCACTTAATCCATACTTATTCTGAATCCATTTTCATATTATTAAACACTCGTTCATTCAGTAAGTACCTGTCATATGGCCAGGCATATTTCTGGGCACTAGGGATATGGTACTGAGAGAGACACAAACCCTGCTCTCTGGACATTACAATCTAGTTGGACAAGAAAAAGAAAGTGCCAAGTAGTGATAAGCAGGCATCTCAAAATGGTTGGGAAGCACTTTTTGAGAGGTGACAATTAGACTGCTTCCTTAATACTAATATAAATCAGGCATCTGAAGATCTAGGGGAAATTATTCCAGAGAGAAGCAAAGGATTAGAGAGAAGAAGTCTGGTTGATCTAAATATGTTTAATAAAGATGTAACACAGAAAAATACCTACAGAAATACATATCAAGGTATTAGTAGTGGTTATCTATGAGTAGTAGCATTATAAATGTCTAGTTTCTTTTCTGCTTATTTATACTAATTTTCTACAAAAAAATACAACTTCTGTAATTTAAAAACTTACTTTTGATTTTTAAAACATTATCATGGATTGATAAACCTAAGACAGAATGTAATCTTTTATTTCTAGTTAGAAAATGCATCTAGCGAGAAATCTTTAGGATTAAATATCAAATGTAATCCTGACCAACTGTTAAGTCTGGTCTAATATTGCATGGAATTATTCCACCAAATAATATGATTTCTAGAATGATTCTAATAATTCACTTTAAGACAGATACTTCAGGTAATTCTGTTACTAGAGCTCAGTAGAACAAGTTCCTAAATTGTAAAGAAAATAATCTACTTGGTATATTCAAGAAAAATAATTTTAAAACAAGTTTATTGTGTTGCAAAAAATCTAAAATCCATGCATATGAGGGGTCTTCATAAAGTTGATGGAAAATACATACTATTAAAAAACTGCATGGACTTCAAATTTTTTGCAGCAAAATAGTTGAACTTAATTTTCCATGTCCTTTTTGAAGTATCCTTGTATATAAATACCAGTATGTCATAGTTGCAGTACTCTATATGAAATCACTCCAAATCACCAGATACTATAACAGTTACAAAACCATCTAAAGAAAATATCGCCCTCTCTGTCTCTTCCCCCTCTCTCTGTAACTCTGCCTTTCAAATCAACAGAAAGTAAATCTTAAAAAAAAAAAAAAAAAATTGAAAAAGAAAACCCTTGATCTGCAAACATTACTTCTAACTAAACAGATGAAATACAAAATATACATGTAATCAGATTGCTAAAACTGGTAAAATACTCAATTTTTCATTCTCTATACAACTAAACATTTCACTAATTAAAACTTAGTGGCCGGCACCGCGGCTCGCTAAGCTAATCCTCCGCCTTGTGGCGCTGGCACACCGGGTTCTAGTCCTGGTCGGGGCACCGGATTCTATCCCGGTTGCCCCTCTTCCAGGCCAGCTCTCTGCTATGGCCCAGGAAGGCAGTGGAGGATGGCCCAAGTGCTTGGGCCCTGCACCCCATGAGAGACCAGGAGAAGCACCTGGCTCCTGCCATCGGATAGGCACAGTGTACTGGCCGCAGCGCACCAGCCGCAGCGGCCATTGGAGGGTGAATCAACGGCAAAAAGGAAGACCTTTCTCTCTGTCTCTCTCTCTCACTGTCCACTCTGCCTGTCAAAAAAAAAAAACAAAAACAAAAACAAAAAACTTAGTAACAGACATATTTCTTATGAAATAAAA
The DNA here is from genome assembly GCF_033115175.1 of Lepus europaeus. Taxonomy (NCBI): domain Eukaryota; kingdom Metazoa; phylum Chordata; class Mammalia; order Lagomorpha; family Leporidae; genus Lepus; species Lepus europaeus. The sequence goes on from NC_084831.1 coordinate 107,748,251, forward strand.
ATAGTTCTTACCAAATAAAACAAAACTTAATTAAATTCTTTTCTCAGCATCAAATGAGTAATGCAGGCAACTCTCCAAGGAACTAGATGTTAATATAATTAAACAGAATAGAGAGACAGGCGCTTGACCCAAACTTAAAACACTGCGGCCAGCGCCGTGGCTTAACAGGCTAATCCTCCGCCTTGTGGCGCCGGCACACCGGGTTCTAGTCCCGGTTGGGGCGCCGGATTCTATCCCAGTTGCTCCTCTTCCAGTCCAGCTCTCTGCTGTGGCCCAGGAAGGCAGTGGAGGATGGCCCAAGTCCTTGGGCCCTGCACCTGCATGGGAGACCAGAAGCACCTGGCTCCTGGCTTCGGATCAACAAGATACGCCGGCCGCGGCGGCCATTGGAGGGTGAACCAACGGCAAAAAGGAAGACCTTTCTCTCTGTCTCTCTCTTGCGCTATCCACTCTGCCTGTCAAAAAAAAAAAAAAGAAGAAAGAAAACACTGCTTGGGATGCCCACATCCCATAAAGGAGTGCTTGAGTTCAAGTTCCAGATCCACTTCTGGTTCCAGCTTTCTGGCAGTGAGACAGCACGTGATGGCTCAAGTATTTGGGTCCCTGCCATCTGCATGGAAACCCAGACTGGATTCTGGGCTCCTGGTTTCAGCCTAGCCTAGCCCGAGCTGTTATGGACATTTGGGAGAGGGAATTGGTAGGTAGATCTCTCTCTGACTCCATCTTTTCACCTTCCAAATAAATTGTTTTTAAAAATGGTTGAGAGAGGGGCCGCCACTGTGGCACAGTGGGTTAATGCCCTGGCCTGAAGCACCAGCATCCCATATGGGCGCCAGTTCTAGTCCCTGCAGCTCCACTTCCCATCCAGCTCTCTGCTATGGCCTGGGAAAGCAGTAGAAGATGGCCCAAGTCCTTGGGCCCCTGCACCCACGTGGGAAACCCAGAAGAAGCTCCTGGCTCCTGGCTCCTGGCTTCAGATCGGCACAGCTCCAGCCACTGCAGCCAATTGGGCAGTGAACCATCGGATGGAAGAACTCTCTCTCTGTGTAACTATGACTTTCAAATAAATAAATCTTAAAAAAAAAAATTGGTTGAGAGAGATGGACATTTGAATGGCAAATTTAGATGCCAACTGGGATACCTGAATTCCATATTGGTGCCTAGTCAAGACCTGGTTCCACTTCAAATTCCAGCTTCCTTCCTGCTATAATGTGCACTGTGGGAGACAGGTGATAGCTCAAGTAGTTGGCTTCTGTCACTTACATGGGAGACTCAGACTAAGTTCCAGACTCCTGGCTGCAGCCTGGCCCAGCCCCAGATATGGTGGGCATTTGGAGAGCAAACCAGTGGATGAGAGGTGTCACTCTATATCTTCATCTTTCAAATAAATAAATATATATATATATATATATATATATATAGAGAGAGAGAGAGAGAGAGAGAGAGAGAGAGAGAGAGGATACCAGCATTGTGGTATAACAGGTGAAGCCATCTCCTGCAAAGCTGGCATCCCATATGGGTGCAGTTTGAGTCCTGGCTACTCCACTTCTGATTTAGCTCCATTAATGCACCTGGGGAAAGCAGCAGAAGATGGCCCAAGTGCTTGGGCCCCTGCACCCACAAAGGAGGTTCCCAGCTCCTGGCTTTGGCCTGGCCCAGCAGCTCTGGCCATTGCAGCCATTTGAGAAGTAAACCAGTGGATGGAAGATTGATCTTTCTCTTTCTCTTTCTCTCTCTCATTCTCCCCCTCCTTCTCTAATTTTTCAAATAAATAAATCTAAATAAGGAAATATAAGTTAGACCAATTTAATAATCATCTAAATTATCCTCTGCTAAACATTCTAGCAATTTCACAGGGAAAAAAGGAGAAGAAAAAATTTCTCAATAGATCTTGCTTTAAAAGCTTCAGAAGAACTAACTGGTATGCAGAAGATGAGTTTCAACCTAGATCTGCCACTAAAATTAAACCATGAAGAAATTACCTTGATCATAACACATTCTCTATATTACTATCAGCTTACCAGTAGTATTTCTTTTGTTTAAGATTTATTTATTTGAAAGGCAGAGGTACAGAAAGACGCGGAGAGGGAAGCAGAGCAGCTGAGACATGAACACATGACCATATGGGATGCATAACCTGATGCCTCACAACGCCAACCCCTACCAGTGCTATACCTAACATGGCCAAATCTTTGTGAGTTTTATTCCAAAACACATTTACATGAAAACCATTCTATTAGTCCACTATGGCCTCTCTCAAAGAAAAAAAAAACTGTACAAGAAAATTATAAAGACCTTAAATCATAATCTCGTATCTACACAATAAAGTTTAAAATATGAAATAAACATCAATCTACCTCCTCATTAATTCTGTTTTTCAATATCTGACTCTTATCCAAGGCTAAGATATAGTAAACTTACCTAGTTTATTTGGGACTATACAGCTCATATTAGCTAATGAATTTCCATGAATAAATTTCTAATTATGGTGGTGGCAACTGAGAATTATAATATTGAGAATTATTGCGGTGGCATAAATATATACATGTTGTTAAAGGTTATTACAATAACTTAGCCATTGTTTCTTTATAAGAAAGACAACTAACTACTCACCTTGAACAAAAAACGATATTTAAAAGTCAACATCGGGGTAAGCAATTGGCCTAGCAGATAAGCCACTGATTGGGATAACCACGTCCCAAACTGACATGCCTGGATTCGAGTTCCAACTCTGGCTCCCAACTCCAGCTTCCTGACAATGTGCACTTTAGGAGATAACAAGTGATCACTAAAGTAGTTGGGTCCCTGCCACCCACATGGGAGACCTGGATTGAATTCCAAGGTTCTTACTTTGGCCTGGGCAAGCCCCGGGCTTGGCCATTATGGGCATTTGAGAAGTGAACCATCAGACAGGAGATCTTTCTCTCTATTTCTGTGTGTGTCTGTGTGTGTGTGTATCTATCTCAAATGATTTTTTTTTAATTTTAGGTCAATGTCTAAAGTCTTCATCTTTTCATTTCTGATCATGTTTTAGTTAGACAAGTATTCCCCATAACATAAAAGCTAAAAGTTACTAACCTCAATTCTTTACAGAAAAGCAGCCAAGCTATGCTATCCCTAGGATTAAGAAGAAATTTCACAAATCAAACTATGAGGTTCAATATAAAAATACAAAATCCCACAAAAAATATAAATTGATTCAAGAAAAATTGCTGGCTGTCTTTAAAAAGGTCATTATAACTACAATCAGATTAATATTTGACATTATGAATATAATCCTAATATATGTTAAAAATGAGGATAAACCAAAAAGTTCATGGAAATAGAATTAGAAGATAACTTATTTGGACACAAAAATTTTGAAATTCACGGATAAGAGAAGTCTTCAAAGCATTTATGGAAATGTATTTTATGAAAAAATTATGTATGGGTTTCAAAATATTTTTTCCACCAAAATAAACAACTTTCAATGCTGTTTTTCACAAACTTTTAACATACACTTTTATTATCAATAATACCATCTATAAACAGCATAATTTATTTACTATCATATTATTGAAAGTTTTTCATTAATACACTTTCCATTAAAGTCATTAAAGTTTTTTTTTTTAAATGATGCTAAATTTCCTTGCCAATCACTGACATAGTAAACTTTTTTTTTTTTGACAGGCAGAGTTAGACAGTGAGAGAGAGAGACAGAGAGAAAGGTCTTCCTTTTTCCATTGGTTCACCCCCCAAATGGATGCTACGGCCAGCACCCTGCGCCAATCCAAAGACAGGAGCTTCTTCCAGGTCTCCCTTGCGGGTGCAAGGCGCAAGCACTTGGGCCATCCTCCACTGCCTTCCAGGGCCACAGCAGAGAGCTGGACTGGAAGAGGAGCAACCGGGACAGAATCCGGTGCCCCAACAGGGTCTAGAACCTGGGGTGCTGGCGCCTCAGGCAGAGGATTAGTCAAGTGAGCCAAGGTGCCGGCCAGTAAACTTTTTTTTTAAGATTTATTTTATTATTTATTTTAAAGTCAGCTCCACAACAGCTGGAGCTGCGCCGATCTGAAGCCAGGAGCTTCTTCTGGGTCTCCCATGCAGGTGCAGGGGCCCAAGGATTTGGGCCATCTTCTACCGCTTTCTCGGGCCATAGCAGAGAGCTGGATTAGAACTGGAGCAGCGGCCGCCGGCGCCGCGGCTCACTAGGCTAATCCTCCGCCTTGCGGCGCCGGCACACCGGGTTCTAGTCCCGGTCGGGGCACCGATCCTGTCCCGGTTGCCCCTCTTCCAGGCCAGCTCTCTGCTGTGGCTAGGGAGTGCAGTGGAGGATGGCCCAAGTCCTTGGGCCCTGTACCCCAAGGGAGACCAGGAGAAGCACCTGGCTCCTGCCATCGGAACAGCGCGGTGCGCCGGCCGCAGCGCGCTACCGCGGCGGCCATTGGAGGGTGAACCAGCGGCAAAAGGAAGACCTTTCTCTCTGTCTCTCTTTCTCACTATCCACTCTGCCTATCAAAAAAAATAAAATAAATAAAATAAAAAAAAAAAAAAAAGAAGTGGAGCAGCAGGAACTTGAAGCGGCGCCCATATGGGATGCCGGCTCTGCAGGCAGCGGCTTTACCCACTACGCCACAGCACTTGCCCCAAAGTCTCATTAAATTCATAACACCATTGTTATACTTTAATTGTAGCTTAAATTTTTTTTAAAGATTTATTTATTTGAAAGGTCGAGTTACAGAAAGGGAGAGGGAGAGGCAGTAGCAGAGAGAGAGAAATCTGCTGGCTCACTCCCCAAATGGCCACAACAGCCAGGGCTGGGCCAGGATGAAGCCCGAACCAGAAGCTTCTTCATCCAGGTCTCCCACATGGCAGCGACCAAAGCACTTGGGCCATCTTCTGCTGCTTTCCCAGGTCGATTAGCAGGGAGCTGGATCAGAAGTAGAGTAGCCAATAGTCTAACTGACACCAATATGGGATGCCAGTGATCCAAGTGGAGGCTTTACCTGCTGCGCCACAGTGCCAACCCCAGATTAGAACTTTAAAACTTGTAATATATTTAAAATCAGGCCAGCACTGTGGCACAGCGGGTAAAGCCACTGTCTGCAGTGCCGGCATCTCATATGGGCGCCAATTCAAGTCCTAGCTGCTCCACTTCCCTACTGCTCCATTTCCATGCAGCTCTCTGCTATGGCCTGGGAAAGCAGTGGAAAATGACCCAGGTCCTTGGGCCCCTGCACCTGCATGGGAGACCCGGAAGAAACTCCTGGCTCCTGGCTTCGGATCAGCACAGTTCTGGCTGTTGCAGCCATCTGGGGAGTGAACCAGTGGATGGAAGACCTCTCTATCTCTCTGTGTAATTCTGCCTTTCAAATAAATAAACAAATCTTTAAAATATATATTCAAAATCATGTTAATACAAATGCAAAACAATTATAATTATTTACATTAGCCATAATAAAGGGAAAAACTAAAGCTGTTTCCTGAAGATAACTCTTTTCAATTTTCTTCAGAATTTTTCCAGTTTTACATAAAAATCTGACCCAAAAGAAAAAAACAAAAAGCTGCTCATTATGAAATTTGTTACAACTGACAAATCTACACTGGTACATCATCATTACCTGGAGTCTATGGTTTACATTAGTGTTCACTCTTGGTGATATACATTTTGTGGGTTTGGACAAATGTATTATGACCTACATCCACCATTATAGTTATCAAGCAAAGTAGTTTCACTCCCCTACCAAATCCACTGTGCTCTGCCTATTCACTCCTCCCTCCCCTGCCTCCTAAGCAACTATTGATGGTGTTCCTGTCTCCACAGCTTTCTCTTTTCCACAGTATTATATAATTGGAATCATACAGTACATAGCCTTTGCAGACTGACTTTTTTCACTTAGTAATATCTATCTAAGATTTCTCCATTTACTTTCATGGCTTGACACATCATTTCTTTTTAGTGCTAAATAATATCCCATCGTCTGGATGGGCTACTGTTTACCCATTTATCCACCAAACAACATCTTGGTGGCTACCGAGTTTTGGCAATTATGAATAAAGCTGTTAAAAACACTCATGTGAGCCGGCGCCGTGGCTCAACAGGCTAATCCTCCACCTTGCAGCGCCGGCACACCGGGTTCTAGTCCTGGTTGGGGCGCCAGATTCTATCCTGGTTGCCCCTCTTCCAGGCCAGCTCTCTGCTGTGGGCCGGGAAGGCAGTGGAGGATGGACCAAGTTCTTGGGCCCTGCACCCCATGGGAGACCAGGAGAAGCACCTGGCTCCTGCCATCGGATCAGCGCAGTGCGCCGGCCGCAGCACGCCGGCTGCAGCAGCTATTGGAAGGTGAACCAATGGCAAAGGAAGACCTTTCTCTCTGTCTCTCTCTCTCACTGTCCACTCTGCTTGTCAAAAATAAAAATTAAAAAAAAACTCGTGTGCCTTTTTTGTGTAGAACTAAGTTTTCAATTCCTTTGTATAAATACCAAGAAGTGTAACTGCTAGATCATATATACACTGAAAGTAGGTTTAGTCTTGCTAGAAACTAATTGTCTTCCAAAGTGGCTGCACCAAGGTTGGCATTGTGGCACAACAGATTAAGCAACCACCTGCAGCACCAGCAACCCACATGGGCACCAGTTCAAGTTCTAGATGCTCCACTTCTGATCCAGCTCCTTGCTGACATGCCTGGAAAGGCAGCAGAGGATGGCACAAATGCCTGACCCCTACACCCACATGGGAGACCTGGATGAAGCTCCTGGCTCCTGGCTTCGGCCTGGCCCAGACCTAGCCCTGGCCTTTATGGCCATTTGGGCAGTGAACCAGTGAATGAAAAATCTCTCTCTCTCTCCCTCTACTTCTGTAATTCTTTCAAATAAACAAATAAATAAACCTTTAAAAAAACAGTTGCTGTGCTATTTTTGCATTCCCACCAACAAATGAGGTACCATAATCTTTTGTTATTATCTTTGTAACTTGTTTTTCATTGGTAAAATGAGAAACAATAGTATTGCCTCAAAATCAGCGTGCAAAGTAAATTGAAAAGTGCATGTTAAGTACGTAAAATAGTTCAAGAATATAAGAAATATTCAATACACATTAACTACTACTATGACCTCAAAATAGTTTAATTCTAGAGATAGGAGTCTATCTACTTAAGGCAAAAGAAGTCGCTTTAGAGTTAGACCTAGGTTAATGTTCCACATCTACTGCTTACTAAGATCTCTGGCCACACTCAAAAATCTCTTTAAAACTCAATTTCCAGGGCCTGTGTTGTAGCGTAGCAGGTAAAGCTGCCACCTGTGACGCCAGCATCCCATTTGGGTGCTGATTTGAGACCTAGCTGCTCCACTTCTGATCCAGCTCCCTGCTAATGTGCCTGGGAAAGCAGTAGAAGATGGCCCAACTGCTTGGACTCCTGCACCTATGTGGGAGATTTGAAGGAAGCTTGACTCCTGACTTTAGCCCTACCCAGCCCTGACCTTTGCAGCCCACTAGGGAGTGAACCAGTGGAGGGAGGATCTCTTTCTCTGGGGGGGGGGAAAAAAAAAAAAAAAAACCTCAATTTCCTCATCTTAAAATGTTATTAATGATAGTATATATCTCAGAGTTATTATAAGGATTAAATGAGACAATGAATATAAAGCTCTCTCACCACAATATCTGACACATAACTAAGTGCTTGTCATCCTGATGATCATAATTATAATCATAAAGAAGTATTTTATAATATTCTTTAAAATAATTAGCAAAAACAAGGGAAAACATTTGGCACAGTGGTTAGGATGCCACTGAGTGTTATGCCAACATAACACACCAGAGTACCTGGGTTCAACTGCCATCTCTTCTTACAATTCCAACCTCCTGTTAATGCACACTGTGGGAGGCAGCAGGTCATGGCTCAAGTATCTGGATCCCTACCACCTACATGAGAGATCCAAATGGAGTTTCTGGGCTCCTGGCTTCAACCTGGCCCAATCCTGGCTATTGCGCATGTTGGGAGTAAACCCATGGATGGAAGATCAGTGTTTGTCTGCCTCTATCTTTCAAACAAATTCAAATACCTAATTTCAAAATAAAGAAAAAAAAAGTAAAAAATTAAAGAAAAAATTGGCAACAACTCTGGAGTATCAAAAGTGAAGTGGGGGCGGGGGGAGGATGTTGTTGCATAGTGAGTTAGGCCACTGTCTACAATACTGGCATCCTATGTGGGTGCCAGTTCATATCCTGGCTGTTAGACTTATGATCCAGCTCCCTGCTACTGCACCTGGGAAAGGAGCAGAAGATGGTCCAACTGCTTGGGCCACTGCACCCAGAGGAAAGACCTGGAACAAGCTCTTGGCTCCAGCCTGGCCCTGTCCTGGACATTGCAGCCATTTGGGGAGTGAACCAACAGATGACAGATCTCTCTCTCTCTCTCTCTCTGTTTTTCTCCTTTTCCATCTCCCTCTGTATCTCTACCTTTCAAGTAAGTAAATCTTAAAAAAAAAAAAAAAAAAAGGTTAAGCTGGGAGCAAGCATTGTGGCACAGCTGGTTAAGCTGCTTTGTAATGCCAGCATCCGTATCAGAGTGCCGGTTTAAGTCCCCACTAAAACACTTCCTGTAACTGCCAGGGCTGGGCCAGGTTGAAGCCAGAAGCCCATAACTTCCTCTGGGTCTCTCACATAGGTGAGTAGAGATCCAGATACTTGAGCCATCACCTGCTGCCCCCCAGGATGTACATTAGTAGGAAGCTGGTCCAGCTTCCTGCTACTGCACCTGGGAAGGCAGTGGAAGATGGCCCAAGTACGTGGGTCCCTGCCACCATGGGGGAGATCAGGATGGGGTTCCAGGTTCCAGGCTCTGCCTGGCCCAGCTCTGGCTATTTGCACCCATTTGGGAGCGAACCAGTGAATGAAAGACCTCTCTCTCTCTCCTTCTCTCTCTCTCACTCCCTCCTTTCTTACCACCCCCCCACCTTTCAAATAAATAAACAAATCTTAAAATAGTCAGAAATGACCAGTGTATAGTACAATGTAGTATAACACAGGAAAACAAAAATCTCTGACAGAAGGAAGAAAACTTATTTACCAAATGTATGCTAAAAAACATCACGAAATTTTATCTTATTTTAACGCCAAATAAACCAGTAAAATACAAGTAGCAATCTTGTCTCCAGAGAAGAAAACAGACCCTGAATCAAGATTATATAACTGAGATTAGGTCACAAAGCAAGGTAACAGCCAAAATTCAAACCTTTACCTGTCCGATTCCAAATTAAAATTTTCTAATATACTACACAATGCTCTTCCTTTCTGTTTCCTCTTCCTGCAATACTCTCCCAGGTAATCAACTAAGATCACCTGGTTATAATTAACAGCTCTGAAGAGCTTTGAAAGAATCTCCAATTACAGGTGTACTACAAACATAAATTAAGGGAGTCAACAAATTCTTAATGTCCATTACGTAACTGTGCATAATCAAAAGATGGCATTATTAATACTATGTAGAAGTTTTTATGCCCTGAATAGCATTTTTGCTTCTTCCAGGGTGGGCAAGGAAAAATAACAATCCCTTTATATATAAGATTTTCTGTTCATTTCAAAATCTCTTTAAAATCCCACTAATTCTCCATTCCCATCACCAAAAACAATCAAGTGTTTCTGGATTTAAAATTCCTGCCAACAGCTTTGTGACATCATAGAAAATTTCCATCAACTGTCTGCCTTAGGGAAACTTTCCCTGTGATGGCAGTTAGACAGCTGGTCAAAGGTCAAAAAAAAAAAATGAAAAAGGGAGTATGATTCACACGGGCACACATACGTGCCATCTAGTCACTCCATGACACCAGAAAACTGAAGGGCTATGCCTCTTTTCTTTACTTTTTAAAAATACATTAAAATATTATTAAAATTGTAAATTCATGAGCAAAGAATAGTTATAAAGAAGTGGGACTCCTAGGTCACTTTACATCCTTAAAAATCGTTTTACTTCCCATTTTACAGATGAAGCAAATTTACCATTTAAAATTTTCATTTCAATTATCAATGAGCAACGCTAAATGTGTGGGTCACAACAAGTTGTAATTAGCCTGTACATGAATTCAGATTGAGTACTGTTGGGCTGGTGTGCAGGAACAAGTTTCTTACAGAGACTGGCAAATTTTTTCTGTGAAGAACCAGAGAGTAGGATTTTGCAGGCCATATGGTTTGTCTCAACTAATACTCCTGCAGTGTAAGAACAGCCATAAACAATATATATGAATGAACAGAACTATGTTCCAATAAAACTTTATATCAGATACTGAATTTGAATTTTGTAAGGTTGTCATGTGTTACAATGTTTTCTTCAGTCATTTAAAATGTAAACACAGGGCTGGGCACTGGGCCTAGCAGTTAAGATGCCACACCCCACATCAGAATATCTGAGTAACTGCTACTTGTCTCAGTCTCCTGACCCCAGCTTTCTGTTAATATAGACCTGTAAGTAACTGGATTCTTGCCATTCACACGCGAGATCTGGATGGAGTTCCCAGCACCCTGCTTTGGTCCCTGGCCAAAATCATTGCTACTGCAGGAATCTGGGGAGTGAATCAGTGGTTGAGACCTCATGCCTGCTTTCTGCTTAAAAATAATACTTCTTTTTAATATTTGACATATTTTAAAGATTTATTTATTTGAAAGACAGAGTTACAGAGAGGTCGAGGCAGAGAGAGAGAGGTCTTCCATCCACTAGTTCACTCCCCAATTGGCCACATCGGCCATGGCTGAGCTGATCTGGAGCCAGAAGCCAGGAGCTTCTTCTGGGTCTTCCACATGCGTACAGGGGCCCAAGGACTTGGGCCATCTTCTACTGCTTTCCCAGGCCATAGCAGAGAGCTGGATCAGAAGTGGAGCAGCCGGGAATCGAACCAGCGCCCATATGGGATGCCAGCACTGCAGGCGGCAGCTTTACCCTCTATGCCACAGCATCACCCCCTCAAATAAATTAATTTTTAAAAATTTAGAATGCAAAAACCATTCTTACCTCACAAGTTGTACCCAAAAAAAGGCAGAAGAACTATTTGTTTTCATAAAAGTTATTCAGTGGAACAGTAATCTTTTCAACAAGCTGGAGCAACTGCCTATCCATAGGTTAAAAATTAAGTAAATAAACCTCAAACTAAAACCCACTCCAATACAAAATTAACAAAAATAGATCACAGTTTAGTTAAAGAATATAAAACTTGTAGGAAAATCTTTGGAGCCTCAAACACAACAAAACATGATCCACTAAAGAAAAAAATAAAATCAATAAATTGAACTCCAACAAAATTTAAAACTTATGCTATGTATGCTCTTTGTGAGAGATGTTGTTTAAATGACTGCAAGACAAGAAACAGATTGTAAGAAAATATTTGCAAACTAAATAGCTAACAAGGACTCATACCTATAATATAAAAAATAAAAATTTTCAAAACTCAATAATAAAGAAAAATTTGATTAGAAAATGGGCAAAAGACACATTCTACTTATGAGGACACACAGATAGCAAATGACAACATGAGAAGTTTTAAGTATCACTAGCCGTTAGGGAAATGCAAATGAAGATCATGAAGAGAGATCACCACATATTTATTAAAATAGATTTTAAAACAATGAAAATACTAAATACTATCAAGAATGTGGCAAGGGCCCGGTGCCGTGGCATAGTGGGTAAAGTGCTGGCATCCTATATGGGCACCGGTTGCAGTTCCCGCTGCTCCACTTCTGATCCAGTTCTCTGGGAAAGCAGCAGAAGGATGGCCCAAGTCCTTGGGCCCCTGCACCCGCATTAGAGACCCAAAAGAAGCTCCTGGCTCCTGGCTTCAGATCAGCACAGCTCCTGCAGATGCAGCCATCTGGGGAGTGAACCAGTGGATGGAAGACACCTCTGCCTCCCTCCCTCCCTCCCTCTTTATCTCTTCCTCTCCTTCTCTCTCTGTAATTCTTTCAAATAAATAACCAAATCTTTAAAAAAAAAAAAAGAATGTGGAGAAACTGGATCTCTCATACATTGCTATTAGGGATATAAAATGGTACAGACATGCTATAAAATAGTCTGGTAAGATGCTAAAAAAATTATGGCCGGCGCCATGGCTCAACAGGCTAATCCTCCGCCTTGCGGCGCCGGCACACCAGGTTCTAGTCCTGGTTGGGGTGCCAGATTCTGTCTCGGTTGCCCCTCTTCCAGGCCAGCTCTCTGCTATGGCCCGGGAGTGCAGTGGAGGATGGCCCAAGTTCTTGGGCCCTGCACTCGCATGGGAGACCAGGAGAAGTACCTAGCTCCTGCCATCGGATCAGCGCGGTGCGCCGCCCGCAGCGGCCATTGGAGGGTGAACCAACGGCAAAGGAAGACCTTTCTCTCTGTCTCTCTCTCACTGTCCACTCTGCCTGTCAAAAAAAAAAAAAAGATACTAAAAAAATTAAACATGCACTTACCATTGTGACTTATTAATTGCATTCCATAAATAAATGAAAATTTATATCCACACAAAAATCTGAACATGAATGCTCATAGGAGTTTTCTTCATAACAGGCAAAAACTAGATATAATCAAAATGTCCTTTAACAGGTGACTAGGTCAATGGGAAGCCATAGTACATGCATATTATGGAATATATCAAGTAATGAAAAGGAGTGAGCTATTAATACATATACAATGCAAGTGGATCTCCCAGACAAGAGGCTGAATGAAAAAAGCCAATCTCAAAAGATCACATACCATGATTCCATTTATATACCATTTTCAAAATGACAACAGATTAATGGTGCCAGGGATTAGAGATGGGGCGGAAGGGGGACAGAGAGAGTATCCAAGACTATAAAAGGATAACACGAGGGGTAGACAGTCTTTGTGGCAATGGAATAGTTCTGTATCTGCAGTGACAGGTACACTGATCTAAATGTGATAAAAATGGCACAGAACTATACACATAATATTGTACCAATATCAATTTCCTGGTGTTGGTATTATACAGTAGTTATGTAAGATGTAACCACTGAAGGAAACTGGTGGAGGCTAAGGACCTCTGCTATTTTTGCAATTTCCTGTAATATCTATCTCGAAATAACAAGTTAAAATTATTTCTGCAAATCTAAGGATAAGCAAAAGGAAGACAGCTCTATAAATAACAAGGATCTACCTACCCCCCTTATTAATCTTGGAGTTGTTTCAAGGATCAAGCATAACAAAATAATAAAAGCCACTTTTAACTATGTACCAACTATGATTTAGGCACTAGGTTTTTTTTTTTTTTTTTAAGGTTTATTAATTTATTTGAAAGGCAGAGTTACAAAGAGAGGGAGAGACAGAGAAAGAGAGAGACATCTATCATACACTGGTTCACTCCCCTAAATGGCCTCAATGGCCAGGACTGGGCCAGACTGAAACCAGATTAATCCAGGTCTCCCACACGGGTGTCAGGGGCCCAAGCATTGGGGCCATCTTCTGCTTCTTTCCCAGACATGTTAGCAGGAAGCTGTATTAGAAATGGACCAGCCAGGAGTCAAACCGGTGCCCAAATGAGATGCTGGAGTTGCAGGCAGTAGCTTAACCTGCTAAGTCACAAACGCAGATCCCATAGACACCAGCTTTTTAAGCGCTTTCCATGCATTGTTACATTTAATCACCCAACAACCTTATAAATGAAATACTACAACCCCAGACAGGAAAACTGAGGTTAAGAGTTAATTTGTTCATGGTCACAGAGTACATACGATATTAAACACAGATTCGGGAGCAGGCATTAGTCTAGCGTTAAGACACCTGCATTCTACATCATAGTGCCTAAGTTTGATTCTTGGCTCTGGTTCCTGATTCCAGCTTCTGGCTTAATGCAGACTCTGGAAGGCAGCAACGATGGCTCAAGTGATTGTGTTTCTGTCACCCATGTGGGAGACTAAGGAGTGAACCCATAGATGCCTCTCTTCCTCTCAAATTAAAAATATCAAATAAAAAATACCTAAAGGGAAAAAATAAATAAATAAATTCGTGTTAACTCCAGAAGCATGCCTCCTGCATACCATGGTAACAAATAAAAGATATCAGAAAGGAAAAAAAAAATATATATATATATATATATCCTGGTCAAATATATATATATATATATATATATATCCAGATCAAACAAAAGTAAATTAGTTTCTCTGTAAGATTTTTAGAACTTTTAAAATCCCAGGGCATGTCACCTATCTAGAAGGCTACAGCACACAGTTTTCCTGAATGTAACTGACTAGGCAGCCCTTTTCCTCCAGAATAGAGTTGGGGTATATAAACCAACAACCTCTTAGCCAAACTGTTTAAACGGCCTGATCTTAACCCATTTCTCATCTTCATTTACTGGCAAACTACAAATGTTTGCAGCTGTGCTGTCCAACAGGGTACCTGTTAAGTCATATGTGAGTAACTAGAATTAAAATCAAAATCACAAACCACATTTCAAGCCCCTGTTTAGCCACCATAGTGCACAGCACAGTGGACACATCCATCATCTACGGAAGTTCTACCCATCAGCACTAGGTTAGACGTTTTTTAAAAGAGCATGGGGCCCCGTGTACTCTTTTGAGAAGCACACTCTGAAATATTACTCATGTCATTACCACTACCTCCCCCATAAAAGGGGGCTGGGTCAGCAATCCTTGATTTAAAGTCAGCTACTATCACTGTGATATCAACATTCTGGAAAAAGGGAAGCAAAAGAATGGGAAAGCTGAACAGCAAGAGCAAAATCACACAGCTTGGGGGTGAAGCTAGGGGTAGAATTCAAGAGTCTAGGTTCTACTCCCCAATATGCCAATGACTCGTGTTCTTAAAATCTCAAAAATTTTGTAGTTGGTACCCATGAACAACTGTGGCTGAGCAGACCGGTCTCTTCACTATTTGAGGCCTCGATTCCTCTTCCATAATACAAATAGAAACCAAATGATCACTATGGTTCCCTATAGCTCTGTATGGTTAAATGGAGACACACAAAAGAAATGAGAAGGTGGGGAGAAAAAGAGCAGGATCATTGCATATTGGTGGTGGAAACTGGCATGCCCATCTGCTTGGCACAACAAATTCTATTCCTGAGAAGACCTATAATCCACTGAAGGAAGACTAAACTTCTATTTTAATAAATACTTACCAAGCAATTATTTGCAACCCATGCGCTATTTGGAAGCAGAACTACAAAATACTGGTTAGTCCTAAGTTAAAACCAAATATGTGAAAAGAAGGCAAGATTCCCAAAACTTTAGATTGACAGATTCATTAAAATGTAATAGCCTAAGTATTCCAGCACTAAGAAACACAGAAACATCTGAAAATGTTCTTGAAAAGACACAACTAACCAATTATATAAAAATCATACACAAGGTATAAACAAGTAGCATAATCAAAAGTATATCCCATTGCGTCCACAAAGAACATGTATAAATGCTACAGGTACTTGAGAACGGAAGGCACCAATTTTGGCCAACCTAATTTCTCCAGATCCACGCTTGATTAGATAATGCAACTTTTCTTATATAGGTTGAAAATCCTTAAAGATTACTGGAATTACAAGGATTCTGCCTTACTCATAGATGAAAATGCAACTGGAATTCCTGCCTCCACTATCTATTGTACACAACCCTCCCTGTTCAGGGGCACTGTGTGGCCCTATTTCCTAGTATCAAAAGGAAGAGAAAATCGACCCCATCCCTACTCTCAGGATTAAAGTCGCCGACAGAAAAACAAAACAAAACAAAACAAAAAAACCAGTTTTTTTAAACCGCTGGATACCTGCGTTTGGTAGTTTACCCTGCAGAAGCTAAGTCAACCAAGGAGTCGCGTAACCACTGTAAGAATTCAAACTCACTGAAGCCCTGAACCAGCCCCGTGAATATTTTCGAGCGGTGGGGTGGGGTGAGGGGTTGAGTAGGGGGGAGGGAGGGTAAGCACCAAAGCTTCCTCGCAGGGGAAACAGGAAGAAGCGAGTGTGGCGACTACTTCAGGCAGGCAGTTTTGGTACCCCACCTACTAATCCGACGCCAGGGACCGCGCGGCGCGGAAACCCTGCCGAATTTGAAAACAATCGTCGCGAGGCTCCGGGGCACTGGGACGGGGCTCGGCTACTGACAGCTCGGCCTCGGAGCGCGAAGCCGCAAGTAGGTCAAACTGTGTCCACGGCCTGAAACCCAGAGCCCACCCCGGTGGGCTCGGGGGAGTGTGGAGCAGGAGGTGGGGGGTGGGGGGTGGGGGGCGGCACACAGCAAACCGAGGGAGACCGGGAGGGAGCCCCAGCCCGGGCAGTTCGTCTGCTCTCACCTCTCTTGGGGGCCTTGATCAGAGGCAGCCCTGCAGTCCTCTCGCCGTTCTCCTGCTTGTCCTTGTGCTTGAGCTCGCCCGGAACGCAGGGGCCGGGGTCCCCATCGGAGCCGCGGTGGTGATGGTGCTTGTGCCGCTCCTTGTGGCCCTTATGCTTGGGCCCGGCCGCGCTCACCGTCAGGGGCGAGAAGGTGAAGAGGGCCGAGGTGCCTGGGGCCGGGAGCGGGGCAGCGACAGCGGGCCCGGAGGGTGCCAGCGAGGGTGGCGGCGGCGGCGGCAAGAGCAGAGGCTCAACAGGACCCGGGACAGTTGGGGCTGCATTCGTTGGCGGCAGCGGCCCGGGATGTTGGCGGCTACGACGCCGCCGGTGAGGGGGAGCGAGAGGGGGGTCCTGGCTCGGCCGCCCCCGCTTCTCCTGAGATCCCCCACTGCTCGCTCGGCGCTGCCGCTTCACGCCCCGCGGCGAGACCCCAGCGTGGGGCTTCTCCTTCCCCTCTTTGTCCGGTTCCTCCTGCGCCGCCACCGCCCGTACTACGCGCACCGCTCCGACCTGCGCAGCCATTTCACCCACAAACACACATTTAAATGGCCCGACCGCCCCCCCGTCCTCGCAGCGCGCAAGCGCCGCCCGCGCAGGGCCCGCTGGGCATTGGAGTCTCTCCCCCGCCCTCCATTTGTCGGCGGCTCTCCGTCCGGAGGCGAACATGCCGGAAGCGCCAGTTCCGCGGCGCTTCTCCTCAGGCCTCGCCAACCGAGCTTCTATTGTAAAGCGCCCTGGGCCGCGCAAGGCCTCCTGGGAGCCAGCGCTCCGCCGCGCCCCGCGCCGCGTCCCCGGCTCTGAGTGGAGGAGCCGAGGAGCGCACAGGGAGCGTGCGCCGAGTCACGCTTCGGGCCGCGACGCAACCGCCGCTGGGCGGCGAATTGCCGCCAACCGCCTTAACGGCCCAAACAATGTTAATGGCCTTCGGCGTCTGGCGGCGGCGGCGCGCTCGCGTTCTCGCCGGCCGCTGCGCCTCCGCGGTTTTACGCGGGGCAGGTGGTCTCCATAGTGATTTCTAAGTTTCGTAGTCCCCTCAAGACCTTTGTGAGGTAGAAGAATCTCCAGTCTTTGCCCCTTCACAAGCGACGGAATGAAGGGGCAAAAAAAAAAAAGACTTAGTAATCTGTAGGATGAGGGCGGCTCTGCTGTAGAAGGGAGTCGCAGTTCGGAGATGTGGGGGCGCACGTATCTGCCTTGCCTCCGGTCGCCACCACAGGCGTAGCAAGGCAGGTGCAAGGAGTGGCCCGGAGCCTGCGAGCGCGGCCCCACCTGGCCAGCCAGCCGCCTCCCGAGCCCTCTAGGGTCGGGACAGGGAGAGGCCAGCGTTTGTTTTGCCGTGGGAAACTCTGCTCTTTTTTTTTTTTTTTTAAATAAGTTTCTATTTTCCAAGTCCTAAGTTGCAAAATGTGAACGGTGGCTACCACAGAACATTCCAAAAACTCGTTACTGTTCACCAGAGGATACTGCTGCTTAAAGCTGTTAGAATTTTGCCACCTTAGCTTTTACCGAGGATTCTTATCAATATCAATACCGACATTTGAAAGCAATTATTACAATAATGGGGTTTGATGCCCATAGTTCTGAAGAATTAAGCTAAATGAACACTACTGTAAGATGCTTAAAGATGAAGAAGTTTCTTGAGTACCTTTTGGGTACATTGTACCACAACAGGTAACTATTTCATACACTTTGCCCCATCATTAGGCTTCCTAATCCTAATATTTAAGAGCAAATGATATTTAAGTAATACATTTTTTAAAGATTTATGTATTTATCTATTTGGAAGTCGGAGAGATCACTTCCATCTGCTGGTCCACTCCCCAGGTTGCTACAAAACAAACACACACACACACACACACACACACGAGAAACAACCAGGGCTGCCAGGAGCGGAGCCAGGAGTTTTTTTCCGGGTCTCTCACGCAGGTGCAGGGGCCCAAGCACTTGGGCCATCTTCTGCTGCTTTCCCAGTCCATTAGCAGGGAGCTCGATGGGAAGTGGAGCTGCTGGGACATGAACCAGTATCCCAGGTGCGGCTTTACCAGCTATGCCACAACTCTGGCCCTATGTAATACATTTTTCTAAAAATTATAAACCTTTCTTATTAATAAAAAGATGTGAAATCATTAGTGGAATTCAAGTGACTCCTTTGTAACAATTATCCACTAATGTTACATGAAATTAGATTTGAAATGGTAAATTTTGTTAAGGCAGACCTATATTCATACAGAAATATATTTTAAACTAGCAATACCTCTGAAAGGTTGGGTGGAAAATGCACATGTTTGTACAGGACCTTTTAAATGAAAGTGATACCAAAAGATAGCTATTTCATTGATTCTTTTTCTAGAATTAATAATTTAGTAAGTATGGTTAAAATTTATCACCAATGTAGTTGAATATTCTATTCATATAGCAAAATTAGGAATGATTACTGTCATTATGTTCACAGATTAGTCTCTTAAATATAACTTCTGCTTTTCTTTCTAGTTTCCCACAATATTAGTGGGAAGATATGTAAGCCTCCACTTAGGCAAAAATAATTCCCAGGGAATAGTCATTGTTAAGTAGAAATTTTATACTACAGCCGGCGCCGTGGCTTAACAGGCTAATCCTCCGCCTTGCGGCGCCAGCACACCGGGTTCTAGTCCTGGTCGGGGCGCCAGATTCTATCCCGGTTGCCCCTCTTCCAGGCCAGCTCTCTGCTGTGGCCAGGGAGTGCAGTAGAGGATGGCCCAAGTCCTTGGGCCCTGCACCCGCATGGGAGACCAGGAGAAGCACCTGGCTCCTGGCTGGCTTCAGATCAGCAAGATGCGCCGGCCGCAGCGGCCATTGTAGGGTGAACCAACGGCAAAAAGGAAGACCTTTCTCTCTGTCTCTCTCTCTCTCTCACTATACACTCTGCCTGTCAAAAAAAAAAAAGAAATTTTATACTACAATGACAAAAGATGTTTTCTAACTTTTTAAAAAGTTTATTAATTAATTAATTAATTATTTATTTGAAAGGCAGGGAGAGAAAGAGAGATCTTCTATTGACTGGCTCATTCCCCAGGATGACGGCAACAGCTAGGTCTGGGAAGCCTGAATACAGGAGCCAGGAATTCCATCCTGGTCTCCCACGTGGCTAGCAGGGGCCAACTACCTGGACCATTATCCACTACTTTCCCAGGCCCGGTAGCAGGAAGTTGGATCAGAAGAACAGCAGCTGGGACTTGAACCCCAGTTCTGATTTGGGAAGCCAACATTGCAAGCAGTGGCTTCACCTGCTGTGCCACAACATCAGCCCCTGTTCTGAACTGCTAAATTCTGGCAGTGTAGAAATTTGTGATCCGATTGTTAACAATGCTAAATATAGAAAAGTAATCAAATGACTTCCAAAAATGAAAAATATATCCATTCTAACACACATTGTGTGTCATACAGCATTCTTTTTGTTTTAGGACTTATTTATTTGTTTGAAAGGCAGAGCAATAGAGAGGGAGAGACAGAGAGATCTTCCATCCACTGCTTCTTACAGCAAGTCTGGACAATGCTGAAGCCAGGAGCCAGGAACTCCAACTGATCTCCACGTGGTGGCAGAGGTCCAAGCACTAGAGCCATCTTCAGTTTCCTTCCCAGGCACATTAGCAGGAAGCTAGATTGGAAGTGGAGTAGCCTGGACTCAAACTGGCACTCTGCTAGTGAATGCCAGCGTGGCAAACAGTGACTTAACCTGCCACACCACAATACCAGCCCCTGATATGGCATTCTTCACATAAGCCCAAGTGACAGCTCATCTACAGATTCCAACCCAATGTGATATGAAAATGCAAAACTGCTGGCACTTATTTGCATATTGCTTTCTTTTTGAAAGCATTAGTACTTCATTATTGTTATGAATAAAGATCACTTATTTTATCTGGCTGTATTCTAGTGATTTTATTTGCAGATGCATTTGCAATCTAATTCTTTTAATCCAGAGTTGTATTAAATCTTCCAAGTTGGTGGTGGGTTCCTTGGTCCTTTGGGTTTTGAAAAACGTTTTGCAAAACCTGAGAACAAAAAAGAAAAGAGAAGATTCCTTTATATAGAAATGAATACTTGGATTTTAGAGTATTGTAATATATGCAAATACATGGACTATTTTCAAAAGGTTAGGCAGAATCTTTGATCAATTTAATAATAGATTTTAAAGGCATTTATAATAATTAAAGCTAAGTGATAATAATAGAATAGTAATAACATTTTGAATTTTTAAAGCACTTACAAATTTAATAATGGTAATAATTGGATGAAGAACTCTGGTTAACTTTGACAATTTGGCATATAATATCATTTTTATCTACAGTTTTTAAAATTTACTTGTATTTATTTGAAAGGGGGAGAGAGAGAGAGATCCTCCATCCCCTGATTCCATGCCCATCCATGCCCACAATAGCCAAAGCTGGGCCAGGCCCTTTTCTTTTTCTTTTATAGTGAAATATTTTCAAGGTATCTTACACTTAACAATTTTAGGGACTTAAATTGATAAATAAAATGTTTGAAACAGAGAATTAAAGATGCAAAGATTTTCCTAAGCCTTTAAATTTGTCATCTTAGGAAACGTATTATTGATCTACAGCACTAATAGGAGGGTCAGTTGAGACATCTGTTTAAAAGTATCCGTAACATTGCCTGGAATGAAGCAGATTCTCCAATGTTGCTCGGATTTAAACCCACAGAAGACTGCACCAGAACTAGAAGAGAAGCAGAATAGGGAAGGAGAAAAGAAGATTGAAAATATTTTTTGGCCAGTGCTGAGGCTCACTAGGCTAATCCTCCGCCTGCGGTGCCGGCACCTCAGGTTCTAGTCCCAGTTGGGGTGCCGGATTCTGTCCCGGTTGCTCCTCTATGTCTCGCTCTCTCACTGTCTAACTCTGCCTGTCAAAAAAAATATTTTTTAACTTAAAAACATTTTTAAGCCACTAAAATTTTGTTAATGGTAGTAAAAAAAAAATAGGAAATTAGGAGAAGGGCACATAGCATGTTCATGTACATTTACTCCTCGGAGTGATGACAGAAAAATATTTCAAGTCATAATTTCACATAGAGTCAAAATTATCCCATCAGTGTAGATTGCTCAATTGTAACCCAAGTGGACTCAAAATAGGAAAGACATATTACATAATTCCTGAATACCTAACGGTTGAGGAATTCCTGTATTCCGTCTCTTTTACTGGTCAGTTCTCAATTATTTAGAACAGTAGTGATCTACTTTTTCTGTGCATGTGGGACAATTCAGGAAAAATAAACCTGAACCACAAATGTCTCATTCTAATTTAAATACTCTTTTTGAATACCATTATTTTTACAATTAATATTGACTTCTTTATAAAAATAAATCAATTTTAAAAATAAGTGCTGTTTTTTAGTGGTACAGTGTTCGAATCCAGGCAGATTTGAGAAGAAACAACATGAAGCCAGCTGTCTAATATTTTATCCTGATATTAGATCACAGCCTATTGCAAAGGTGGGTGGGCCATGAGTTGCTCCAGTGGTATTACTGATTTGAGAAAAGAAAGAAGCAGAGACATTTGTGTTCTGGGAAAAGTTGAGTGGGGTTTTTTTATTGTTTATGCAATATTCTATATGAATATATATGAATGTTTTATAAAATCAGTACTTCTTTTTTAAATTATGGCATTTCAAATCTTAGAGTTAATGAAATCCAAACAAAATTGTAGGACTAAAGAAATTGATCAGGCCGGCGCCGTGGCTTAACAGGCTAATCCTCTGCCTTGCGGCGCCGGCACACCGGGTTCTAGCCCCGGTTGGGGCACCGGATTCTATCCCGGTTGCCCCTCTTCCAGGCCAGCTCTCTGCTATGGCCCGGGAAGGCAGTGGAGGATGGCCCAAGTGCTTGGGCCCTGCACCCGCATGGGAGACCAGGAAAAAGCACCTGACTCCTGGCTTCAGATCAGCGCGATGCGCCAGCTGCAGTGGCCATTGTAGGGTGAACCAGCGGCAAAAAGGAAGACCTTTCTCTCTGTCTCTCTCTCTCACTATCCACTCTGCCTGTCAAAAAAAACTAAAAAAAAAAAAAGAAAGAAATTGATCAAAAGATTCTAGCTGGGGCCAGCGCTGTAGTGCAGTGGGTTAACACCCTGGCCTAAAGCGCTGGCATCCCATAAGGGCACCAGTTCAGGATCCGGCTACTCCACTTTCGATCCAGCTCTCTGCTGTGAACTGGGAAAGCAGTAGAAGATGGCCCAACTCCTTGGGACCCTGCACCCACGTGGGAAACCTGGAAGAAGCCCCTGACTCCTGGCTTCGGCTCTGTGCAGCTCCAGCCGTTGCGACCAATTGGAGAGTGAACCAGCAGATAGAAGACCTCTCTCTCTCTCTCTGTCTCTGCCTCTCCTCTCTCTATGTAACTCTGACTTTCAAATAAATAAATAAATCTTAAAAAAACAAAAGAGATTCTAGTTAAAATATTGTGGCAAGGTGAGACAGAGACCATAAACAGGGTGTGGCAGAGATTACTACCTCTTCATCAAAATGTTTCTAGAATCATCTAGCCAATTGTACCTGTCTGTCCACCAATGTCCCATGTACCAGACTCTCTTACACTGAGCTATAGTCCATATCTACATTCTCTTCAGGTAAAGGGGAGCTGAGGTTGTGTTGCCACTTCTGCTCAGTCCCTTGAGACCAGGAGAGAAGGGAGGGGAAGCCACACACCCCGGTTTGCACTCTTGCAGCCTGTAACCTGGATGTGACAGCAGCCTAATTTTGACCATACAGATGAGGATGATACCACTGTGTAGCAGTTCCCCTTTTGGGGGAGGGTGTCTGCCTTTTGGTTCACAGTAATTGTTTATAGTAATCCCTAGATTAACTGCCATACTTCTCAGATTGGCATTTTGGCACTGTGGGTTAAGCCACACTTGAGAAGCTAGCATCTGTATTAGAGCCAGTTTGAGTTCCGGCTACTCGGCTCCCAATCCAGCATCCTATTAATGCTCCTGGGAGGGCAGCCATTTTTATGGCCCAAGTACATGGGACCCTGTCACTTGTGAAAGACCAGGATGGTGTTCCTGGTTCTTGGGCTTGGCCTGGCCCAACCTAGATATTGCAGCCATTTGGGGAAGGAACCAGCAGATGGAAGATCGATCTCTCTCTCTCTCTCTCCTTCTCTGTTGCTCTGCCTTTCAAATAAATAAATCATACATGTGATTATATATTTATATATATAAATACACATATTTATATATAAATATATAAGATTGCTATACTTCTTACAAAAATTATAGCATACACAGTACTACTTTAAATAGTATCATAAAATACATCACATAGAATAATAGAATGCTTAAAATAATATAAAATTATCAAGTTTATAGCTAATACTTAGGGACAATTGGGTAAGCAATTAAACTATCATAATTGTTTTTCATCTCCAATTATTGAATGCATTATATAAAATTTTTTAACAGTAACTGCTATTCCTTCCATCACACTTGTGTGTATATATATTTTTGTTTGTTTTTGTTTTTGTTTTTGACAGGCAAAGTGGATAGTGAGAGAGAGAGAGAGACAAAGAGAAGGGTCTTCCTTTTTGCCGTTGGTTCACCCTCCAAAGGCCGCTGCAGCTGGCGCATCATGCTGATCCGAAGCCAGGAGCCAGATGCTTCTCCTGGTCTCCCATATGGGTGCAGGGCCCAAGCACTTGGGCCATCCTCCACTGCCTTCCCGGGCCATAGCAGAGAGCTGGCCTGGAAGAGGGGCAACCAGGATAGAATCCGGCGCCCCAGCCGGGACTAGAACCCGGTGTGCCGGCGCCGCTAGGCAGAGGATTAGCCTGTTAAGCCACGGCGCCGGTCTATTTTCTTTTTTTTTTTTTTAAGATTTATTTATCTGAAAGAGTTACACAGAGAGACAAGGAGAGGCAAAGAGAGAGAGAAAGGTCTTCCATCCGATGGTTCACTCTCCTGTTGGTCCCAGCAGCTGGAGTGCACCAATCCGAAGCCAGGAGCCAGGAGCTTCTTTAGGGTCTCCTACGAGGGTGCAGGGACCCAAGGACTTGGGCCATCTTCTACTGCTTTCCCAGGCCACAGCAGAGAGCTGGATCAGAAGTGGAGTAGCCGGGAATTGAACCGGCACCCATATGGGATGCCAGCACTGCAGGCGGCAGCTTTACCCGCTACACTACAGCGCCAGCCCCTATATATATTTTTTTTTAATATTTATTTTATTATTTATTTGAAAGAATAACAGAGAGAGGTCTTCCATCCGCAGGTTCACTCCCCAGTTGGCCACAACATCCAAAGCTAGGCCGATCCAAAGCCAGGAGCCAGGAGCTTCTTCCAGTTCTCCCCTGTGGGTGCAGGGGCCCAAGGACATGGGCTAACCTCCACTGCCCTCCCAAGCGCAGTAGCAGGGAGTTGGATCAGAAGTGGAGCAGCAGGGACTCAAACCGGCACCCATATGGGATGCTGGTGCTGCAGGCTGGGGCTTTAACCTGCTGAGCCACAGCACCAGCCCCCCTTTCTGTCACACTTGTCTATTCTATAGAATTTTGCTTTAGATGGGCACTAGAATACCATAGCATGTCAATTCTTCATTTAACTACTCATCGATTTACTACATGCCAATACAATAATTTGGTTACCATAATAATTTGCCTACGTAAACACTTCAGTCTTATGTGAGTATTTTAAAAAATTTTTATTATTATTCAAAAGGCAGAGTGACAGAGAGAGAGAAAGAGAGGTCTTCTATCCACCAGTTCTCTCCCCAAAAGGCCACAACAGTTAGCAGCTCCATCCAGATCTGCCATGTGGGTGGCCATCATCTGCTGCTTTCTCAGGTGCATCAGCAGGAAGCTGGATCACAACTGAAGCAACTGGGACTTGAACCAGCATTCTGATATGGGAATGCCATCATTGCAAATTGCAGCTTAACCTATGGCACCACAAAGCCCCTTATGTGCAGGGCCGGTGTTGTGGCATAGCAGGTAAAGCCACTGCATCCCAGCATCCCATATGGGCACCAGTTCAAGTCCCAGCTGCTCCATTTCCAATCCAGAGCCCTGCTGATGGGCCTAGGAAAGCAATGAAAGATGGCCTAGGTCCTTGGACCCCTGCAGCCATGTGGGAGACTGGAAGGAAGCTCCTGGCTCCTGACTTCTGCCTGGCACAGCCCTGGCTGTTGCAGCCATTTGGGGAGTGAATGAGCAAATGGAAGATCTCTCTCTCTCTCTCTCTCTCTCTCTCTCTCTCTTTCCCTCTCCCTCTGTAACTCTGCCTTTCCAATAAATGTATCTTTTTTTTTTAAGGTCCTTGTGTGAGATGTTAAAAGGTAGCTGGGGCCAGCACCGCAACTCACTAGGCTAATCCTCTGCCTGTGGTGCCGGCAACCCAGGTTCTAGTCCCGGTTGGGGCGCCGGATTCTGTCCTGATTGCTCCTCTTCCAGTCCAGCTCTCTGCTGTGGCCCGGGAAGGCAGTGGAGGATGGCCCAAGTGCTTGGGCCTGCACCAGCATGGGAGACCAGGAGGAAGCACCTGGCTCCTGGCTTCGGACTGGCGCAGCGCCGGCTGCAACGCGCCGGCTGCAACACGCCGGCCATAGCGGCCACTTGGGGGGTGAACCAATGGAAAAAAGGAAGACCTTTCTTTCTGTCTCTCTCTCTCTCACTGTCTAACTCTGCCTGTCAAAAAAAAAAAAAAAGGTAGCTGAGTTTAAAAATAAAATGATAAGCTGAGGTAGGCATTGGCACAGCAGTTAAGATGCCACCTGAGATGCCTGAGTCCTTCTCTGCTTCTGATTCCAGCATTCTTGCTAATGCGCATCCTGGGAGGCAGCAGGTGCATCCCTGCTACCCACATGGAAGACCCAAGTTGACTTCCAGGCTCCAGGCTTCAGCCTGACCCAGCCTCTGCTGTTGCTGCAGGTATTTGGGAAGTGAACCAGTGAACACTCCTCTCCCCCTCTCCCTCTCCGCTTTTCAAATAAATAAATAAATATCTTAAAGTAAAAATAAAAAGATAAACTGAATGGAAAAGACTATAAAGGATCTGTGCATGCCACCTTAAATCATAAAGTTGTGTAACTTATATAGTAAATGAATAATTAACAAATTTTTAACTCTGCTATAAAATAACACACATACCAAAATTCAGAAAGGAACTGGAGTTATTTGACTGAACAGTTTCTGTTGGCTTGCTTGGTGGGGAAGAATTACAGATGCCTGGAATCAAAAGAAAATGATGACCAACTCAGACTGCTATTTATCAAACTGCATACTTATTAATATTAAACATTTCCTCCAGAGTAATTAATACTCCCCCCAAAAATATCAATATCAAATGTTAATAAAACATTGATACTTACAAATGGGATACTGTAATCTCATTTTTTAAGGTTTATTTTCTTTGCAAATAGATTGTATAATAAAGCCCACCACTAAAGAATGTTGCCAAAAGAGTAAGATCCACTATATCATGAATCAACTTTTTTTTGATATTCACATTTTGGCTTTAGACTTCACCTTATTTGGTACTCTGGCTCCTTTTAGTACACTTTTTTTTTTTTTTTTTAAAATTTGAGAGGCTGAGAAGGATAGCAAGTGAAAGAAAGAGAGAGAGACAGAGGGCACTCCCATCTGCTGACTCATTCCTCAAATGCCCACAATTATCAGGGCTGGGCCAGGCCAAAGCCAGGTGCAAGGAAATCAAACAAGTTGTCTTACATAGGTGGCAGAGACCAAGTACTTGCTGCCTTCCAGGGTGCAGGAAGTTGGACTTGGAAGCAGAGCCAGGACTCAAACCCAGGCCTCCAATATCCATATCTCCCTCTTAATCTGCCTCTAATAAATAATTTAAAAATATTTGTCTTCCCAACACCTTAATATATTCATGTGTTATTTTCTGCCTAGTTCTGAAAACAATGAAACTTGGTCCACATTTTACATGTGCATTTTCTTGAAATTAAAAAAAAAAAAGGTGGGCCGGCGCCGTGGCTCACTAGGCTAATCCTCCGCCTGCGACGCCGGTACCCCGGGTTCTAGTCCCAGTTGGGGCACTGGATTCAGTCCCAGTTGCTCCCTTCCAGTCCAGCTCTCTGCTGTGGCCCAGAAGTGCAGTGGAGGATGGCCCAAGTGCTTGGGCCCTGCACCTGCATGGGAGACCAGGAGGAACCACCCGGCTCCTGACTTCGGATCAGCGCAGCGTGCAGGTCGCAGCGGCCATTTGGGGGGTGAACCAACGGAAGGAAGACCTTTTTCTCTGTCTCTCTCTCTCTCACTGTCTAACTCTGCCTGTCAAAACAAAAAAGTTTAAAAAAATTTTTTTTAATTTTTTTTATAATTTTTTGTTTTTTGACAGGCAGAGTGGATACTAAGAGAGACAGAGAGAAAGGTCTTCCTTTTTGCCGTTGGTTCACCCTCCAATGGCCAGTGCGGCCGGCTCATCGCGCTGATCCGAAGCCAGGAGCCAGGAGTTTCTCCTGGTCTCCCATGCGGGTGCAGGGCCCAAGCACTTGGGCCATCCTCCACTGCCTTCCCGGGCCGTAGCAGAGAGCTGGCCTGGAAAAGGGGCAACCAGGATAGAATCCGGCGCCCCGACCGGGACTAGAACCCGGTGTGCCGGTGCTGCAAGGTGGAGGATTAGCCTGTTAAGCCACAGCGCCGGCCTAAAAAATTTTTTAAAAAAGGTAATTTCAGGTTTGTATATACTTTCATATAAATAAGGAGAAATTATTATTTTTTTTGTTTTTTCCCCAACATCTTCATAATGCAGTGTAAGAACTGCATATATATGTTTGCACATACACACCTAATGCAGAATTCTAGAAACACTTTCTCTTTCTGGAGATAATTCAGCATGAACCACTAGTAATTTTAATACATATAATAAAAAGCAAATTACAATAAAATCCAGTTAAGATACTCATACATATTGGGACAAGCATTTGACAGCAGTTAAGATGCCACTTGGGACTCCCATATCAGAGTACTGGTTCAAGTCCCAGCTCTGCTTCCATTCCAGTCTCCTGCTAATGTGCACTGTAAGAAACAGCTGATGGCTCAAGTACTTGGGCCCCTGCCTGTCATGTAGAAGACCCAGACTGAGTTCTGGACTCCTGGCGTGGGCCTGGCCCAGCCCTGACCCTGACTATTGTGGACATTTGGGGAGTAAGTGGGCAAATGAAAGAATCTCTCTCCTCTGTCTCTTTCTCTCTCTCCATTCCTCTCTCTCTCTCTCTGCCTTTCAAGTAAAATGAAAATAAATACATAATTTTAAAAAGTATATTTATTGAATAGCCACTATGTAGTAAGTGTTGGGCTAAGCATCGAACATAAAGACACAAATATGAAGGAAATGAAGGTGAGGAAGGTCAGGAGGTGTCAGTAATCTCTACACTGCGTACACACTGATAGTTGTATACATCCTTCAGAAAACAGCCATCTCAAAAGGGGAATATTTTACAAAGGAGGCACAGAGTCTGCCTGTATCCACATCAGAGGGAACTGCTCTTTTGCACATTGGCTTGTCATGGTTATTTGTATGCTGCCTCCCCAGCATTCGTTTTCTCTTCTGGTAAGAGAACTTTGCTTTTCCTTTCCATCCCTTCCCAATTTTTAGTGTCCATGCTTCCAATGGTGCTGATTCTACCTTACGATCCAGGAAATGTCCTGTATCAAGGGCATTGTTTCATCGTTGGTACCCTGGCATGGTCACACCAGAGTGTAGGGCTGACCTCATTTCTAATTGGTCCATAAGTAACAATTGTTAAGGATTCAGTGAGATACTTTCCTGTATGATCTTGGAACATCGACTATACTGGCAATCATTGATTCAGGGATGGGCAAGTGAAGTAAGCCAAGGCAATCAGACTCAATTAAAACCAGTCATCAGATTATTGCTTCAGCAACCAGAGAAGACTTTTTTCTTGATAAGCCAGAAACCATATGCTAAAAGCTTGCCTAGGGGTGAGCTAATACAGATAAAAAAAAAAAAAACAACTGAACAGTACGGA
The DNA here is from genome assembly GCF_033115175.1 of Lepus europaeus. NCBI lineage: Eukaryota > Metazoa > Chordata > Mammalia > Lagomorpha > Leporidae > Lepus > Lepus europaeus. The sequence goes on from NC_084831.1 coordinate 107,777,552, forward strand.
ATGAGATTAGGTCCTGATTACATCATTTGAACCCCTGGTTATAAGCCAGTAAATGTCCCCTTTTCTGCTTAAGTCAGCGTAAGTTGGGCTTTTTGAAACTTGCAGCTGAAGGATTTCTAAGCAATTAGCTTCCCACCCAGAGTTGGCATCAGACATCATGGTTGAGAGCTTCCACTCTTGTCACCCTATAATTCATTCTCCATACAGCAGCCAGAATGATCTTTTTAAAAAACAGATGGTGTAACATCTCTGCCTAAAACCCTTTTATGACTTCCCATTGCACTTAGAATAAACTCTACTTAACATGACTCATATGAACCTACTCCTCCCTCAATTTTCCTGCCTCACCTTCCTAGAATGGCTTCCTTTTAGTTCCTTACACAACAGATCCTTACACCTCGGAGATGTTGTATGTGCTGTTCCCTCTACCTAGAGTGATCTCCCAACCCTTTGCCTGACTGGCTGCTGCTTCATATCAGGCTTAAATGTCATTTCCTTAGAAATGGCTTCAGGACCACCTGCTGTTACTCGCTCATAATTACCCCTTTGTTTTCCTTTATAGCATTGATCGCAATGTATTATTATGTATGTTTCTGTGAACTTTCTGTCTTAGGTCAGTGCCTAAGTAGACCTAAGTTCCACAAAGGCAGAATTGGCCAGCGCCGCTGTGGCTTAACAGGCTAATCCTCCGCCTTGCGGCGCCAGCACACCGGGTTCTAGTCCTGGTTGGGGTGCCGGATTCTATCCCGGTTGCCCCTCTTCCAGGCCAGCTCTCTGCTATGGCCCGGGAAGGCAGTGCAGGATGGCCCAAGTGCTTGGGCCCTGCACTCGCATGGGAGACCAGGAGAAGCACCTGGCTCCTGGCTTCGGATCAGCGAGCTTTGCTGGCCGCAGCAGCCATTGGAGGGTGAACCAACGGCAAAGGAAGACCTTTCTCTCTGTCTCTCTCTCTCTCTCACTATCCACTCTGCCTGTCCAAAAAAAAAAAAAAAAGGCAGAATCCATTTCTGTTCTGCTCACTATTTTATACAAAAAGCCTTGCACAGTGCCTGGCATATAGTTGGCACTCAATTAGTATCCATTGAATGAATGACACTGCGCTTAAATGCTAGCTTAAACAAAGAAATTTAGTGGGGCTGGTGCTGTGATGTAGCTCCACCTGCAGCACCAGTATCCCATATGGGCACCAGTTTGAGTCCCAGTTGCTCCATTTCCAATCCAGCTCTCTACTATGGCCTGGGAAAGCAGTAGAAGATGACCCAAGTCAGTGGGCCCCTGTACCCATGTGGGAGACATGGAAGAAGCTCCTGGCTCCTGGCTTTGGATCAGCCCAGCTCTGGCCATTGTGGCCACTGGGGGAGTAAACCAGCAGATGGAAGACCTCTCTCTCTGTTTCTCCATCTTTCTGTCTCTGTGCCTCTCAAATAAATAAATAGGCCGGTGCCGCGGCTCAATAGGCTAATCCTCTGCCTTGCGGCGCCGGCACCCCGGGGTTCTAGTCCCGGTCAGGGCACCGGATTCTGTCCCGGTTGCCCCTCTTCCAGTCCAGCTCTCTGCTGTGGCCAGGGAGTTCAGTGGAGGATGGCCCAAGTGCTTGGGCCCTGCACCCCATGGGAGACCAGGAGAAGCACCTGGCTCCTGGCTTCGGATCAGCGTGGTGCGCCGGCCGCAGCGCGCCGGCTGCAGCGGCCATTGGAGGGTGAACCAGCGGTAAAGGAAGACCTTTCTCTCTGTCTCTCTCTCTCACTGTCCACTCTGCCTGTCAAAAAATAAATAAATAAATATTAAGGGGGGGGGCAGCACTGTGGTATAGTGGGTAAAGCTGCCACCTGCAGTGCAGGCGTCCCATATGGGCACGGGTTCAAGTCCCAGCTGCTCCACTTCTGATCCAGCTCTCTGCTATGGCCTGGGAAAGCAATGGAAGATGGTTCCAGTCTTTGGGCCCCTGCACCTGCGTGGGAGACCCAGAGGAAGCTCTGGCTCAGCTCCCTCCATTGCAGCCATCTGGGGAGTGAACCAGTGGATGGAAGACCTCTCCCTCTCTCTCTGCCTCGGCTTCTCTGTAACTCTGCCTTAAAATAAATAAATAAAAATTTTTTAAAGAAAGTCCGATTTCATTAAAAGCAGGAACAACTTTAACCTACGGACCAGTAAGAGATCTGGACTATAGGGAGGACCTATGGAATTCTGGAGTCGTGAACCATCTGGAAGGGGTCGAAGACAAACATGCAAGTTCAGGCAGATAATATCAATTAATTGCTTGGTCCTTCTGTGATTAACCAAGTGGATCACATTTGTAAAATGTATATCACCATGTTTTATATACTTTGAATTTGTAAATAAGGATTTCTAAGACAATTTAGCTCAGATTCAGGAGTCTATGGCTTTTATTTTCATGACAATATAGCAGAAAGAGTAAGCAACAGACTTCTATTGCTAATAATACTTGGTAAAAATGGAAATGTGTCAATGGTTTGCTTATTTCATTAAATCAGCACATTTGTTTCACAATATGTTTTGCTGCGACTATTTTCAAAGAAAATATACCAGAGGTTAGACTGCTGAGAATTGTAAGTAACACATTCACTCATAAGACATCATCTTAGGATGGGTGGAAAGTGCCAAACATTCGACTGTCATTCTATGTATGAGCAGAAAGGTTTCTATCCCCCTGCTCCCCACCTGATCTTAGCACAGTGGAGCCCAGCTAAGCACAAGGCACAGAGGTGATCTGATCCACAGGACCCAAGGCAGGCTCTGTTTAGGAATGATGTTAATTTTTTCATAGGATGGTTACACAAAGAAAAATATAATCATGGGGCCGGTGCTGTGGCATAGCCAGAAAAGCCATCGCCTGCAGTGCCAGCATCCTTCATGGGTGCCCAGTGGAGTCCAAGCTGCTCCACTTCCGATCCAGCTCTCTACTGTGGCCTGGGATAGCAGGAGAAGATGGCCCAAGTTCTTGGGCCCCTGAACCCGTGTGGGAGACCCAGAAGAGGCTTCTGGCTCCTGGCTTTGGATCAGCCCAGCTCTGGCCGTTATGGCCATCTGGGGAGTGAACCAGCACATAGAAGACTTTCTCTCTCTCTCTCTCTCTCTCTCTCTCTGCCTCTGCCTCTCTGTAACTCTGCCTTTCAAATAAATAAATAAATCTTTAAAAAGAAAAATATAATCATGAAAGTAATCTATATTCTAAAAAATAAACACAAAGAAACTTACCTTTTTTCACGTTTCGCAAAATTTTCAAACTCTACAAAAGTAAAGGAAAAAGTCAGTTTTTTCTGTGTAATACAAAATATTTTAATCAAGTAGAAATATAGACTTAAGTTAAAAGCATTCATTTCCTTAACAATAGCCATGAAAATGCACAATTATGTTTCCATCTTGCCATTTTTAATTCGATGAAAACTGCCACCTGATTTTATCTATTTTTTTTCTACCCATGTAAGCATCACACTGTATATTTAGAAATAACGCAATCCGAATGTCAGGGGGAAAAGGAAGTTCCTCCTTCATTTAGGATCATTCAGAACCCACAATGGCTTCCACACATAGCGCTGACCATAGCCATCCCCAGTGCAGCCAAGGATGTTTGCAGTCATGTGCTGTGCTGTTCCCTGGAGCCAGCTCCTTTCTTCTGCCTCCTTTCAGCAAGTCCAGGTCCTCTGCCTCCAGGAACCTACTTTACTCCACATAGCCTCAGTATGGGATTTTAATCTACTTCAGGGAAGCTTATTCTTGATAATTTCCATGTTTCTCACATAGGCATGCTATTCCAACAGGTTAACTACATACTCCTGTCAAGAGCAAGTAGCTATACTTTATGACATTTCTGTTTCCCCAACACCCTATAGAAACATATTCTTCCATATAAAAGACACTTCATAATTTCCTTTTGGAAACATTTTTAGATTTTTAGAAAATAGATAATTTATTTATAATTCAAAAACTCCTGATAAAAATGCTACCATTCCTGTCTTCTCTCTACCCAGTTTCCAACGCTTCTCCTATAAATAAGCACCGCCCATTTCTTAGGTATCTTCCCGGAGTTACTTATGAACATAGAAGCAAACATGCATATAGATCACAACTTCCCTTTTCAAAACAAAAGTTAATAAATATATTAAGAGTCATTCTTTTTTTAGTTGCACGATACTCCATTGGACATACTAAATGATTTATGTAATTGGCTCCCCTGATGATTAACATTTGTGCTGTTTTAGTCTTCTGCTCTTATAAATGATGTTGCAGTGACTACCTCGTATATATGTACAATTTCATGTGTGTGCAAGCATATTTGCTAGAAGTGAAATTATTGGGTCAAAAGTTACATGCATTTATAAGTTTGATATTGTTAAATTGCTCTTTTCAGAAATTGGACCACTGGGCATTCCTACCAACAAAGTAGGATGCTTATTTCCTGAAAACTTCTCAGAGGGTGTAATTAAGGTTTGGGAATTTGCTATTCTGACAGATGAAAAGCAATAAGTCACTGTGGTTTTAATTTTCTATTTCCCTTATTATGAACAAGGTGGAACATATCAAATGTTTAAAGGGAAGACCATGCATATGTATCTTCTTTAAACTATCTTATGTATTTTTGTACATTTTAATTTTATGATTATTCTTTTCTATGAATTTCTGGAAGATCTTTATATATTAGTGAAAAAGACCACTCTGCCTATGGTGCCAGCTGCAGATACTTTTCTCAATCTGCTCTTTGTCATTTGATTTCTAAGGTATTTTTTTTTAAAAATGCAGAAATTGTCTATTTTAGATAGTTGAATTGATATGTAGCTTTTACTATGGCTCCTGGGTTTTGAGTCATAGTTACAAAGGTCATTTTCACTCCCAGGTTATAGATGAATCTTTCTAAGTTTGGGGTTTTTTGTTTTTTGTTTTTGTTTTTGTTTTTTTAGTAATTCTATAGGATGGTATTTTTCTTAAAACATCTGGATCTTTTAACCATCTAGAATTTATCCTGGTATCGATGCAAGCTATAGATCCTACTCCCCTCCCCCCCCCAGGTGATTATTTGATCCAAAAAAAGCATTATTAAACCATTCATCCCTACCTCTGATTTGAGATGCCACCTTCATCATATGCTAAATTCCTGCCAATATTTGGATATATTTCTGGATTTTGCTTCTACTCTGTTGGTATGTATTTCTTTTCATACACCAACATCAGGCCATTTTAATTATTGAGGCTTTACAGTGTTTCAACAGCTGAAAAAGCTCTCCTGTTTTCATTGCCTATTTATGTATTTGCAGTTTTCTGACTATTGTCCTTTTTTCTCATATGAACTTTACATCAGTGTATGTAGTTCCAGGGATAAACAAGTTGGTAGTTTCACTGGCATCAAAATTAAGCAGAAACAAATTCTTTTTTTTTTTTTTTTGACAGGCAGAGTTAGACAGTGAGAGAGAGAGACAGAGAGAAAGGTCTTCCTTTGCCGTTGGTTCACCCTCCAAATGGACACTGCCCAATGGCCACCGCGCCCAGCGCGCTGCAGCCGGCACAACACGCTGATCCCAAGGCAGGAGCCAGGTGCTTCTCCTGGTCTCCCATGGGGTGCAGGGCCCAAGCACTTGGGCCATCCTCCACTGCCTTCCCGGGCCACAGCAGAGAGCTGGCCTGGAAGAGGAGCAACCGGGACAGAATCTGGTGCCCCGACCGGGACTAGAACCCAGTGTGCCAGCGCCGCAGGCGGAGGATTAGCCTAGTAAGCCGCGGCACCAGCCAGAAACAAATTCTTAATGTAGTTGTATTTCTTCTGCTTTTTGGTTTCCTTCTATTAATTTTGATTGTTGCATGATGAATAATCAGTTTAGTGAAGAGTCTATCTAATGTTCCATCTCGATGCAGGAGGGGGGAGCCTTTAGCAAGGGAAGGCTTCCGGCTTGTTTTCCAAAACTCCTATCTTCTTTACCTTGCTCCTTGTGAAACCTTTTCCAGGAGTCTTCAATGTCTGTTTCGAAGATGTTGAATTTTCTGTGGTTTCAGGACAGCCAGCAGAATAAGTTTCTATACGTTGGGGCTGCATACCTCAAATTAAAAAAAAACAAAAGAAGATGAAGAAGAAAGAAAGAAAAGAAAGTGTTTTGTTATATAGCTTCTTAAACCTTTGTGTTATATTCAATAATTCTTAGTTTGACTTTTTTAGACATTATTTTTACTATACATCATGAGATTTTAAAATGTATTCTTTTGTGATATTTAATCATTCTTTGTTTTCCATTCAGGTTTTCCTTGTTAACGTTTTAGCATTCTAATTTTTCTAATTCTTTTAGGGGAAGGCCCTGCTACTTACAATCTTCATCGGCAAGGAGGAAGGACTCGAGGGTTCTCTCCGGGAGTGGAGGTGGTGGGGAAGCAGAGCGATCTCGATGCAGATCTGCAGTGAGAAACACATTCCACAAAGGCTCCCATCCATTAAAGATCTCAAATAGACAGCCTCTTTGACCTTGTATAATTTTTTCTAACTAATCAATCTTAACCTACAACCACCAAATAAAACATTATCTAAACAATGACCAGAACCTCAAGAACTTTGTCTTTATACCTTTTTAGCCAGTATTATAACTCATTTGCAGATACATTCTTCCACAGAAAAGAAAACTGAATTTATTTTTTATTTATTTATTTTGACAGGCAGAGTTAGACAGTGAGAGAGAGAGACAGAGAGAAAGGTCTTCCTTTGCCGTTGGTTCACCCTCCAAGTGGCCACTACAGCCAGCGCGTTGCGGCCAGCACGCTGTGCTGATCCAAAGCCAGGAGCCAGGTGCTTCTTCCTGGTCTCCCATGCAGGCGCAGGGCCCAAGCACTTGGGCCATCCTCCACTGCCTTCCTGGGCCACAGCAGAGAGCTGGCCTGGAAGAGCAGCAACCGGGACAGAAGCCGATGCCCTGACCAGGACTAGAACCCGGGGTGCTGGCACCGCAGGCGGAGGATTAGACTATTGAGCCACAGCGCCAGCGAAAACTGAATTTAATCAAGCTTCTACATCTAATTATTATTTCATAGGAAATCCTGGGGATAGAGGAACATGTTAAATAAAATCATGAGGATACAATTAGTCAAATCCAGAATGTTGAGGCAGTCTTTAGGACAAATGACTCCCTCTCTTCAACAAATGAATGACATAAGAAAATATTAAAAGAAAGGAGAATTGTTACAGATTAAAAAAAAAAAGACTTAAGAAACACACAAGCCAAATGCTAAGTGTGTAGACTTTGAATCCAGATTGAAATAAACCAACCATAAAACACATTTTTGAGACAATTAGGAAAAATTTAATATAATCTGGATATTATGTAATAATAAGAAATTGTTTAATTTTATTAGTATGTTAGGTGACTACAGTAGATATAAAATATGTGTTTGAAATTTTCCATCATAAAGAATTCCAAGTAATGGAGCTATTTTCCCACACTATAAACTCCTGAACATACAGATGGCATTCTGTTGGCATAAGCTTCTCATTATATAGCGCTATTATTATGTACTATATTAACGCCTTTTCAAAATGAGAAAATTCAGTTAAGTACTAGAATTCCACTAGTCATTGGGTTTTGTGTGTGTGTGTGTTTTTGACAGGCAGAGTAGACAGTGAGAGAGATAGAAAGGTCTTCCTTCCGTTGGTTCAGCCCCAAATGGCCACCATGGCTGGCGCACCGCACTGATCTGAAACCAGGAGCCAGGTGTTTCTGGTCTCCCATGGGGTGCAGGGCCCAAGGACTTGGGCCATCCTCCACTGCACTCCCTGGCCACAGCAGAGAGCTGGCCTAGAAGAGGGGCAACCGGGACAGAATCCGGCGCCCCGACCGGGACTAGAACCCGGTGTGCCGGCACCACAGGCGGAGGATTAGCCTATTGAGCCGTGGCACCGGCTTGTCATTGGTTTTTTTTTTATGTCTTAGAATTTGTCTATAAAGAAAGTTTTCTTGTTGGGGCCGTCGCTGTGGCGCAGTAGGTTAATCCTGCACCTGTGGCGCCGGCATCACATATGGACACCGGTTCTAGCTCCGGCTGCTCCTCTTTCAATCCAGCTCTCTGCTGTGGCCTGGGAAATGAGTAGAAGATGGCCCAAGTCCTTGGGTCCCTGCACTCACATGGGAGACCAGGAGGAAGCACCTGGCTTCTGGCTTCGGATTGGCGCAGCTCCTGCCGTTGCAGCCATCTGGGGAGTGAACCAACAGAAGGAAGGCCTTCTCTCTGTCTCTCCCTCTCACTGTCGGTAACTCTAACTCTCAAATAAAATAAATAAAATCTTTTTTAAAAGTTTTCTTGTTTATTTCTTATATGATGGTTACCATACAAAAGTATAGTACTTATTTCCAAGTACCTAATACAGTAAATGGTTTATAATAAAAATTTAATAACTATTTGATAACTACTCTCAAATAGTCTACCATCTTCCAGTTTCCTGATGAGAAATACTCAAGAATTGAAGCTGTTGGGGCCAGCGCTGTGGTGTAGTAGGCTGGGCCTCCGCCTGCAGTGCCCGCATCCCATAATGGGCACCAGTTGGTGTCCCAGATACTTCTCTTCAATCCAGCTCTCTGCTATGGCCTGGGAAAGCAGTAGAAGATGGCCCAAGTCCCTGGGCCCTTGCACTCACGTGGGAAACCCAGAAGAGGCTCCTGGCTCCTGTGTTTGACCTGGCCCAGCCAGGTGTTGCAGTTATTTGGGGAGTGAACCAGTGGATGGAAGATCTTTCCCTGTGTGTATGAGTGTGTGTGTGTGTTTGTGTCTGTAACTCTGCCTTTCAAATAAATGAATAAATCTAAAAAAAAAAAAGTCAGCAAATGATAATCTAGTAGGTATCTGCCTAAAATACTATTTCCTCTTAATATTTCCCTGATGAATAATCCACAATAACTATTAGTGTGTTAAATCTAAATTCCTCTGCCTAGTTTTATGTGTGTATGTGTGCTAAAATACACATAAGATGTGTCACTGGTGACACTTAGTACATTTATGGTAGTGGGTAACCATCACTACTGTCTAGTTCCTGAACATTTTTGTCACCATAAAAGGAGACTCCACACCCTTAAGTAGTCACTCCCTACTCCCTCTTTCCCCTGCCCCTAGCAACGCCTAATCTGCTTTCTGTCTTTATGGATTTGCTTATTCTGGATACTTCATCTGATTAGCTTTTAAGACCTTCAGAATGTTGCCACATCTGGGTTTTTAGTTTTTTTTTTTTTTTTAAAGATTTATTTTATTTATTTGAAAGGCAGAGTGACACTCAGAAAGGGAGAGATCTTCCATCTGCTGTTTTACTCCCCAAATGGCTGTAATGGTCAGGGCTGGACCAGGCTGAAACCAGGAGTCTGGAACTCCATCCGAGTCTCCCACCTGGGTGGCAAGGGCCCAAGACTTGGACCATCTTCTACTGCTTTCCCAGGCACATTAACAAGGAGCTGGATTGGAAGTGAAGCAGAGCTGGGACTGGAACCAGTGCTCATATGGGATGCCAGTGCTATAGGCAATGACTTAACTCACCGTGACACAATGCCAGTCTCTGCCACATCTTAACTACCCAAATTTATTTTCCATATTTCACTAACTAGATAAAACCTACTCAGTTTCTCTGTACACCTCATGCTGATTGCTACCCTTGAGTCATTGTTAGACTGATCCTTGTTCCTGGCAATCTCCCTTTTTCTCTCTATCCAAATTCTTTAAAGTTCTTCTACTCAGTGAAGCCTCTCCTAACCACTCCAATGACATCATCCTGTTTTCCCAGACTCCTGGTGATTGTAATCAATGCCATGCAGGTTTTCCCCTAATGTTCCCATGGGGGTATTCATTTTGTCTACTCAATTTAAACCTAAGCGTTAAGTAGTATTCTTTCTTTTTTATCCTAGCTAACCTAAAACACTGTGTAAAGTATGAAACTTGCTTAGTTAATCCTCATTTGATGATTATCTAATAAAACTTGTAATAGATAACCTTTAATGAAGGTTTATATTTGACAAGCACTGTGCTAAAAGCTTAGCCATTATCTCAATCTTCACAAAAATGCCCCAAGGGGCTCTATTATCCCCACTGTATAAATGAGGAAAAATGGCAGAGAAACTGTGTGATTTAACCAAGGTTATGTGTTTTGACATTCTTGGTACACCGGCAATTTAGAGTCCAACTAACCCCAGAACATATGCTTTTAAACCTGCGTGTTATATTACCTATTTACATGTTTGCCTAAGCTGATAACATGAATAAAATGTCAAGGACAGATACCACCTGTGGCAATGTTTGCAAAATACCTCTACGTACACAATAAATGTTAGTCATTGCTGTTACTCAATGTTTAAGACAAGTAAAGCCCAGGAAAGTACTGGAGAAGCAATGGCAAGTGAAAGGACTAAGTGGCCAGAAATAATTTTTTTAGAATACCACTATCAACAAGCATAAAATCTATATAGTGGAAGAGCTACAAATTTTGAAAGACACTATCTGAAATCACCTTGCCTGTGACAAAAGAAAATCCCTAGTCCGGGAAAAATCACAAATAAGCAAATAATGCAAGCTATTGTGGGAGCCAGGAGGCTTCCTAAGGTGAATTATTACAAAGGTGATGAACCATTCCTGCAGTACACATTACTAAACAGCGTGTAAAGCCAAAAAAGTTTTTACCTGATTTGGGACTCCGAAGTTTTATACTCTAAAAGAAAAAAAAAAAAAAATGAAAGTGAAAGATGCTGTTTCTTGAAAAGTACACTTCTTATAGCTATAGGGTTATGAAGTGCAGAACCTGATTTCTGTAATTAATAAGTATGCTCAATTATGAACAAGATCCTGAACTCTTACTGTGATTTTTATATCTCATGGTAAATAGTCCCAAATTGATTCCTTTTTTTTTTTTTTTTTTTTGACAGGCAGAGTGGACAGTGAGAGAGAGAGACAGAGAGACAGAGAGAAAGGTCTTCCTTTTGCTGTTGGTTCACCCTCCAATGGCCACTGCAGCCAGCTCATCACGCTGATCCGAAGCCAGGAGCCAGGTGCTTCTCCTGGTCTCCCATGCGGGTGCAGGGCCCAAGCACTTGGGCCATCCTCCACTGCCTTCCCGGGCCATAGCAGAGAGCTGGCCTGGAAGAGGGGCAACCGGGATAGAATTTGGCGCCCTGACCGGGACTAGAACCCGGTGTGCTGGCGCCGCAAGGCGGAGGATTAGCCTGTTAAGCCACGGCGCCGGCCCCAAATTGATTCCTTTTGTTTCATTTCTTTCCTACTTAGAACATGTCTCTGAAATTTTAATTTGAGGTAAATTATTGACATAGAAGTTACTTAATGACATTGGAAAAGGGGTGACTGAGCTTTGCTCTGGGAGTTGAGATAAAGATCATGACATGTATGCATGTTATCAACAATAATGACAACAATCTCTGGTACATTAAAATTAGTGTCTATTTAAAAGTTTCAGAATCTTTGCCTATTAGCATTGCAATATAGGCATTTTTTTCCTTTCTTTTAAAACAATATTTAATTATTGAGAGACAGAGAAAAAGAGAGACAGATAGAGAGAGAATTATCTTCCTCTGGTTCACTCCTTTAATGCCCACAATAGCCTAGGTTAGGCCAGGTCTCAATCCGGTCCTCCCACAAGGGTGGCAGAAACCCAATCACTTACACCATCACCACGGTCTCCCGGAATCTGCATCAGCAGTAAGCGAATGCCAGAGCCAGGTTCTGATCCTGCATATCCAGATATGGGATGTGTGTGTCTTAATTGTTAAACTAAATGACTGTCCCTTGGGGCATTCTTCTATTTATTTTTATCCATTTGAAAGATAGAGAAAGACAGAGAGATCTTCCATCTGCTGGTAGATGCCCACAATGGCCAGGGCTGGGCCAGGTTGTTCAGAACTCAATCTGTGTCTCCTATGTGTGTGGCAGGGACCAAAGTACTTAAGCTGCCTCCTGCTGCCTCCCAGGCTAAGTGTTGAGCTGGAAGCTGGAATCAGAAGTGGAGCTGGGGCTCTAACTCAGGCACATGTTATGGGATGCGGGCATCCCAAAGCACCACCTTAAATGTTTGCTTAATGATTTCTATTAGGAATGTAGATTTTTGGGGCCGGTGTCCTGTGGCAGATAAAACCACCACCTGCAATGCTGGCATTTCATGTGGGCACTGGTTCAAGACCCGGCTGCTCCGCTTCCGATCCAGCTCTCTGCTATGCCCTGGGAAAGCAGCAGAAGAAGGCCCAAGTGCTTGGGGCCCCTGTGCCCATGTGGGAGACCTGGAAGAGGCTCCTGGCTACTGGCTTCGGATCGGCTCAGCTCCAGCCATTGTGGCCATTTGGGGAGTGAACCAGCAGATGGAAGATTTCTCTTTGTTTCTCCCTCTCTCTGTCTCTCTAAACATTACCTTTCAAATAAATAAATAAAATGATTTTTTTAAAAAATGAAGTATAGATTTTTTTCTTCCAGGAGCAGGAAACATTACTCCAAAAAGGTTTATCTTAAATAATATGCAGGCCGGCGCTGTGGCTCATTAGGCTAATCCTCTGCCTGTGGCGCCGTCACCCCGGGGTTCTAGTCCCGGTTGGGGCACCAGATTCTGTCCCGGTTGCTCCTCTTCCAGTCCAGCTCTCTGCTGTGGCCCGAGAGTGCAGTGGAGGATGGCCCAAGTGCTTGGGCCTGCACCCACATGGGAGACCAGGAGGAAGCACCTGGCTCCTGGCTTCGGAATTGTGCAGCATGCTGGCCGTAGCAGTCATTTGGGGGGTGAACCAACGGAAGGAAGACCTTTCTCTCTGTTTCTCTCTCTCTCTCACTGTCTAACTCTGCCTGTCAAAAAAAAAATATATATATATATGCACATTCATCATTGCAAACATTACTTTCTGTAATACATTTTCACAGCTAACATGAAACAGCCCACCAAATGACTTGTGTGAAGAAGCTTCTACTTATGGAACATTTACATTTGCCTTAACAATCCTTCAAGAACCAGCTCAAATATTTCCTCTTTCATTGAGTCTCCTTCCATCACTTCCAACCTAGAGGGATCTCCATTACCTTTCATCTGGCATTGATCACGTCTGCTTTGCTACCATCAATAGACACTAACATAACGACATGTGGCCACATCCTGTATGTCATCTGTAGGATTTTTAAGGTCATGAATTGCATCTTTGATATCTTTCTTAAATCCCCACAAGCACTCTCTTGCACATTGTTTCATATTTAGTATCTACTTAATCATTATCGAGTGCTAGGTGTTCAAAATGCAGGGAGTAGAACTCTTCAAATAAATAGGGTCAGAAAAAAGTCCCTGATCTTGCTTGGCCTGAGTCTCACCGACTCATCCAACTGCTCTGATTCAGCCGTTCCACTCCATTCTCGTGAGGCTTCCGGTTCCACCTTCCCAGCTGCAGATGAGGACTCCGGACTGCTGGCTGAGAATTCTCCTGGAGGAAAGAGAGTAGAGTCCAGTTCCTAGGAGAGGTGCTGCTCTAGAAACCCAGTGTTGCTCAGCGACGGCACAGAGACCCCGGAGGGGACCTGAGAAGCCACGCAGGTGGTCCACACTTTGGCTCACGCTGAACTGCACTCACCAGCTTTCTCCACCACAATGAAAGACTCGGGAGTCCGTTCCGGAAGCGGAGGGGGAGTTTCCTCATCCATCCCTGGAGAAGTTGCTGTCCAAATACACAGTAACAATTTGAAATGAGAACAAGCCGAAAGCAATTCTTGTATTCTAGCCTAATCTTCATTAAAGAATTATTTATTTATTTGAAAGTTAGAGTTACACAGAGAGAGAAGGAGAGAGAGAGAGAGAGAGAGAGAGAGAGAGGTCTTCCATCCACTGGTTCACTCCCCAAATGACCGCAATGGCCAGAGCTGTGCTGATTCAAAGCCAGAAGCCAGGAGCTTCTTCCGGGTCTCCCACAGGGATGCAGGGGCCCAAGGATTTGGGCCATCTTCTACTGCTTTCTCAGGCCATAGCAGAGAGCTGGATCAGAAGAGGAGCAGCCAGGATTCAAACCAGCACCCATATGGGATGCCGGTGCTTCAGGCCAAGGCATTAACCTGCTGCACTACAGCACCAGCATCCTAATCTTAAATTTAAATTCAACAGAACTTCTATTGAAAGCACCATCCTCTATGTCAAGCTGGTCTTGTCTGTCCAAGGAAAGAGCAAAATTCTCTCATATAAGGTGCAAACCCAGGATGTTTTTGTTATTCTTCCAAATATATTTTTCTTTTAAAATCCCAAAAATATGTTCAAAAGATCTACTTATCTGTTTAACAGTCAGAGTGACAGAGACACAGAGAGAGAGAGAGAGATCTTCCATTCATTAGTACACTGCCCTAATGCCTGTAACAGCCAGGGCTGGGCCAGGGCAAAGCTGGGGGCCAGGAATTTCATATGGTTCTCCCACATGGGTGGGAGGGGCCCTAGGACTTGGGTTATCTTCCACTGCTTTCCCATGTACATCAGCAGGGAGCTGGGTCGGAAGCTGAGCAGCCAGGACTTGAAGTGGCACACTGATATGGGGTGCCAGCAACACAACAGCAGCTCAACATGCTGTGCCACAACACCTGGCCCCCAGAAGTATTGTTTTAAAGATTTTATTTGTGGGGCCGGCACTGTGGCACAGCGGGTTAACGCTCTGGCCTGAAGCGCTGGCATCCCATATGGGTGCTGGTTTGAATCCTGGCTGCTCCTCTTCCGATCCAGCTCTCTACTATGGCCTGGGAAAGCAGTAGAAGATGGCCCAAGTCCTTGGGCCCTTGCACCCACATGGGAGACCCGGAAGAAGCTCCTGGCTCCTGGCTTCGGATTGGCGCAGCTCCGGCAGGTTGTGGCCAATTGGGGAGTGAACCAGTGGATGGAAAACCTCTTTCTGCCTCTCCTTCTTTCTCTGTGTAACTCTGACTTTCAAATAAATGAATAAATTCTTTAAAAAAATATTTTATGGCTGGCGCCGTGGCTCATTAAGCTAATCCTCCGCCTGCGGCACTGGCACCTGGGGTTCTAGTCCCGATCGGGGCGCCAGATTCTGTCCCGGTTGCTCCTCTTCCAGTCAGCTCTCTGCTGTGGCCTGGGAGTGCAGTGGAGGATGGCCCAAGTGCTTGGGCCCTGCACCCACATGGGAGACCGGGAGGAAGCACCTGGCACCTGGCTTCGGATCGGCGCAGCGTGCCGGCCACAACACGCTGGCCGTAGCGGTCACTTGGGGGGTGAACCAACGGAAAAAAAAGGAAGACCTTTCTCTCTGTTTCTCTCACTGTCTAACTCTGCCTGTCAAAAAAAAAAATTTTATTTGTTTACTTGAAATTCAGAGTTATAGAGAAGCAGAGGCAGAGGCAAAGGCAGAGAGAGAGGTCTTCCATCTGCTAATTCACTCCCCAGATGGCCGCAATAACCAGAGCTGTGCTGATCCGAAGCCAGAATCCAGGAGCTTCTTCTGGGTCTCCCACGTGGGTGCAGGGGCCCAAGGACTTGGGCCATCCTCTGCTGCTTTTCCAGACACATTAGCAGGGAGCTGGATTGGAAGTAGAGCAGCCAGGACTTGAACTGGTGCTCACATGGGATGCCAGCACTGCAGGGGGCGGCTTTACCTGCTATGCCACAGCGCCGCCCCCTCCAACCAAAAGTATTTTGATTGAGTCACTGGGTATCAGGTAACATAATATAAAAATTATATCTTGGATATTTTGGATTGTTTTCTAAATATACTCTTTGCTTTTGTTTTACATACAGCATATAATAAGGCATAATAAAGCAGGTTGATATGCCAAAGATTCAGTTACACAGTAAGTGAAATCATAAAGATTTTTTATCTCTTCTTCATTATTCACAGAATCCAAGAATATGCATTTTTTCTTTTTACAAAATAGAATAACACGGTTTCCTATATTTCTATAGAAACAGAATTTGTATAGAACATTTTAAATGCTATTATAAGAAATGCCACCAGATGGCACATGCGTCAATGTTGCTGCAATCCCTGGAAGTCAGGATTTGTTTTTTTTGGGTGATGTTGATGATCTGAGAAGTCTAAGGTATTGTTAGTATATAGAAGAAAATTTCTTTACACTGTAAACCAAGATCAAAACATAAGCTAATCAGAAGGAACTTCCTAGATTTAGGTCAAATAACTTTGCAACAAAGCTACAAATACATGTCTTTATTAAGAAAACTAAGTAAGTCAGGGTGGGGATGGAGGTTTGGCTTTGCCGGTAAGGCACTTCTTGGGACACTCACATCTCATGTCAGAGTCCTAGCTCTGCTTTCAATTCAGTTACCCGCTAATGAGCACCCTGAAAGGCAGCAGGTGAGGGCTAAAGTGATTGGGCCCCTGGTGCCTGTGAGGGAGAACTGGATTGTGTTCCCAGCTCCTGGCTTCAGCCCAGCCCAGCAGGCAGTTGAGGGGTGAGCCAGCAAATGGAAGATTTCTGCTGTGTCTGTGCCTTTCAAAGAAATGATAATAAATTAATCAACTAATTTCAAAAAAAAGAAAAAATTTAAAAAGGAAAACTGCACAATACAAACATTATAGAGCAAAAGATTTTTTTTTAACTTCCTATCTAGGTAGAATGCTCTTTATAAATTATTTTATGATATGTCCAAGATAGTAAATTTACACTTTGCTTTCCCTTATCTTCTTTTACATCAACTTATTGTAATCTTCTCTAACAGAATATTCACTTCTACTTTCCAACTACTCAGTTAAATAAAACAACATGCGCAATTCAGAATTACATAACAGAAAATATTAAAGTAAACATATATATAAGTTGCATACAAAATGCCCAACACATTTTCATCTGCTAAGTTACTACAAAAGGGCAGGCAATTATGTCCTCTCCCTCCAAATCCCAAGGGAAGAGAACTCAATTCTTAGCAATATGGTCAACTCATTATAGGCAAATGAATGTGCAACATTTCTGGGTGACTAGAGGATACTATTGGCCGAATTTTTTCTGCTTTCTTTCTGGAAGTCACTTCTCTATGTTAAGGGTGTAAGTTGTGACCTTCAACACACATTTCTAGGAATTTGGCTTGCCTTCTTTAGAAGTT
Organism: Lepus europaeus; assembly: GCF_033115175.1. Classification (NCBI taxonomy): domain Eukaryota; kingdom Metazoa; phylum Chordata; class Mammalia; order Lagomorpha; family Leporidae; genus Lepus; species Lepus europaeus. Next base: position 107,794,593 of record NC_084831.1, read on the forward strand.
CTCTTGGCAAACTTTCAAACCAGATCTGACTGCTTCCACTGCTGCCAGTTTAATGGAATATTCCATGTTGTTGTTATTTGCAACCTATCGCATCATCAAAATACTTCTGGAATGTATTAATTTGAGGAGATATGGGGCCAGCACTGTGGCGCAGCGGGTTAACACCCTGGCCTGAAGCACCGGCATCCCATGTGGGTGCTGGTTCGAGATCCGGCTGCTCCATTTCTGTTCCAGCTCTCTGCTATGGCCTGGGAAAGCAGTAGAAGATGGCCCCTACACCTGCATGGGAGACCCAGAAGAAGCTCCTGGCTCCTGGCTTCAGATCAGCGCAGCTCCGGCCGTTGCGGCCAATTGGGGGGTGAGCCAGCAGATGGAAGACCTCTCTCTCTCTCTCTCTCTTTCTCTCTCTCTATGCCTCTCCTCTTTCTGTATAACTCTGACTCTCAAATAAATAAATAAATCTTTAAAAAAATTCTTTGAAATAATTTGAGGAGATAGAAGAAAAAAGAGAAGGGAGCAGAGGAGGAAAAAGGGAGGGGGTAGGAAGAAACCAAACATTATATAGATACAAACTGAAATCTAAAATGCTATAAAATAAAACAAATAAAATGCTGTACCAAGTCCAAGAAATAACATACCCATTACAGCTGTCGCTTGGTTCAGTGGTGGGGAAAAATTGGTTGGAGGATTCAGCACCAAAGAATCACGTGAATTATAGTCAGAGAAGAGAGTTGAAGAGGATTTGGGCAACAAAGAGCAAGGAAAAACAGTTCCATCTTCCTTCTCAGGTAAATCAAGAGACATCTTAGAACCAGCACTACTTGGAGGCAATGATGAAAAATAAGGATCTTCTACTAAAGACATGTAGGAATACCCACTGAAAGCATTAGAGGCGTGCTGACTGACACTGGAGGCGTTGCACATCTGGTGCTTAGAGTCACGTGGCGGTGAGTAATTCAGTTCTGCTGTAGAAACATGCATCATTTTTGGAGCCTGCATCTCCATGAGGCAAGCATCGTGCCCTTGAGACTCCAAATAAGAAAACTCTTCCTTAATGTCTGATCCCTTGGTTTCTCTCTGCTGTATCAGTTCAAAGGGAGTTGATTTGGTTCGTACCACTGGTCCCTTTGAATTAAAATATCTTCCTGTTGCATCTACAGGTTTGGAATTAGGACATGCCCCAAAGAAAATGGAGCTGAAGTCCAAACTTTGATGCTTCTGAAGAGGCTCCCCAACTGTTGGAAACGCCTTTGTCTGCCGTTTCATGCTTGTGTCAGCGTTTCTGTTGTAATCATAATTTAGCTCCAAGAAATCAAAGGAAGTATTCAGTTTCTCAGGGTGCGAAACCAACCCCTCCTTTGCAATGATTTCAGAAGTCCTAAAGTCAAAGGAAGAAGCTTCCGCATTTTCTGCCTTTGCCCTCTGTTTGCTCTGTTGGTTCATCATTCTCGCTTCTTTTATGGTGCTGAAACAAAAGAGTAATGACACCATACTTCAAAGCCACTTCCCGGCAGCACAATGACAAGTACAAGCATGAGATTCATCTCCCAGCCACAGACACAATTAGTCAACACGCAGATATGAAAGTTATACTCACTTTTTGGGTAAATTTGGGGGATGAGAGCCTGTGTATAGAGTGGGATTTTGCTCAGTAATTGAATAGTTTGCTTGAACCTTCAAGAGAAAGAAATCAAAGATTAGTTTTTAGTGAGGCAATGTAATGGAGATACTTTAATATTCAAAATGCTGAGAAGTAATTTTTCAGAAAATATAAAGATTTAAACTAATGCATGAAAGATTTCTGAAATATTGAACCCAGAAAGAACTTCTTCACCTACTGAGGTGAAAAGGATCGAAATAGTTGACAACTAGTGTTCCAGAAACTAGAAAGGATCTGTTTATAGCATCTTTTCCAATGTGGTAATTCTAAAAGGTTCTTGGGGGTAACTTCAGTCTGAGGAATATTCTACAAAAAGTGGATGTTTGGTGCAGCCAATGACAAAGCCTCCTGGGACGCTCACATAACATCTTGTATCGCCTGATTCAAGTCCTGGCTCCATTTTTCATACCAGTTTCCTGCTTAAGCATACCCTGGGAGGCAGCAGTAATAGAGTTCTTGCCACTCACATGAATTGAATTCCAAGCTCCTGGCTTCAGCCAAGCCCAGTCTAGGCTGTTCTGAGTTTTAGGGGAATGAATCAGTACGTGGAAGATCTCTCTCTCTCTCTCTCTCTCTCTCTCTCTCTCTCCCTCTCTCCCTCTCTCCCTCTCTCCCTCTCCCTCTCTCTCCCTCTCTCCTTCTCTCTCCCTTTGCCTTCCAAATAAATAAAAATAACATAATAATTAAATATATGTAATGAACAATAAATAGATATGTAAAAGAACGTTCTACCTTCAGAAATTTTAGTATCTTAACTTTAAAGTTAACAGTTGCTTATTGGGTCTGGGTACCTATTTCCTCTGGTTCTACCCTCCTCTTCCTCCTCCTCACTGTGGTCCAGGTTGTGGGGAAATTAGGCACAGGAGGCAATTCAAAGATGGCGCCCAAAGGAAGTAAGGTAGGCGGTACCCAAAGGTCATTTACCACCAAAGCTCATTGGCACGCAGCATCAGGGAAGGTGACAACTGATGATGAGTGTACAGACATATGGCTGGTCCTGTAAAAAGTCGCCCTGTAAAATGACCTTTTAAGTAATTGGTTGGTCCTTATGCCCTGCCCAGTAATCCTGCTGTCTTGAGCTTTAAAAGGCTTTGCTACATGTGCAATAAACCGAGTTCTTGCTTGACTTGACTCCCCGCTGCGTCTGACTGTCTCCCGGATCGAGAGGCTGGGGAACGGGCGAGTGGCGCACTTACCTTTCTTCAGACCCAGTCCATCCTCGTTCGGGTGGACTAAGACCCTGCACAGGTGTTTTGGCTTTGTCACCATTCTTATAGCAAGCTAAACTTGTTTCCTATTCAAGACTTTTACACTTACTGTTCCCTCTGATTGATGCAATTTTTTAAAAAAAAAATTTATTTATTTGAAAGCAGAGTTACACAGAGAGAAAAGGAGAGACAGAGAGTGAGGTCTTCTATCAGCTGATCCACTGTCCAAATGGCCATGACAACCAGGCTTGGGCCAGACCAGAGCCAGGAGTCAGTAGCTCCATCTAGGTCTTGGGCCGTCCTCCACTGCCCTCCCAGGCACACCAGCAGGGAGCTGGATCAGAAGTGGAGTAGCCAAGACTTGAATCAGTGCACACAGGGAATGCTGGCATTGCAGGCATTGACTTAATCCACTCCACCACAATGCCAGCCTCTCTTCACTTTCAATACAGCTTCCTGCTAATAATATGTACCCTGTGAGGTAGCAGACAATGGCTAAAGTACTTGGGTCCTTGCCTCCCACAAAGAAGATCCAGATTGAGGTTCAGGTGCCTGGCTTCAACTTGGCCTAGCCCTGGCTGTTGTGGGTATTTGGGGAGTGAATCAGCAGACCAAAGATCTTTCTTTCTCTCTCTGATTTTCAAATAGAACGAAAATTTAAAAAATATTTAGGGCCGGCATCGCAGCTAAACAGGCTAATCCTCTGCCTGAGGCGCCGGCACCCCAGGGTTCTAGTCCTGGTCAGGGCGCCAGATTCTGTCCCGGTTGCTCCTCTTCCAGTCCAGCTCTCTGCTGTGGCCCAGGAGGGCAGTGGAGGATGGCCCAAGTCCTTGGGCCCTGCACTCACATGGGAGACCAGGAGAAGCACCTGGCTCCTGGCTTTGGATCAGTGCGGTGCACCCGCCACAGCAGCCACTGGGGGGGGGGGGGGTGAACCAACGGCAAAAAGGAAGACCTTTCTCTCTATCTCTCTCTCATTGTCCACTCTGCCTGTCAAAAAAAAAAATTTTTTTTAGAAGCCTACAACAAATTAACTCAATGTGGATCAAGGACTTGAACACAAGAGCTAAAACTGTAGAACTCTTTGAAGAAAACATAAGGGAAAAGCTTCATGACATTGAATTTGGCAATGATTTCTTGGTTACAACATCAAAGGTACAACAACAAAATAAAAATAGACAGATGGGGGCGCCATTGTGGCACAGTGGGTTAAGGCACCACTTGTTATGCTGGCTTTCCATATGGGCACTGGTTTGAGCCCTGGTTGCTCCACTTCCAATCTAGCTCCTTGCCTGGGAAAACAGCAGAAGATGGCCCAAGTACTTGGGTCCCTGCCACCCATGTGAGAGATACAGATGAAGCTCCAGAGCTCTTGGCTCTGGCCCAGCCCTGGCAGTTGCAGCCATCTGGAGAGTGAACCAGCAGATGGAAAATGTTTTTTTTTTCTCTCTCTCTCTCTCTCTCTCTCTTTCTCTTTCTCTCCTTTCTCTCTAACTCCGCCTTTCAAATAAATAAATAAATCCTTAAAAAATAAATTGAACTTCATCAAAATTACAAAATTCCATACATCAAAGACATGATCAGTCAATCAAAAAGACAACCCATAGAATGGGAGACAATATTTGCAAATCACATATTTGATGAGGCATTAATACCCAAAATGTATGGAAAACTCCTAAAAATCTACAAACATAAATAAACAATCCAACTCAAAAGTGGACAAAGGACTTGAGACATTTTCCCAAAGAAGATATACAATTCCCTAATAAGCACACAAGAAGATGCTTAACATCATTGAATTGTTGAATCAAAACCACAATGAGGAGTGGGTATTTTGCACAGTGGTTAGGATGCCACTTGGGACATCTGTATCCTATATTGGAGCCTGAGTTCAAGTCCTGGCTTTGCTTCTGATTCCAGCTTACTGCTAATGCACATCTTTGGGAATAGCAGGTAATGGCTCAAGTTCTTGGGTCCCTGCCTCCTATATAGGAGCTCCTTATTGGGTTCTAAACTACTGGCTTCAACCTGGCCTAGCCCTGGCTATTGTGGGCAGTTTGGGAATGAACTAGCAAATGGAATATTTCTCTCTCTCTCTCTCTCTCTCTCTCTCTCTCTCTCTCTCTCTCTCTTCCAAATAAATAAATTTTTAGAAATCACAATAAGATACCACTTCACACTCATTTGGATAACTATCATCTAAAACAAAACAAAAAGAGGGTTGGGTACAAGTTCCTGTCCTGGCTGTGCCACTTCCAATCCAGCTCTCTGCTAATGGCCTGGGAAAAGTTGTAGAAGATGGCTTGGCTTCCCTCACTTATGCGGGAGACTAGGAAGAAGCTCCTAGCTCTGGGCTTCAGTGCTGGCTGTTGTGGCCATCTGGAGAATGAACCAGTGCGGATAGAAGATTCTCTCTCTCTCTCTAACTCTGAATTTCAAGTAAATAAATAAATCTTAGAAAAAATAAGTGTTTGCAAGGATGTAGAAATTGGAAACTCTACTGTTGGTGGGAATATTAAATAGTACAACTTCTATGGAAAACAATATGGTGATTCCTCAGAAAATCAAACAGAAATGCCATATGATCAGCAATTCCACTTCTGGGTATACACCGAAGAGTGAAAAACAAGGACACGGGCCAGACTGTGGTGCAGCTGGTTAAGCCGCCACTTGCAGCACCTGGGAAAGCAGCAGATGATGCCGCCACGTGCTTGGGCCCCTGCCACACGTGGGAGACCCAGATGGAGTTCCTGCCTCCTAGCTTTGATCTGGCCCAGCCTCAGGCTTTTGTGGCCATTTGGGGAGTGAACTCAAGGATGTAAGATCTCTATCTCCATTTCTCCTGCTTTCTCCCTCTGTCACACTGACTTTTTTTTTTTTTTTTTTTTTTTTTGACAGGAAGAGTGGATAGTGAGAGAGAGACAGAGAGAAAGGTTTTCCTTTGCCGTTGGTTCACCCTCCAATGGCCGCTGCGGCCGGCGCATCTCACTGATCTGAAGCCAGGAGCCAGGTGCTTCTCCTGGTCTCCCATGCGGGTGCGGGGGCCCAAGGACTTGGGCCATCCTCCACTGCCTTCCCGGGCCACAGCAGAGAGCTGGCCTGGAAGAGGGGCAACCGGGATAGAATCCGGTGCCCCAACCGGGACTAGAACCTGGTGTGCTGGCGCCGCAAGGCAGAGGATTAGCCTGTTAAGCCATGGCGCCAGCCAACCCTGACTTTCAAACAAATAAATAATTACCTCTGCTAAAAAACATAAATAAAATCCTTTTAACGAAAAGAAATCAGGGATGTGAGGAAAATTTACACATCCGTGTTCACAGCAGCATTACTCACAATAGCCAAGAGGTGGAAGCAGCCCAACTACCCACCAATGGATGAACAGATACACAAAATGGGGGACACAGTGGAATATTAGTCAGCCTTAAAAATAAGGAAATTCTGACCAAAATCATGACATGACTGAAGCTTGAGAACATCAGACTAAATGAAATAAGTCAGACACGAGCGGACAAGTATTGTGTGATTCCATTCAGAGGGGCTACCTAGAGTCTTCACATTTATGGAGATAGAAAGCTGGCGGTGCCGCGGCTCACTAGGCTAATCCTACACCTGAGGCGCCGGCACCCCGGGTTCTAATCCCGGTTGGGGTGCCAGATTCTGTCTCGGTTGCTCCTCTTCCAGTCCAGCTCTCTGCTGTGGCCCAGGAGTGCAGTGGAGGATGGCCCAAGTGCTTGGGCCCCTGCACCCGCATGGGAGACCAGGAGGAAGCACCTGGCTCCTGGCTTCAGATCGGCGCAGCACGCCGGCTGCAGTATGCCAGCTGTAGTGGCCATTTGGGGGTGAACCAACGGAAGGAAGACCTTTCTCTCTGTCTCTTTCTCTCTCTCACTGTCTAACTCTGCCTGTCAAAAAAAAAAAAAAAAGTAGAAAGGTGGTTTTCCAGGTGCTGGTTAGGACTGCTTGTCTGCTGGTGGATTGACACTTTCATCACTATGTAATGTCTTTCCTTGTTTCTGATCATTGTCTTTGCTCTGAAGTTTACTTCATCTGATAATAATACAGCCACCCCTGCTCTCCTTTGATGCAGTTTACACTTATCTTTCTACTGTACTTTCAACCAACCTCAAGTTTGGAATGAGTTCCTCATAGACAGTTTATAGTTGTGTTTTTGTTCACTTTGCCAACAACATATATATTGCTGCACTTAGATCACTTTTTTTTTTTTTTTGACAGGTAGAGTTTACAGACAGTGAGAGAGAAAGACAGAGAGAAAGGTCTTCCTTACATTGGTTCACTCTCCAAATGGCCGCAACAGCCGGAGCTACGCTGATCCGAAGCCAGGAACCAAGAGTTTCTTCCTGGACTCCCACGTGGGTGCAGGAGCCCAAGGACTTGGGCCATCCTCCACTGCCTTCCTGGGCCACAGCAGAGAGCTGGCCTGGAAGAGGAGCAGCCAGGACTAGAACCCAGCGTCCATATGGGATGCGGGCGCTGCAGGTGGAGGATTAACCTAGTGCGCCATGGCATCAGCCCCTAGATCACTTTTTAAAGTAATTATTGAATGGTAGGGCTTAATTCTGCCATTTATTTTTTGCTTTCTGTTTGTCCTGTTTCTCATTCTCTTTTTCTTTCTTGCATTTCTCTAGAATTTCATTTTGATTTACCTGGAGTGTTTTCCAGTGTAGCTGTTTTAGTGGTGCCTCTGGATATCACAATTGCACAGATGAGGCTACACAGAATCGTTCGGTTATGATATGGTCATCTTAAGTACTTCCTCTAGTACATTTAGAACCACATCAGGTAGTGGAATGTTTGTGCTTCAACTGTCAAATGTAATTTAGAAAGCTCAAGAGGAAAAGGAAAGATATTAAATTTACCCACATGTTTGCTTATCATGTTCTTTCTTCTTCCCTTCATCATTTTCCTGTTTAGAAAGTGTCCTTTGCCGTATTTTAGGGTAATTCTATTGGTGACAAATTTTCTCAGCTTTTCTTCATCTGAGAATGTCTTATTTCCCCTTCATTCCTACTGTCATTCTGTGTTGACATTCTTTTCTATCAGAACTTGAAAAATACTGTGCCCCTTCCTTGTAGCCTCCACAGTTTCTGATGAGAAATCTGTCATTCTAATTGCTTTCCTTCCACAATTAAGGTATACTTTTTCTCTGTCCGCTTTCTAGAATTTTCCTTAGTGTTTAGTTATCAACAGTTTAATTATGATGCTCCTTCCAAAACTTTTTCAGTTCCACCACTTGTCTCCTCTCTTTCTGGGACTTCAGTGACACAAACGCTAGACTTGCTGTTAGAGCCCCTTGGTTCCCTGGAGCTCTGTTTATTTTGCTCAGTCTACTTTATCTCTTGTTTGAACTGGGTGATTTCTATCTTCCAGTCTGCTGATTCTTTCTAACCTGCTGTTGAATCCAGGTGCTGAGCTAGTTGTTTATTTTTCAGTTCCAAAATTTTCATTTGATTTCCTTTAAAATCGTCCAGTTTTGGTTTTGGTTTTGTTTTGGCTAAATTGTGTTTGTTTGTTTAAAGGTTTATTTGTCTGAAAAAAAGAGTGACTGACAGAAAGAGAGAGTGAGAGTGAAAATGAAAGAGATGGTTCATCTGCAGGTTTACTCCCCGAATGGCCTCAACAGCTGGGACTCGGCCAGACTGAAGCCAGAAGCCAGGAGCTCCATCCAGGTCTCCCTTATGGGTGGCAGGAACTCAAGGACTTTGGCCATCATCTGCTACTTTCCAGATGCATTAGCCCAGTGGGCTCGAAACAGAGAGGCTGGGACTCATGCAGGTCTCCCAAGGAGCAGCTTAATCCACTGCGCCACATTGCCCGTCCTGAGGCTTCCTATTTTTTCAGTTCTTTTAAGCATGCTTTGAATTGCTCAATAAACTTTTTTTTATCATGACTCATTTAAAATCTTTGTCAAATAATTCTAAAATTTCTGTCATCTCAGTGTTGACATAGATTGTCCTTTTTATTTTTTTAAATTGAGATTTTGTAGTGATTTTCTATTGAAACCTGAATATTTCCACATTTTTTTGAGACTCTGGGTCTTAATTAAACCTTCCCTTTTTTATGGGGCCTTTTGATACTGCTCTGGCGAGGGAAAGGGTGGGGGCACTGCCTCTTTACTGCCAGGTGGATTCCACCTGCACCAGGTTCTTCATGTAGCCTCTGTTGCCAGCCAAGGGGAGATGTTCCGGGGGAGGCTCCCTCTGAGGTCTCTACCGCCCCTGCAGCAGGGCTGGCTCACCACAGGATTACCATGGAAAGTCCTGAATCTGCGCTAGCTCTCTCCTGATCCCACTTCATTGGGGACGCCTTAGGACATCCTGTTAATGCCAGGAGGGGGCCTGCGTCTCCACTGGCTTTACATCACTGGGAGATGGCAAATGTCCCGACTCCTCACTGGGTCTGTTCTGCTTCAGCGTTAGTGGGGAGGGTCGGGGTGCCACGCTACTACCAGGTGGAAACCCAGGCTCCTCCACTGTCACTGCAGTGTGCGAGAGCTCACGACAGGCCAGTGGAGATGACAGTCCCAGCTGCCAGCAGTGGAGCAAGGGTCCTGGGTCACCTTGTGAGGGTGGACGTCCAGGCTCCTTAGACTTTGCTGGCACAGGTGGGGCCAGAGCCAGCTTCGTCTTTGGTGGTAACTAGAGAAGATTAATTACTATTTAAAAATACTGTGTCTTGGGGCTGGCGTGTGGTGTAGTGGGTAAAACAGCTGCCTGTGGTGCTGACATCCATTATGGGTGCTGGTTCGAGTCCCGGCTTCTCCATTTCCATCCAGCTCTCTGCTATGGCCTGGGAAAGTAGCAGAAGATGGTCCAAGTCCTTGGGCCCCTGCACCCATGTGGGAGACCTGGAGGAAGCTCCTGGCTCCTGGCTTCAGATCAGCCCAGCTCCGGCCGTTACAGCCATTTGGAGAGTGAACCAGTGGATGGAAGACCTCTCTCTCTCTCAGCCATTTGGGGAGTGAACCAGCGGATGGATGGAAGACCTCTCTCTCTCTCTCTCTCTCTCTCTGCCTCTCCTCTCTCTGTGTGTAACTCTGGCTTTCAAATAAATAAATCTTTAAAAAAAAAAAAGAATATTGTCTTGATAGGCTGCCACTTCCCTGGTTCTTTGGTTAGGTTCTTGCTTGTTTTGTTTTGCTCCCTATACTACTGGCATTTCTAAGTTGCTGGAATCTTCAGCTCCAAGTTTGCAACACAAATGGCAGAAGAAAACTCAAGGGAGCCTAGCATCATCTTATACCTTAGCTCCTAGGGCTCTGCTGCTCTCTTCTCTGTGTCTTTTGGTCTTCTTACATTTGTTTCATATAAAATGTCCACAGTTCCTAGTTTCACTTAGTGGCAGAAACAGAGAGAAGTTTGCTAGATCTTCATGGAAACAGAAATCCACCCTGGATAGCTTTAACCAGTTCCCTGCCTGAGGGGCTGAGCCCTGTTCCTATGATCCCATCTACTGGCAAAAGATCCATTCTCCACAATCCAACTGTCTGGAGCCATGGCACTGCCACTGTGCTAACTTTGGGCGTTGGCATTTTCTAAAACCTAAATAAAATATTAGCATGCATACTTAGTAGCACTTTAAAAGGGTGTTCCTGGCCAAGTAGACTTTATTCTAAGAGTGTAAAGATGATTTTGCATTAACAAATCCAATAATATAACTGCAAAGGAGAAAATCTATAATCATTCCATAAGTCCAAAAATATGTAGTTGATAGACTTCAATATTCTTTCTGAAAAAATTCTTAACAAATAGAAATCAATGCACTCTGCCTTCAAACAGTTATGAAATTAATATCTCCAATAAGTCTGCATCATGCTAGCAGTGAAACACTAGAATCATTAGTGACTTTTTTTAAAAAAAAAAAAGATTTTATTTATTTATTTGAGAGGAAGAGTTACAGAGAGAAGAAGAGACAGAGAGAAATCTTCCATCCACTGGTTCACTCCCCAAATGGCTATAACACCTGGAGCTGAGCTGATCTGAAGCCAGGAACCAGGAGCTCTTTCTGGGTCTCCCACGTAGGTGCAGGGGCCCATGGAGTTGGGCCTTTCTCAGGCCATAGGAGAGAGCTGGATCAGAAGACAAGCAGCTGGGACACGAACAGGCGCCCATTTGGGATGCTGGTGCCGTACACAGAGGTTTAGCCCACCACGCCACAGCGCCAGCCCCAGAGTCCAGCTTACCCCACCCCAGGAGGCAGTGGTGATGACTCAAGTAATTGGATTCCTGCACCCATGTGGGAGACTGAATTGAGTTCCCTGCTCCCAGCTTTGGTCCTGGCCTAGCCCTGGCTGTCACGAGCATTTGAGGGAGTCAATCAACAGATGTTGAGTTCTCTGTCTCTGTCTCTCTGCCTCTCAAGGTCATTAAAAATAAAACTGGGGGGCTGGCACTGTGGCTCACTTGGCTAATCCTCCGCCTGCAGCACTGGCATCCCATATGGGTGCCGGGTTCTAGTCCCAGTTGCCCCTCTTCCAGTCCAGCTCTCTGCTGTGGCCCAAGAGGGCAGTGGAGGATCTGCACCCACATGGGAGATCAGGAGGAAGCACCTGGCTCCTGGCTTTGGATCGGCGCAGCGCCAGCCATAGTGGCCATTTGGGGGGTGAACCAACGAAAGGAAGACCTTTCTCTCTCTCTGTCTCTCTCACTGTCTAACTCTGCCTGTCAAATAAATAAAAATAAGTAAATAATAAAATAAAATAAAATTAGGATGTTCTGGGAATACTAGTCAATGAAATAGGCACAAATATGAAGTAATAATTCCTAGCCACGTGCCTTCCCCATATCATTTCTCTTTGGAACTGACATTAACTATAAAAATGCTTAATTAGCTCCCTCATCCCACCAGTTTCTCTCGCTTTCCTCCCATCTCCCTTTCCCACCTGTCTTGCTGAGGAGTTGGTATGCTACGTCATTCAACTGGTGAGAGATATCATCGGGGCTATGTCTTGTACACTTTGTATTCCTACTGCTGAGAAAACAGTAGGACCGCAGTGAATATTTTCAGGTTAATAATAAAAATATAGGCCGGTGCCGTGGCTTAACAGGCTAATCCTCCGCCTTGCGGCGCCGGCACACCAGATTCTAGTCCCGGTCGGGGCACCGGATTCTATCCCAGTTGCCCCTCTTCCAGGCCAGCTCTCTGCTATGGCCCGGGAAGGCAGTGGAGGATGGCCCAAGTCCTTGGGCCCTGCACCTGCATGGGAGACCAGGAGAAGCACCTGGCTCCTGGCTTCGGATCAGCGAGATGCAACGGCCGCAGCGGTCATTGGAGGGTGAACCAACGGCAAAAAGGAAGACCTTTCTCTCTGTCTCTCTCTCTCTCTCACTATCCACTCTGCCTGTCAAAAAATAAATAAATAAATAAATAAAATAAAAATATAATCTTAAAAATGGAAAAGTAGATGTTAAATACACCCTGAAAGGTAAATCAGTAATTTTTTAAATGATTTTTCAAATTTATTTGAGAGGTAGAGCTACAGGGAGAGAGAAGGAGAGACAGAGAGAGAGGTCTTCCATCTGCTGATTCACTTTCCAAATAGCTGCAATGACAACAAGACTAGTGTAGCCCAAAAAATCACCCAATTGTGACTTCACTTTCTATTTGTTACTCTGACTTCTAACAAAACACGGGACCAGACCACATGCTGCCCTTTTCCTCACTCCCCAGTAAGGAGGTTGTTTCTAAATTTGGCTGAAGGGGCTGGTGCTGTGGTGCAGTGGGTTAAGCTATCGTCCACAGCATTGGTCCCTTATGGGCACCAGTTGGAGTCCTGCCAGCTCCACTTCTGATCCAGCTCCCTGCTAATGCACCTGGGAAAACAGCAGAAGATGGCCCAAGTGTTTGGGCCCCTGTAACCTGCATGGGTGATTCAGTTTAAGCTCCTGGCTCACCCTCTCTCTCTGTAATTGACTTATAAATAAATGTATAACTTTAAAAACTAAAATCAGCTGACAACTGTACATAATACGTTAACCAAGAGGTCAATGCTCTGACTTAAATCGCCTCAAACTGACTTGTCCTTCATAGATTTTCAGTGCGGCCCTGTGCACACCCGACATGCAGTCAGCTGTGACAGTAGGGAAGTCCTACGACCGATCTGAGATCCTTGACCAAGCACAAGTACGGAAAAAATTGGACAGACTCTACCTCTGTTCCGGGGTATTTGTCTCTGATCACATCCAGGTGTCTCTTGAACAGCTCTAACACAGCACTGTAGACCAGTTCATATTGCTCCTGAGGATCGTCATGAACCCGAACAAATGAAAAAACAAATATTGGTGAAGCACAGAACCAGACTTCAGTAGTAAGAACTCCAATCAAACACTAACACGGTGGAACTGAAAGGACCAGCAATGTAAGTTATCAAATTTAATAACAGTAGTCCATGTTTATAAAACCCATTTCAGATTTCAAAGCACCTTAAGGCTACTAGAAATAGCTAAATAATATCTGTAACTCTAGCTAATGTGCAAGGATAGTATGGCCTGCTTCTTTTATGTCTTAACCCACTTTCCTACTTATCTTCCCCTCCACCATCTTCCTTCTAATTATTTTCTCTCTGCTCATATTTTTAAAAATTTATTTCATCTTAGGTGCATTTTTTTGGTAAGCCACCTTCATCTTTTCTGGGACTAGGTAGTTAGTGGTTGGTGTACAGCCAGATAGCTTTATTTTTTTAAAGATTTATTTATTTATTTATTTGAAAGGCAGAGGAAGAGAGACACACAGAGAGAGGTCTTCCATCTACTGGTTCACTCCCCAAATGGCTGCAGCGGCTGGAGCTGGGCCAATCAGGAGCCAGGAGCTTCTTCCAGGTCTCTCACATGGTTGCAGGGGCCTAAGGACTTGGGCCATCTTCTACTGCTTTCCGAGGCCATAGCAGGGAGCTGGATTGGAAGTGTAGCAGCCAGGTCTCGACCCGGTGCCCATATGGGATGCTGGCACTGCAGGCAGTGGCTTTACTTGCTATGCCATAGTGCCTGCCCCAACAGATAGCTCTACTATGTTATTTAACTCGATCTGCACACTTGCTCTACGAAGCAGCTAGGCATGTGTACCTTAGTTACTGTTTGTGCAAGGTCAGTCAGAACTAATTTCCAGGATTTGGCTTAGAAATGGGATCTTTTGATTCAGTTTAGGGCAGTTAGAACAAGTTGCTAACATTTTGTTCTAGTTCTAGTAATTTACCCAAGAAAAATAAACCACTAAATAAGGTTTGAAAATGTGTGATTATAAAAGGATTTCACCATAGAGAACTGAGACATCTACTAGTATAAGCTTTGTGGGTTTTCCCTGCTCTATGTTTTGCCACTGTATCTGCTCGGGCTTTTGATTTTGGCTTTACTTTCCCCCTGAATAGGTCTCTTCAGGATCTTCCTTGACAATTTACACAGTCCTATTCAAAGAAAGAGCACCTTTTTCTAAAGATAATTTTAGTAGGACCGTGCCGAGCTGTATCCCTCAACACAACCACTGACACATTATTTTTGTCAAGACAGAAAAATCAGACAGGAAGCATTCATCTGGCTCAGCGTCCTTTTGTGGTTACAGCAGTATCAGGAAAAGCAGCTACAACTGTTAAAATACGTGTTTGGCTACTCAGTGACAAGCCAACACGTGAAGTCTTTTTCAACTGTCTTCCAACTCTTAGAAGTAGGCCTGCAATGGAACCTTCCTGAAATGAGGTGTGGTTTTATTCGTTTGGAATTACAGTGCACATAACTAGACTTTGTACTTCCTGGACTCTTTTATGCATTGACAAGGGTCATGTTCTTTTAAGTCTGACAACACTAAACCAGCTAATGCTTCCATTTCACATAAATTCCCCCCCACAGATGGAATATAGAATACACCTACAGTTAACACATGAAAAAATATATTTTTTCCATAAGCTATTAATGGAAAACCTGTGTGGGCCGAACAGATAAATCTATATTACAACAGCTCTTTATTTTCCCCTTTCAATTCACAACCTCTAGATTAAAATATCTAAAAGGACACTGTCAATTGTTTTATCTTTAACTCTATGTGTAAGTTCATTTATGTGTGCTTTAAATAGTAAAAAGCAATTCTAACAAATTATCAAAAGGGCCTGTTCCAAAATAAACATCAATAAATTATTTGATGAATGAATGGAAGGGTGACAGCCAATTTCTATCTTATAGATGGAAACCACTTAGAACTGTGTTTTAAACTGTGGATGTAGAAATATGGTTGAAATTAATACGGTAGACAGTGAGAGATTTGGGCCAGCAATAGAAGCAAAGAGGATTCCTAATGAAGTGAATGAGTGCAGGCATTTTGGTGTAGGCTCAGCAATTGTGATCCATAAAATTGTATAACTGTGATTTCTTTTTGAAGTATAATTACAATAAGGACTAAATGAAAGTACAGAAAAATAGTGGGGGCTGGCGCTGTGTCGTAGCTGGTAAAGCTGCTGCCTGCAGTGCCGGCATCCCATATGGGTGCCAGCTCAAGTCCTGGCTGCTCCACTTCTGATCCAGCTCTCTGCTATGGCCTGGGAAAGCAGTAGAGGATGGTCCAAATCCTTGGGCCCCAGCACCCGCGTGGGAGACCTGGAAGAAGCTCCTGGCTCCTGGCTTCAGATCGGCACAGCTCCAGCCATTGCGGCCAACTGGGGAGTGAGCCAGCAGATGGAAGATCTCTCTCTGCCTCTCCTCTCTCTATGTATCTCTGACTTTCAAATAAATAATAAACAAATCTTTAAAAAATGTTATTCTGGTGGTTACTCAGCTTTTAAAAAAAAAAGAAAGCATGGTGACAATCGCCATCTGCATCTGTAAGTGACAGG
Organism: Lepus europaeus; assembly: GCF_033115175.1. Lineage (NCBI taxonomy): Eukaryota > Metazoa > Chordata > Mammalia > Lagomorpha > Leporidae > Lepus > Lepus europaeus. The sequence goes on from NC_084831.1 coordinate 107,810,293, forward strand.
AATATGGTTGGTTTTGTTTTTATTTTTTAGTATTTCCTAAAATGAGCTATAGACTGGATTTGCCAGATTCTGTTGCCACCTCCTGATGCAGAAATTATAAATCACTAAATTTCTATGATTTCAGAGATGAATTTATTACTATAAAATTTTAAGTTAATATGACCCAGGTACTTCTTTCTACTAAATCAAGCGTATTGAATTTTTGTGACACCCTTTTTAAATAAGAAGCATTATGTTGGTTATCTTGGGCAGTCAGCTGCTTTTGACGTCTTTCCATTGAACACAGAGACAGAGCAAGACACAGACACATGTTTGATCCACTCACCACGTCCATACCTGAGTTTGAACTAGTGACGGTCTCTGTGTTCTCATTTCCTGGATCAAACTAAAAACACTGAAGTTATCAGGAATTATCTATCAAACAAAAGGGAAACATATTCACTTTGATGTTTTATTCATAAGTTATTACCACTTCCTCGTAATGTTGTACTTCCATGACATCCGTTCTCCTAACATGGGATATATCAGAAAAGGAATACATTTATAAAGCTAATGATGTTTCTCATCACATGCACTATGATTTAGAGCCTAGGGTTTTCCCTAGAAAAGACTGAAGAAACTTCAGGATTATTTCTCATGGGGTGATCAAACATCTGAAAGTGAATATACACTGAGGGACAAGGCTCAGTGGAAACCAAGTATGAGAGTGTCCTGAAATAAAGTGAGTTGGCAGGCAGGTGTAGAGTCCACATTTTAAACTTCCCATTTCTTAGTCGGCACTAAAAAGTGGTTTATAGATTGAAACACAAAATTTTATTGTGAAAAAAACGAGTGCACCTGCTGAAGCAGTTTGGCTAACCTAAGGAAGGGTAGGTGTCATTGTAGGCAGTGGTTCTCAGACTCGGTGCCCACCAGCAGCACCTGCAGCCCCCGCCCTCGGAGCTGGGGTTCCATCCATTACAATAATTCGCTTTCCTAACAAGTTCTCAGGTGATGCTGATGCCTCTTGTCTGGAAACTGCACCAACAATTTAGGAACTAATGAATCATCTGGCAGAGTGGGTCTCCGAGTGAATTTTCTAGAAAAGATGAATCATGAAGATAGATGTTTTGAAAAACCGAGCAATTCTGAAGTCTGAAAGCCCAGAGTAAGCAAACAGGAAATGCGTGTTGAGAGAAACTCACCCCATCTTTTAGCAACATCCACGTATAATCAATGGCACAGATCACACCAGTCCTTCCACAGCCAGCACTGAAACGAAAGAACACAGTGGCATGTGTACTTGCAGAGAGGGGGCCACGGACGGGAGCTGGAGAGGAAGCAGCCTGGCGGCACTGTGTTTCAAGCCCTACCACTTTCCAGAGCGTGTCTGTTCCTGTGACACTGAACCTCAGGACAGGGCCTTGCCAAGCTCTTACGGCAGGGGTCGCTAGAGCTGCACTGCTTGCACGGAATTCACCAGAGTTTATTACAGCTTGTTTCTGCTGTTGACTTTTCCGTTAGCGTTGCAGAGTCCAGACCAGACTCTGATGTTTGGTTTATTCTCGGCAGGAGAGGAATACACAGCATCATACCTGCAGTGAATGCAGATGGGAACACTGTCACCCTCTTGGTAGCAACGCACGTCCCAGACGAGTTCCAGGATAGGGTCTATAGACGAAGGCACATCATGGTCTGGCCAATTCTTGTAATGAAACTGGTAGATTGTTCGAGTTTCCTATAATAAATAGCCAGAACAAAAGGAGAGTTCAAGCTTAGGACTCCACCTCATTCTACAAAAGATTAGTCTGGCTTATTAGATTGCATCTGAATCTTTTTTTGCAATTTATTGTGCTTTCTTCTCTATGGACCTCAGATAACCAAGTGCTTTTTGACAACAATTAAAAGCAATTTGGATCCAGCATCATGGTGTAGTGGTTAAAGTCATTGCCTGCTAAGACCAGTGTCCGGTATATGAACTGGTTTGAGTCCTGCTGCTCCACTTCCCATCCAGCTTCCTGCTAATGCACCTGGGAAAACCGCAGAAAATGCTTGGGCCTCTGCCACCCACGTGGGAGGCCCAGAAGAAGCTCCTGGCTGTGGTCTGTCCCAGCCGTGGCTGTTGCAACCATCTGGGGAGTGAATCAATGGCTGGAAGACCTTTTTCTTTCTGTCTCTCTCTCTTCCACTCTCTCTGTAACTCTGCCTTTCAAATAAATTAAATAAATAAATTAAATAAATTTTTTTAATCAAAGGCAATTAAAGGTCATTCACTATTGGCTTGTCCCCATCTGTCCCACTCACAAGAGGAAGTTAGCTATGAACACAGTCCAAACGAAGTCTTCCCAGCTGGGGTGCCTCAAATGAATCACAGGCACGCTGCTATATTAAATCCCTGCCTTGGGAGAGGATTGGGGGGGGGGTGGCCTCAGGGCAGTCTGAGCTCACAGGTTGATTCCCAGTCCCTACTCACTACCCAACCTCTGTTCACCCTACAGAGATTATTTTATATGTGTGCCATGGTGTGGAATAGATTGGGGAGCACAGATCACACCAAAGGTCTCTTCAGAATACGAAGACTGACTCGGGACATCCAAGGCCCCAGCACTGTCCAGAGCCCTACGTCTCGCCTGAGTCACACACACGGATCTACCTGCCTGCTCTCCGCAGGCTTTTGAGTTCATCACTCCCGTTCTATACTTACCCCGTTGAACTTGGCTTTCAGAGTCCTGATTATATAATGAGATTTGCTTCTTTCAGCTTCCTAAGCAGAAGAAGATTATAGTATCAGTCAAGCTCTCTGTCGAGGAGCTCCCGGAGCCTTGGCTGGGCCATGGCGGGCTGATGGTACTTACACAGGACACCGAGAAGGGGCCGACCAGCAGCTGCGTCTCGCCTGGCTCAGCCCAGTAGCGCTCGCACTTTCTCTGTTACACAAAGCAGAATGCAGTTACGGCCCTGTTTCCCTCCATACACTCCAGTCTCTTCTCAGAAATAAATCCCACCCGCTTCCTCACAAGCAGATTCAGGTCCTTCACCTCAGCTCAGGGCTTTGCAATCCCATGGGCTTCCACCCCAGCACCATGGCCTGGGAGCTCCAAGCACGGGAAAGCAAAATTAACGGATATAGAAATTACAGACTTCCTGCAAGTCTAAAAACGTGGAACTCGAGATCTTTGGCTTACTTTCAATATTTCAGCAGGACTAATGGAAATCAAATGTCTACTAAAATAGTGGCCCAAGTTAAGTGAAATACCAAGTTTCCTTGATTTGTTGATTAAAATTGTCAACTCAGAATGGCAACAAGCAGGTCAGGACAGTGATGTCCAGTAAAAATACAATGTGAGCCACACATGCAATTTTAAATTTTCCAAGCCACATTCAAAAATGAAAAAATTGAAATTAACTTTAATAGAATATCTTAGCTTAATATATAGATCTTAAAAAATTTCAATGTGTAATTGACATCAACCACTTATTACATATTTTACCATTTTTAAAATTAAATCTCCAAAACCTAGTGTTTTATGTTTACAGCTCATCTCAATTAGAATGCTAAAATTTTCATTGGAAATACTTTTATTTCCATTTAGATTTCATAAAATTCGTAGTTCAAATATTTCACATAGTGGCTGGCATTGTGGGGTACTGGGTTAAGCCACTGCCTGCAATGCAGGCATCCCGTATCAGAGCACCAGTTCGAGTCCTGGCTGCTCTGCTTCCAATCCAGCCTCCTGTTAATGAGCCTGGGAAGGCAGTGGAAAGTGGTTCAAGGACTCGGGCTTCTGCTATCCTTTTGGAGATTCGATTGGAATTCCACTCTTGCCTTTAGCCTGCACACCAGCCCCAGCTTTGTGGCTATTTGGAGAGTGAACCAGCTGATGGAAGATCTTTCTCTCTTCCGTTTCTCTCTCTCTCTCTCTCTTTCTTGGTAACTCTGCTTTTCAAATAAATAAATCTTAAAAAGAAAAGTTTCACATACTCCAGTTGTTTCAAACATACTTAAAGTTTTCCAAAAACTGAATTGATGATCAACTTTTAAATCAGTTGAGATTTTAGTAAAGTAACTGAGTTCCTTGGTCACTCTGTCAATCTCTTCAGCACTTAAGAGCTAAAAGCAGCTAGTGGATGGCACGCTGGCCAGCTCAGGATCTGAAGCTCTTACAGAAAGTTAAAAGATATCTGATCAATAGAAATGGGAAAGTGAATGGTCATTCTTTAAAAGCAGAACACACTGAGAAAACAGATAATAAGAATTCTTCGTGTGGAATTCCCTAACTGAAAGCTAGGAGATGGCCATTTTTACCCAACCTCACTGAAGGAGAGAATTCTGCTGCTGGTTGCCCTGTCTCTTTCTTCTCCCCTTCACCTGTAGATCAGCAGGTACTGGAAAGCAACTCACCTTTCCCATTTCAAACTCCATACACGCCATGACAATGATCTGGGAATGAAACAGACAGAAACGTCAACACCTATCGGGTCAGAAGAGCAGCTAGGAAATAGGTTCCAGGGTCAGAAAGGGTTAATCATCCTTCTTCTATTTGGATTTGCTTTTCAACCAAAAAAGAAATCCTGATAAGCTATAGAGCGTTGCTCTTACTCTTCTTCTTTCTGAACTCACTTCCCCTTTCTCTATTCAAATCAGTACATTCTTGTCACCCAACGAGGCAGGTAACGTGTGAACTTTCATTTCCTTGAACAATAATGACATTGTAATTTTGACTAAAAGATGCCTGAAACCTGTAACTCCAGTAGTCGATTGTAAAAAAAAAAAAAAGAAAGAAAGAAAAAGAAAGAAAGAAAGAAAAAGACAAATAAAAGCACCGGTTTTAATAGACAGGAAACCCCCGTCACACCTGCTGACAGCTTCCCTCCTTGAGAACTCGAAAACAAAGTAGTAAGCGCCACTCTGCACTCACCAGCACGCTGTGTTCCCAAACCATCCTCCAGAAGTCCAGCAGGGTTGTAGGTAAGGGACCCTGGGTGGCAATGTAAGCCTTGGGTCCATAAACCCCCTACACAGGAAGGGAAATCACAAGAGATGCAATAAACCACAGCCTTCCCACAGGCCTTCTCCCAGTCACCTTTCCAGGCACCTAGAGAGATACGGAAGGCTTTCTGTTTCCCTCCGGTGTACCTTGATGAAGCTGGCGTTGATGTAGCTGGAATCCTCATCAGAAGTTATCAGGGATAGCTCGACCAGGCTATGATCATCTATAACACAAAAGAAACATGCGGTGTGATTTAGAGGGTTTGGTCAGGGCCCAACGGTGTGAACAGTGGGTGCCTGTTTGAAGACTGAGTGAGTGAGTGAGAGGATGGATGGATGGGTGAATACTCTTGCAGTCATAAATAGCGCAAACGAATTTGCTCATGCCTAATCTTGCAGACCAGAGAATCAATCTGTCCCGAGACTGAGAACAGCGAATGATAGGCAGAGAGAGAGCTAGGAATGATTGAATTTGGAAAAGGGGACAAGTTTATCAGGAGAAATGGAACTTACAGGGCAAAATGTCCTTATATCTGTTTTTCTTGAGATTCGCGGGCCTCTCAGCCACAGTTGTGGGGAAGGTTTTGTCTATCTTATGCTTGGTGGATTGCCTTTTCAGCTTCTGTAATAAAATTTCAAGAATCATCACTTTTAGAAAAAGGAGGTAAGAAGCTCCCCCTCAAGGGCTTTCCTGCTTCACGGCCGAACACGGCACGTCAATCCTGGGAGCCTTCGCTGGGGCTGCCGCCGTTCGGGGCAGAGCCCTAGAGTGCATGGACGTTTGGAGAAGTGAGAAGATTTCACTGAGCCGCAGAGAGCTGAAACTCAGAGGTGAAACAGACATATTTTAAAGACCAGAAGTCTTCTGCGAGCAAGCTTTATACTCCACCCAACGGAAAAATATTAAAAGTTCGGTTCACTTCCTTTACAGCTGCTACTTAGTTCAATGGTCAGCAGTGAGTTATTCGGTTCCATTAAGTTTTTTGTTTGCTTTTGTTTTTCACTTTAGATGACTGTTTGCACCCCGGCTCCCAAAGCAGATATGAGCGTAAGCTGAATAAAATCTTTCTATATCTAGTAAATTTTCAAAGATTTCAGTTGCAAAGGGAGTCATTTTTTAAATGTAACCCAAGCTTTAAGCCTGCTCCTAAATCTTTAAACAACATCACACTCTGTTGCTTGGCAAGATTTCTCAAGATAGTGAAGCAACGCTTTACAAGTATCCTCATTTTCCAGTACTATACTGTAGACCAAAACTTGGGGTCCGAGCAACTGATAGTTCCTCCTAGGCTTATTGTTAGCAATCCATCCTATCTCGGATTTTTTTTTTTTTTTAATCTCTCTTTCATTCAAAGAAACTGCATATACCAGATCTGACTTTGGTAAAGACTCATGCAACTTGCAAAAGATGAAGGGGAGGGACATCTGTGATAATCAATAGAAACACTTGTTAACTTAAACTAAAGAAAATAACTCCCCTTATTTTCCCATGACTTTACAGTGAATTGGCCACATAATTAGCATTAATTACCTCCTGTGGCTAGATTTCTCAGCATCAGCCACTCTTGATTCTCTTTGACTTCCTTCTTCTTAAAAAAATTTTTTTTCATTGTAGAATTATGTATCCAGCCAAACTAACTATCGAAAGATTTCTTTATTTATTTGAAAGGTAGTGTGACAGAGAAAGAAGGAGAGACAGAGAGAGAATCTTCTATGCACTGATCCAGGAGCCACAAACTCCACTGGGTCTCCCCCATGGGTGGCAGGGACCCAAGGACTTGGCCTAGCAGCCACTGCCCCTCAGATGCATGAGCAGGGAGCTGAATCAGAAGTGGAGCAGCTGGGTCTCGAACTGATGTTCGTATCACAAGTGGAGGCGTAACCAGCTGTGTCACTCTGTAACTTCCACCCTGACATTTCCTCTTTGCCCGGATCCTTATCAGCCTATGCCACTTTGGTTCTCCTCTGACTTCTCCTTCTCACTTCCTATGCTTTCTTTATTTAATTTTATTTATTTATTTATTTATTTATTTATTTATTTATTTTATTTGACAGATAGAGCTAGGTAGTGAGAGAGAGAGACAGAAAGAAAGGTCTTCCTTCCATTGGTTCACCCCCCTCACTTCCTATGCTTTCTTATTGACTCTCTACCCTTTTTTTGTCTTCTGATTGAGATTACCCAAAGTTCCAAAGTTAAATTCCCAGCTCTCTGCTCTTCTCTCACTATATATAAATTGCTCAGAGTTATCGTATCTCTTATTGAAGGCATATCAATTACTTGTTAACTTATTTAACTAATTCAAAAATTCGATTTGCAGTTCCTATTGGAGACACTTCCAACTACTACTCAGTTCCAGCCCTGAATTCCTAACTAGGTCCTCGAAATTTCCACTTGAGTTTCTTAGAGCATCAGACTCGCTGCATTTGAAACTATGCTCACTACAGATACCTTAGTTCAGTTTCTTTCCCTTAAATCACGAACTACTGTGTGACTTCTTGAGTCATCATCACACGTTTCTCTCTCCATTCAAATCCACTGGGCATAATTACACGAGTATTTACTAAAACACTGATCTCCTCATCTCTCCCATACTCCAAACAACTTCAGTGAATCACTTTTGCTGCTGGAAAAAAAAAAAAAAAATCCAAACTCTGCAGCCAGGTGTGTCAGTCTCTCCCTAGTTGGACCCCAGGCTAACTTTCCCATATTTCTTACTATTCGCCGATTACGGGACAGCTAAAGATGAAGAAGTCTATCCGTAGCCATTCACTTACGGAGACTTAAGTGCTTAAAGAAAAATGGGTGGGGAAAGGAGAAAGATCCAATGATAATAACTTGGTGATTGAATCTTCAAGGAGAGGAAAAACACTGGGATCATAATATTTTTCTTGATGGCTTCTTGGCCTTTTGGCCAAGATCAAGTGTAGCATAACATGTTTGTTAGCTGAGAGTCATAACAGGAAGAATTGCCAAATATGTGGAATTTAATTAAACTGATACCTCCTAAATAACAAATGGGACATGACATTACTATAGTAACTCCGGGTTTAGGAGTGTAAGTTTTTTACAATTAAGAATGCCAATGGAACTGACAGCCAATGCTTGCTTATTTGTTGGACCACGAGTGCCAGCCTGTATTGTTCCAGTAACCATTCTTTCTGTTTCTAGAATTTTATCAGACACAGGTGACCTCTTGTAAAGCAGGGATGTGACAGATTAAGTAAGTTCTTCAATCCTAGTCTCTTTCCATGGTTTGAATTCTTGCGATTTTCAGGACTGGATTTGGAGGAAGAGATGCTGAGCATCACACTGAGATGGCTACAAGAGGACTCGCTGGACATGGTGCAGGCGTGTGGCAGCTGTGGAGTACTTCTGGGGAAGTGACACCAGGTTTTCAGCTCTCTGCTCTCAGGCACCTGCAGAATCATCACTCTTAAGTTGCCGTTGATCCCAGGGATGCTGACAACGTCTCAAGCCCCAGAACAGTTCCTTCTAGAAATCTCCAGAACCAAACCCAGTGTATACACCTTGTTATGCTATTTTTATTTATTTGTTTTGCTTCGATGTTTTCCAGTGAGAATGCTGTAGTCAAAGTCCTGTTTGTGAGGTATATTTCAGTTAATCTAAAATGTCACAGACAAAGGTTATGTGGTTGTGAACTCACACTTGTTTGGTTGCCGTCACTGTCACCCTCTACAATGGGTAGAATGGCTTCTTTCCCCAACTTCCTTCCCCTTTCTGGCATCGTCTGGCTGGATGATGAAGGAAGACACTTTAAGCAAAACATTACACAGGAAATCTCGCTCGAAGTGCTAACCTGGAAAAGTGTGTAAGATTTTCCCCCGACATTGTCTTACTTTAAAGGCAGACCATGGTGCCTGCACTGTGGCGAAGCGGGTAAAGCCACTACCTGCAGTGCCGGCATCCCATATGGGCGCCTGTTCGAGTCCCAGCTGCTCCACTTCCAATCTGACTCTCTGCTATGGCCTGGGATAGCAGTAGAAGATGGCCCAAGTCCTTGGGCCCTTGCACCCACATGGGAGACCCGGAAGAAACTCCTGGCTCCTGGCTTTGGATCGGTGCAGCTCCAGCCGTTGTGGCCAATTGGGGAGTGAACCAGTGGATGGAAGACCTCTTTCTGCCTCTCCTTCTTTCTCTGTGTAACTCTGACTTTCAAATAAATAAATTAATCTTTAAAAAAAAAACCAAAAAGGCAGACCACTGTGAGGGTCGCCTTCTTAATTCACCCCTCTCCTTACCAGACCTCTGGTCCCTCACACACACACACACACCAGCAGAGCACAAAACAGAGCAGAATTAAAGACCAAAGAGTTGGGGGGGGGGGGGGGGGAGGGAACCACACTGGAAGAGGAGGAATCTGTGAGTGGGAAGCAAGAGAACAAAGGAGAAAGAAAGGTGGACCCTGGGGATGGACTGAGGTGTGGGAAGAAAAGATAAGAGGTCAAAGGGTAAAAATATTTCTTGGCGAACCACGCGGGGATGTGAGGGCCCTGGAAGAGGCACCATCAAGAGAAATTCGGGGGGCCGGCGCTGTGGCGCAGTGGGTTAACACCCTGGCCTGAAGCGCCGGCATCCTATATGGGTGCTGGTTCGAGACCCGGCTGCTCCACTTCCAATCCAGCTCTCTGCTGTGGCCTAGGAAAGCAGTAGAAGATGGCCCAAGTGCTTGGGCCCCTGCACCTGTGAGGGGGACCTGGAGGAAGCTCCTGGCTCCTGGCTTCGGATTGGCGTTGCCAATTGGGGAGTGAATCATGGGAAGGAAGACCTCTCTCTCTCTCTCTCTCTCTCTCTCTCTCTCTGCCTCTGCTCTCTCTGTGTAACTCTGACTTTCAAATAAATAAATAAATCTTAAAAAAAAAAAGAGAGAGAGAGAGAAATTTGGGCTGGCGCTGCGGCTCACTAAGCTAATCCTCCGCCTGCGGTGCCAGTACTCTGGGTTCTAGTCCCGGTTGGGGCGCTGGTTCTATCCAGGTGCTCCTCTTCCAGTCCAGCTCTCTGCTGTGGCCTGGGAGTGCAGTGGAGGATGGCCCAGGTCCTTGGGCCCTGCACCCGCATGGGAGACCAGGAGGAAGCACCTGGCTCCTGGCTTTGTAGTGACCATTTGGGGGATGAACCAATGGAAGGAAGACTTTTCTCTCTCTCTCTCTCTCTCTCTCTCTCTCTCTCACTGTCTAACTCTGCCTGTCAAAGAAAAAAAAATGAGAGAGAAATTCGGAGGAGAGTCACTTAGTGAAGTGAAGATGCTGGCTTCCCTCATGGGTCCTGACATGGGCTAGAACATGTGAGGAACCAGAATCTGTGTGTCTGATTAGCTAATGTGAAGTTCATGTGATTTGTGGCCTATACCATGTTTTTCAAGAAAGGAGGAAGAACTGGGGTCCTGGCCCTCAGATTCTGGAAGTCAGAACTGAGTCTTTCAGATAAGGGGACGTCACAAGTCCGTGGGAACATGGAAGGAAAGGATAAGTCTGGGGCCAGCACCACCTGCAGTGCCCGCATCCCATATGGGCGCCGGTTGAGTCTCAGCTGCTCCACTTTTGATCTAGCTCCCTGCTAATAGCCTGGAAAAGTAGCAGAGGGTGGACCCAGTGTTGGGCCCCCGCCACCCACGTGGGAGACATGGAGGAAGCTCCTGGCTCCTGGCTTCCATGTGGCTCAGACTTGGCTGTTGCTGCCATTTGGGGAATGAACCAGTGGATGAAAGACCTCTCTCTGTCTCTCTGTCTCTGTCTCTCTCTGTCTCTCTCTCTCTCTCTCTTTCCCCCTTCTTTCTATCTCCCCCTCTCTAACTCTGCCTTTCAAGTAAAGAAACACTTTTTTATTTTTTAAGAAAAAGCGAAAGTAGGGACTGAAATCTGGGAGGGGAAGTACAAGGAGTGGAGGCACAGGGCACCTGTCTGGAAGTGCATGCGGTTTTATGATTCTCACCAGGCACCAGCACCCAGACCAGCCATTGGCCGTCGTGGATATTTGAGACTGGAACCAGTGGATGGAAGATCTCTCTCTCTCTCTCTCTCTCTCTCTCTCTCTCTCTCTGTAACTCTTTAAATAAATCAACCTTTAAAAAAAAAAAAAACTAAGATAAGTTTATGCTGGCACAAAAAATTTTAAATCCAGACATATCTTTTTTCCTAATATGTGTTTCCACAAATTTTTTTAAGAGCCCTCATACATTTTTTTTCTTAATGGGGAAAAGCAAGACTTGGCAAGTTTTTTAAATATATATATTTTGTACTGTTTTATTTTAAGATGTATTTGTTTATTTGAAAAGCAGAGCTAGAGAGAGGCAGAGGCAAAGACAGTGGATCTTCCATCCACTGGTTCACTCCCAAAATGGCTGCAACAGCTGGAACTGGGCCGATCGCATCCCAAGCCAGGAGCCAGGAGCCAGGAGCTTCTTCTGGGTCTCCCGTGAGGGTTCAGGGGCCCAAGTATGTGGGCCATCTTCTACTGCTTTCCCAGGCCATAGCAGAGAGTTGAATCAGAAGTGGAGCAGGGGCTGGCGCTGTGGCACAGTGGGTTAACGCCCTGATCTGAGGTGCTGGCATTCCAGTTCGAGTCCCTGCTGCTCCTCTTCTGATCCAGCTCTCTGCTGTATCCTGGGAAAGCAGTAAAGGATGGCCCAAGTCCTTGGGCCCCTTCCCCTGTGTGGGAGACCTGGAAGAAGCTCCTGGCTCCTGGCTTCGGGTTGGCACAGCTCCAGTCGTTGTGGCCATCTGGGGAATGAACCAGCGGATGGAAGACTTCTCTCTCTGTCTCTACCTCTCTCTGTGGCACTGCCTTTCAAATAAATAAAATAAATCTAAAAAAAAAGAAGAAGAAGAAGAAGAAGAAGAAGAAGAAGAAGAAGAAGAAGAAGAAGGAGAAGAAGAAAAGAAAAGAAGTGGAGCAGCCAGGACTCGAACCAGCACCCATATGAGATGCTGGCACTGCAGGTGGCAGCTATATCAGCTACACAACAGTGCCGGCCATATACATTCTTTTAACTAGTAAATGAGTTAAGGCCATTGCGCAAAGAGAACAGAAAAGGAAAAGAAAGTGCTAAACCACAATATCTTTGAGAGGAAGGACTATGTTACTTTACAGAAGACATAATATGAATTTGCATTTTCGAGAGAGAAAAAGAAAACTTGGTCCTTCCATGGTGGATGGGAAAAAGAAATCAAAGTTGGGCTGTTGGAGTAGGCACTTAGCCTCAGGGTTGACATTTGCATCCCATATTGGAGGACTTGGGTTCAATTCCTGTCTCTGCTCCTGACTTCAGCTTCCTGCTAACGCAGACCCTGGGGCCCATAGTGGCTCCCAGTTCTGCCCCAGGTCAAGCCCTGGCCGTTGCAGGCCTTTAGAGAGTGAACCAACACATAGGAACCCTCTGTCTCTGTCAAATTTATTTATTTGTTTTATTTATTTGAATGGCGTGCATATATATATATATAGAGAGAGAGAGAGAGAGAGAGGGAGAGAGAGATTGAGAATGTGACGTGGCATATTTATTCTGGTAGTGACAGCAAACAAGAAATGTACCTTAAAGTGCACACAAGATGCCTTTTGATGATTCACACCAAGGCACCACCATCTAGGCCAGCCATTGGCCTTTGGGTCATGGAATCAGTCCTCCAGCCTGGGGAACATCAAACCCTGGGAAAATATCTTAAGAACTTAGGTAGGATATGGACGTGACGAGGCAGAAAGCCCTCGCATGGCTGTGTCCACCTTGCCCCAGCACCCCATTTGGACCTGTCTACCACCCATCTGTTCCCCCAAATCTAGCCCTCTGGTGTCTCAGCTGAACCGTTAGGTGGGGCTGAGGGAGGGCAAGAGTCTTTTCCATTGGAGGACATGAGTCAGTGAACAGTGAGATTCCACTTAATCATCTTCCTAAAACAAGGGCCTTAACATCAGGAGCTAGAAAAGCAAGGAAGTGATTAATCTAGAAGTCAGCATGGTGAATATCCCTGGGGAAGAATAGGTCAGGGTGGGAGCAGGAGTGGGGGATGGGGAAGGGCTTTACCCTGGATTTCTGGGATCTGACAGTGTTCTTCTATGTAATTTTTATTTATTTCTTTATTTGAGAGGTAGAGTTACAGACAGTGAGAGGGAGAGACAGAGAGAAAGGTCTTCCAACTGCTGGTTCACTCCCCCAAATGGCCGCAATGACCAGAGCTGAGCCAATCCGAAGCCAGGAGCCAGGAGCTTCTTCTGGGTCTCCCACATGGGTGCAGGGGCCCAAGGACTTGGGCCATCCTGTACTGCTATCCCAGGCCACAGCAGAGAGCTGGATCGGAAGAGGAGCAACCGGGACTTGAACCGCCACCCATATGGGATGCTGGTGCTGCAGAAAAAGAATTAACCTAATGTGCTACAGCACCGGCCCCTGCAACTCTTTTTTTTTTTTTTTTTTGCCTAAAAGTAAACTTACTACTTACTGTTTAATTTTTTTTCCACAAACTTTTGCAGGCCCTTGACCTGAGTGCCAGCTGTGCTGATGGCTGTTTTGCAATTATACTCACATGATTTATGTGCTTTTCTAAAAGTGTGTTAGATCTCACAACTTTAAGTGGCTTAAAAAAAAAACAAAAACCACAAACAATAAAGAGTTTTTTAAGGGACCGGCACTGTGGCATAGTAGATAAAGCTGCTGCCTGCAGTGCTGGCATCCCAGTTCTGATCCAGCTCTCTGCTATGGCCTGGGAAAGCAGTAGAAGATTGCCCACGTCCTTGGGCCCCTGCACCTGCGTGGGAGACCCGGAAGAAGCTCCTGGCTCCTGGCTTTGTACAGGCACAGCTCTGGCCGTTGCAGCCAATGGAGAGTGAACCAGTGGATGGAAGACCTCTCTCTCTGTCTCTGCCTCTCCTTTCTCTGTGTAACTCTGACTTTAAAATAAATACATAAATCTTGAGAGAGAGAGAGAGATTTTTAAATAGGGGAAAGAAGGACCAGACTTGTATTACTGGAAGATCATTGGGTGTGGAGCAGATAGCAGACCCCAGTGGGGCAAGTCTGGAGGCAGGGAAATCTGTTAAGAGGTGGCTGCTAGAATCTGGTGAGCAAGTACAATGACCAGAAATAAGAAAAGGTAAACTGTTAAGGGTGCGATACACTACTAATAATAACACAACCCAAACAAGACAGAGCCCACAGTCGATTTTTATGCCTTGGATGAATTTAGCCCAGGAATTCTGGTCCAAGGGCAGGCCCCTGACATGGGCCTCTGGCAAATCTACCCAGAGGGTCTCGGCCGCCTGGCCAGCGGCACTGAGAGCACGTTTTTCATGAGGCCATGTTATTATCCAAGCTGAGCTGGCAGAGGGGTTTCCTACATAATGATGACACTCATACATAAGTTCTAGTCGCTTGAGACATCAGAGTGATTTACTTCTGCTCCTTAGTCCCAGAATGGCAGCTCCATGAGGGCGAAGGTTTTTGTTCATCTTATTCTGTATCATCTTATACCATATTCCCCAATGCCTAGAATCGGACTTGGTACATAGTAGGTGCTCCATAAATACAACTGAGTGATAAGCACATTTAACTGTTGCTATTACTATTGATATTGATATTTAATCACCTGTAAGGATAGCTAAGACACACAGTATTCTCTTCAACCTGGAAGCCAGAAACCGGAAACTTCTAGGGAGATTAGAGAACATGCCAAATAGGGAATAATTTGGTTGGTGACAGAATTACGATTTAATTCCAGGTTTTATATTTCACTTCTCCTGAGCCTTCCACTTCTTCATAGCTGAAGAGTTCAGGTTTACATTTCTTATGCCTCTAAAACACCAGATGGAAGTATTCCAAAATCCACGGGCTATCAGGCACCCTGTGTTGCCTGACGTGCCAGAGTGTGGGGTGAAGGGGGCCTACCCGGCTGCCACTCAAAGTCTCCTGCCCAAAGCCATCTGTCTTCTCTCCATGTCCTCTGCTGACTTCTCCTCCCCACCCTGCCCATTCCACCTCTCCAACCAGAAAAAGTTAGGAAAAGCCTGTTGTAAAACCACGTGCTCTTATAATAATAATAATATTATTATTATTATTATTATTATTTAGTAGGGAAAAGAAAAAAGGCAACGTGACAGTGGGTAGTTTTGATGCTCTTCAAAACCCTGTGTCATCCAAACAGAATCCCCTGGGGAGACTCAAAAAACGTGTTGTTCCTTGAAGAAGTTCATCTCAGTCTGTCTCCTCTGAGTCTTAACTAGAATCAGCAAGTTGAAGCATACAGCACAAGGCAGGTACTGGGGAACTCAGAGAGTGCAGTGAACAATAGCCTTTATACATCTGTAGTTCTATATGTCTTCTGTAGGATTCTTGGTCAAACTACAAACAGCTGGCCAGAAAATATCAAAGCCAGTGGTTTTGAGACAATCCCTAACACACACACACACACACACCCCACTCAGGAAAGTCAACCTTCTAAGTTTCCTTCCTCCCCTTTCGATCTGACCCCCTGTCCCATGCAGGCTGGTCTAGCGGAGTTGGAGAAACCTACTCCGGCAAAGAGTGCGCGCCGAGCCCGGAGAGCCACACACACACACGGCACTCACCAGAAACTCATCGGCCAGCTCCTCCTTGTGGATTTTCTTGTTCTGGGCCTCGTGCAGGAACTTCTGCAGAGCTTCTCTCTGGTCCATGCTGCAGAGTGAGAGAAACCGTCCCCGAGGGGCCCGGGGGAGGGCATGTCAGATGTGTGTCATGGCCGAGACCCCCCTTCCCGCCGCCGCCCAGCGCAGCGTGCTGCAGGCTGTGGTTTGCTGAGTGCATCGCAAGCTCTGGAGGAAATGAGTACGCAACCGGCCTCTGTGGTCACAGCACCACGCCGACCTCGCACTCCCGGGGGCCCTAGCGCCTTCCTTCTCCACAGAGGAACCCCGGGTGCCGTTCAAGGTTTTCACAAAACACAAGCTGAGCGGAACATCAAATGGGGGCTCTCACGAGGCCTCGGCGCCATCATCCTGGATGAAGCACCATTCACCGCTGGGCTTGCTTCCCGAAGGCAGAATGGCGGCTCTCGTGCACGAGGGCTGCCTCCCCGCTCTCCAGGGCTCCGTGACACCTTGCTTCCTCATGGCCGCGAAGAAACTCCAAGTTCGCTTGGGCCGGGAAGAGGAGAGAGGCACTGGGTGGAGTGGGGACTGCACCCCCAGGGTCTCTCATCTCCGTGAGCAGTGGCCACGTGTTCATCAGAGAAGACGTTTTTATCCAGAACTTTTGCATCTGCCCTATGGAATTCGGATTCTCTTTTTGGATGAACCAAAGGCAGCTAGCAAACTGAAGGAAAAAAGAGAGTACAGTCAGCCACAGCCGCCTCCTGACAACAGTGTAGCCTTTAGGGCAACCACCACTGTCTTGGAAAAGCTACAGTGGGCATTCGGTGTTTTGGCCCTGACAAGCAGGCTGCTGTGGAAAAGGCTTCTGTAGTTCTGCCTGCTCGAGCTCCCTCATCCATGCGGACAACCCCACTCGTGTCCAGGTCAGGGTGAGAACACCCAAACCCAGGGCCGGCGCGGTGGCGTAGCAGGTAAAGCTGCCGCCTGCAGTGCTGGCATCCCATATGGGCGCCAGATTGTGACCCAGATGCTCCACTTCCGATCCAGCTCTCTGCTATGGCCTGGGAAAACAGTAGAAGATGGCCCATGTCCTCGGGCCCCTGCACCCACGTGGGAGACCCGGAAGAAGCTCCTGGCTCCTGGCTTCAGATTGGTGCAGCTCCAACCATTTCAGCCATCTGGGGAGTGAGCCAGCAGATGGAAGACCTCTCTCTCTCTGTCTTTCTCTCTCTTTCTCTCTCTCTGCCTCTCCCCATCTCTCTGTGCAACTATGACTTTCAAGTAAAATAAATAAATCTGTAAAAACACACACACACACACACACAAAACTGGAATATCATGTTTGCCTGAGGGCAGAAGTTCAAGAAGTATGAATTTTTTTTTTTTTTTTGACATGCAGAGTGGATAGTGAGAGACAGAGAGACAGAGAGAAAGGTCTTCCTTTTCCGTTGGTTCACCCTCCAATGGCGCTGTGGCTGGCGCATCACGATGATCCAAAGGCAGGAGCCAGGTGCTTCTCCTGGTCTCCCATGGGGTGCAGGGCCCAGGCACTTGGACCATCCTCCACTGCCTTCCCGGGCCATAGCAGAGAGCTGGCCTGGAAGAGGGGCAACCGAGACAGAATCCAGCGCCCCAACCGGGACTAGAACCCTGTGTGCTGGCACCGCAAGGTGGAGGATTAGCCTGTTGAGCCGTGGCGCCGGCCAAGAAGTATGAATTTTTTAAAAAAGATTTATTTATTTACTTGTTTATTTGAGAAGCAGAGTTAGAGAGAGGGAGAGACAGAGAGAAATCTTCCATCCACTGGTTCACTCCCCCAATGGCTGCTACAGCTGCATCTGGCGGATCTGAAGCCAGCAGCCAAGTGCTTCTTCCAGGTCTCCCACGTGGGTGCAGGAGCCCAAGCATTTGGGCCATCCTCCACTGCTCTCCCAGGCCATACCAGAGAGCCGGATCGGAAGTGGAGCAGCTGGGACTCAAAGTGGCACCCATATGGGATGCTGGCACTGCAGGCAGAGGCTTAACTTACTAAGTCATAGCACCAGCCCCAAGATATAAGATGTTAATGGCACCGGTGCTGTGGCATAGCTAGTGGAGCTGCCGCTTGCGATGCCAGCATCCCATATGGATGCCAGTTCAAGTCTCAGCTGCTCTACTTCTGATCTAGCTCTCTGCTATGGCCTGGGAGAGCAGTGGAAGATGGCCTGAGTCTTTGGGACCCTGCACCCGTGTGGTCGATCTAGATGGAGCTCCCAGCTCCTGGCTTTGGATTGGCGTAGTTCCAGACATTGCAGCCAACTAGGGAGTGAACCAGCAGATGAAGGACCTCTCTCTCTCCTCTTTCTCTCTCTCTCTCTTTCTGTCTCTCCTCTTTCTGTGTAACTATGACTTTCAAATAAATAAATAAATAAATCTTTAAACAGAAAGATGTTAACAAAATGAATCTGAAATCGTATTGAAGGAAACAGGGAAATGTATTGTATCTAAAATATCAGCAGTCTTTTCTGCTTTGCAATGTTATTCCAACTCCTTTCAGGAAATCCTGTGTCTGAAGGCTATTCCAAGCCCTAAGGGGCCTCATCCTTTTCATTGAGCTGCACAAGAGGAGACGGTCAGTGAGGTATCTGGACTATAGGCAATTTGGAGTCAAGATTCCAAGAAAGTAATTTCAATCCCAGCCCATGCAAATTAAAATAAACCATAATTCTTCAGCAATGTTTTTGGAGGGAACAGGACAGTATTTCTCAAATTATCACCATGTAGCTTTAGAGAATTTCTTGCTGCTTTAAACGTTGAAATGTTTCATTTGGTTATTCTAAAACACATGAAATATAGGAAAAATTTACATTTTAATATATAAATTTTTTAAAAAAATTTATTTTTTGAAAGTCAGAGTTACACACAGAGAGAGAAATCGTCCATCTACTGGTTCACTGCCCAGATGGCCACAAACACTTGGGCCATCTTCCACTGCTTTTTCTGGCCACCAGCAGGGAGCTGGATCAGAAGTGGAATAGCTGGGACACAAACCAACACCCATATGGGATGCTGACATTGCAGACGGCAGCCTCACCCACTATGCATCCACTCTAAAATATAAAATTTCAAGTTCAAACAGAGACCATGCAAATTATGTACACAGTTAGATAAAGACCAAATGATGCAAAAAAGAACTGATTGTGTGAGTGTGATGGCATTAAGGATGCCTCTAAAAATTATTATTATTATTCTTTAAAAAACACAAAAATTAATGAGTGTTCAACAAATGTACTGAGCACCTACTAAATGCTAAGCACTATATTAGGGGCTGGATATAAAATAGAGAGCAAGCCAGCACAGGTGAGAAACATCCCTAACCAGTTAATAAAACATCTCAGAACTAAAGCTACAGACTTGATCATGGATCGAAAGAAAAACATTCCCAACTAATTCGCTTGTTTGCAAAGTTGGAAAGCACACTGCTAAAAGGAAAATGATTTTCTACGTTTGGGAAAACAAGGGATAAAGTCATCTCATTATTCCTTTACAATGGTCTTACTTTCATAGAAAACAGAACTTTATTAATTATTCATCTGTTGTGCCAAAATATGCCTAAGAAAAGAAAATATATCTCCCATATTTCAAAACCATCTCTCACTAGCTTTTTTGTCTTTTCTTATGGAGGGAGGAAGTGCAGAGAAATACAGGAAAGAAATGCTTGCTTCGAGTTCAAAAAATACCACCTGCTTAGATGCCTCTGCCCCCACCGTTCTTTAATTCAGCAGCTGTGAGGAGAGGCTGAGCAGAGCTGCAGCCTTGGTAAACAGCAAGTGACAGTTCTTAGGAGTGTCTTCTACTGTAAAACCCAAGGGTCTGGAAATGGCATAAAAAAATCAAACCTCAAAAACCCATTTAGCTACTAGGCCATTTCCTGAGGAGACCACTCAAGCAAGCAAACAACAAACTAAAGGCCAAAAAAAAAAACAACCAACCTTCCAGTTTTGTTTTTAACAACGCTAAGCTACGACTTCATTTTTCACACTTCCTTCAAGGAGCATCATGGTGTTTGATGAAGACTGTGTTGACTCATTTGTATCTCGTGGGAAGATCAACAGCAGGGGAGGGGAAACAGCATGCCGCAAAGGTTGGAAAATACCTAAAAGAATTGAAGAATTTACAGTGAAACATTTAAACCAGTCTCGCGTAAACCCTACATGAACACAACAATTCCAGTCATTGAAAGACTCATAAATGCTTGGCCAAAACCACCGAGTGTCAGCTCTAACAGTAGAATCGTGGATGTGCAGGGGTATGGGGGGGGGGGGGGGCACATCTCCCTGCTGCCCCCTGTGGTCAGAGGGGGAAGAACAACAGAGAGG